>NW_026712370.1:2329004-2689318 GCF_030504385.1 Musca domestica
TTTGATTGCAGTTTTTAAAGAGGAAAAAATAGCTTATTTTAAAATGCTCATAACTCCTTAATATGACATTTCGGGGGTTTTAGCATCGTTTTGATTGCAGTTTCTAAAGAGGAAAAATAGCTTATTTTAAAATGCTCATAAATCCTTAAATATTGACATTTCGGGGTTTTTAGCATCGTTTGATTGCAGTTTCTTAAAGAGGAAAATAGCTATTTTAAAATGCTCATAACCTTAAATATTGACATTTCGGGTTTTTAGCATCGTTGATTGCAGTTTCTTAAAGAGAAAAAATAGCTTATTTTTAAAATGCTCATAACTCCTTAAATATTGACATTTCGGGTTTTTAGCATCGTTTGATTGCAGTTTCTTAAAGAGGAAAATAGCTTATTTTAAAATGCTCATAACTCCTAAAATTGACAATTCGGGGTTTTTAGCATCGTTTTGATTGCAGTTTTTTAAAGAGGAAAAATAGCTTATTTTAAAATGCTCATAACTCCTTAAATATTGACATTTCGGGGTTTTTAGCATCGTTTTGATTGCAGTTCTTAAAGAGGAAAATAGCTATTTTAAAATGCTCATAACTCCTTAATATTGACATTTCGGGGTTTTTAGCATCGTTTGATTGCAGTTTCAAAGAGGAAAAATAGTTATTTTAAAATGCTCATAACTCCTTCAATATTGACATTTCGGGGGTTTTAGCATCGTTTGATTGCAGTTTTTAAAGAGGAAAAAATAGCTTATTTTAAAATGCTCATAACTCCTTAAATATTGACATTTCGGGTTTTTAGCATCGTTTTGATTGCATTTTTTTAAAGAGGAAAAATAGCTTATTTTAAAATGCTCATAACTCCTTAAATATTGACATTTCGGGGTTTTTAGCATCGTTTTGATTGCAGTTTTTAAAGAGGAAAAATAGCTTATTTAAAATGCTCATAACTCCTAAAATTGACATTTCGGGGTTTTTAGCATCGTTTTGATTGCAGTTCTAAAGAGGAAAAAATAGCTTATTTAAAATGCTCATAACTCCTTAAATATTGACATTTCGGGGTTTTTAGCATCGTTTTGATTGCAGTTTTTTAAGAGGAAAAATAGCTTATTTTAAAATGCTCATAACTCCTTAAATATTGACATTTCGGGGTTTTTTAGCATCGTTGATTGCAGTTTTTTAAAGAGAAAAAATAGCTTATTTTTAAAATGCTCATAACTCCTTATATTGACATTTCGGGGTTTTTAGCATCGTTTTGATTGCAGTTTCTTAAAGAGGAAAAATAGCTTATTTTAAAATGCTCATAACTCCTTAAATATGACATTTCGGGGTTTTTAGCATCGTTTTGATTGCAGTTTTCTTAAAGAGGAAAAATAGCTTATTTTAAAATGCTCATAACTCCTTAAATATTGACATTTCGGGGTTTTAGCATCGTTTTGATTGCAGTTTTTTAAAGAGGAAAAATAGCTTATTTTAAAATGCTCATAAATCCTTAATATTGACATTTCGGGGTTTTTAGCATCGTTTTGATTGCAGTTCTTAAAGAGGAAAAATAGCTTATTTTAAAATGCTATAACTCCTTAAATATTGACATTTCGGGGTTTTAGCATCGTTTTGATTGCAGTTTCTTAAAGAGGAAAAATAGCTATTTTAAAATGCTCAAACTCCTTAAATATGACATTTCGGGGTTTTTAGCATCGTTTTGATTGCAGTTTTTAAAGAGGAAAAATAGCTTATTTTAAAATGCTCATAACTCCTTAAATATTGACATTTCGGGGTTTTAGCATGGTTTTGATTGCAGTTTCTTAAAGAGGAAAAATAGCTTATTTTAAAATGCTCATAACTCCTTAAATATTGACATTTCGGGGTTTTTAGCATCGTTTTGATTGCAGTTTCTTAAAGAGGAAAAATAGCTTATTTTAAAATGCTCATAACTCCTTAAATAATTTTCGGGGTTTTTAGCATCGTTTTGATTGCAGTTTTTTAAAGAGGAAAAATAGCTTATTTTAAAATGCTCATAACTCCTTAAATATGACATTTCGGGGTTTTAGCATCGTTTTGATTGCAGTTTTCTTAAAGAGGAAAAATAGCTATTTTAAAATGCTCATAACTCCTTAAATATTGACATTTCGGGGTTTTTAGCATCGTTTTGATGCAGTTTCTTAAAGAGGAAAAATAGCTTATTTAAAATGCTCATAACTCCTTAAATTTGACATTTCGGGGTTTTTAGCATCGTTTTGATTGCAGTTTCTAAAGAGGAAAAAATAGCTTATTTTAAAATGCTCATAACTCCTTAAATATTGACATTTCGGGGTTTTTAGCATCGTTTTGATTGCAGTTCTTAAAGAGAAAAAATAGCTTATTTTAAAATGCTCATAACTCCTTAAATATTGACATTTCGGGGTTTTTAGCATCGTTTTGATTGCAGTTTCTTAAAGAGGAAAAATAGCTTATTTTAAAATGCTCATAACTCCTTAAATATTGACATTTCGGGGTTTTTAGCATCGTTTTGATTGCAGTTTCTAAAGAGGAAAATAGCTTATTTTAAAATGCTCATAACTCCTTAATATTGACATTCGGGGTTTTAGCATCATTTTTGATTGCAGTTCTTAAAGAGGAAAAATAGCTATTTTAAAATGCTCATAACTCCTTAAATATTGACATTTCGGGGTTTTAGCATCGTTTTGATTGCAGTTCTTAAAGAGGAAAAATAGCTTATTTTAAAATGCTCATAACTCCTTAAAATTGACATTTCGGGGTTTTAGCATCGTTTTGATTGCAGTTTCTTAAAGAGAAAAATAGCTATTTTAAAATGCTCATAACTCCTTAAATATTGACATTTCGGGGTTTTTAGCATCGTTTGATTGCAGTTCTTAAAGAGGAAAAATAGCTTATTTTAAAATGCTCAAACTCCTTAAATATTGACATTTCGGGGGTTTTAGCATCGTTTTGATTGCAGTTTCTTAAAGAGGAAAAAAGAGTTATTTTAAAATGCTCATAACTCCTTAAATATTGACATTTCGGGTTTTTAGCATCGTTTGATTGCAGTTCTTTAAAGAGGAAAAATAGCTTATTTTAAAATGCTCATAACTCCTTAATATTGACATTTCGGGGTTTTTAGCATCGTTTTGATTGCAGTTTCTTAAAGAGGAAAAATAGCTTATTTAAAATGCTCATAACTCCTTAAATATTTGACATTTCGGGGTTTTAGCATCGTTTGATTGCAGTTTCTTAAAGAGGAAAAAATAGCTTATTTTAAAATGCTCATAACTCCTTAAATATTGACATTTGGTTTTTTAGCATCGTTTGATTGCAGTTTCTTAAAGAGGAAAAATAGCTTATTTAAAAATGCTCATAAACATCGTTTTGATTGCAGTTTTTAAAGGGAAAAATAGCTTATTTTAAAATGCTCATAACTCCTTAAATATTGACATTTCGGGGTTTTTAGCATCGTTTGATTGCAGTTTCTTAAAGAGAAAATAGTTATTTTAAAATGCTCATAACTCCTTAAAATATTGACATTTCGGGGTTTTTAGCATCGTTTTGATTGCAGTTCTTAAAGAGGAAAAATAGCTTATTTTAAAATGCTCATAACTCCTTAAATATTGACATTTCGGGTTTTTAGCATCGTTTTGATTGCAGTTTCTTAAAGAGGAAAAATAGCTTATTTTAAATGCTCATAACTCCTTAATATTGACATTTCGGGGTTTTTAGCATCGTTTGATTGCAGTTTCTTAAAGAGGAAAAATAGCTTATTTTAAAATGCTCATAACCCTTAAATATTGACATTTCGGGTTTTTAGCATCGTTTTGATTGCAGTTTCTTAAAGAGGAAAAATAGCTTATTTTAAAATGCTCATAACTCCTAAATATTGACTTTCGGGGTTTTTAGCATCGTTTTGATTGCAGTTCTTAAAGAGGAAAAATAGCTTATTTTAAAATGCTCATAACTCCTTAAATATTGACATTTCGGGGTTTTTAGCATCGTTTTGATTGCAGTTTCTTAAAGAGGAAAAATAGCTTATTTTAAAATGCCATAACTCCTAAATATTGACATTTCGGGTTTTAGCATCGTTTTGATTGCAGTTTCTTAAAGAGGAAAAATAGCTTATTTTAAATGCTCATAACTCCTTAAATATGACATTTCGGGGTTTTTAGCATCGTTTTGATTGCAGTTCTTAAAGAGGAAAAATAGCTTATTTTAAAATGCTCATAACTCCTAAATATTGACATTTCGGGGTTTTAGCAGTTTTGATTGCAGTTTCTTAAAGAGGAAAAATAGCTTATTTTAAAATGCTCATAACTCCTTAAATATTGACATTTCGGGGTTTAGCATCGTTTTGATTGCAGTTTCTTAAAGAGGAAAAATAGCTTATTTTAAAATGCTCATAACTCCTTAAATATGACATTTCGGGGTTTTTAGCATCGTTTTGATTGCAGTTTCTTAAAGAGGAAAAATAGCTTATTTTAAAATGCTCATAACTCCTTAAATATTGACATTTCGGGGTTTTTTAGCATCGTTTTGATGCAGTTTCTTAAAGAGGAAAAATAGCTTATTTTAAAATGCTCATAACTCCTTAAAATTGACATTCGGGGTTTTTAGCATCGTTTTGATTGCAGTTTCTTAAAGAGAAAAATAGCTTATTTTAAAATGCTCATAACTCCTTAAATATTGACATTTCGGGGGTTTTAGCATCGTTTTGATTGCAGTTTTTAAAGAGGAAAAATAGCTTATTTAAAATGCTCAAACTCCTTAAATATTGACATTTCGGGGTTTTTAGCATCGTTTTGATTGCAGTTTCTAAAGAGGAAAAATAGCTTATTTTAAAATGCTCATAACTCCTAAATATTGACATTTCGGGGTTTTTAGCATCGTTTTGATTGCAGTTTCTTAAAGAGGAAAAATAGCTATTTTAAAATGCTCATAACTCCTAAATATTGACATTTCGGGGGTTTTAGCATCGTTTTGATTGCAGTTTCTTAAAGAGGAAAAATAGCTTATTTTAAAATGCTCATAACTCCTTAAATATTGACATTTCGGGGTTTTTAGCATCGTTTTGATTGCAGTTTCTTAAAGAGGAAAAATAGCTTATTTTAAAATGCTCATAACTCCTTAAATATTGACATTTCGGGGTTTTTAGCATCGTTTTGATTGCAGTTCTTAAAGAGGAAAAATAGCTAATTTTAAAATGCTCATAACTCCTTAAATATTGACATTTCGGGGTTTTTAGCATCGTTTTGATTGCAGTTTCTTAAAGAGGAAAAATAGCTTATTTTAAAATGCTCATAACTCCTTAAATATTGACATTCGGGGTTTTTAGCATCGTTTGATTGCAGTTTCTTAAAGAGGAAAAAATAGCTTAAAATAAAATGCTCAGAAACTTGAAAATTAATTTCGTTTTTTCGTTTTTTTTTTGATTGCAGTTATTTAAAAAAGAAAAAATTTTAAAAATGAAACTAAAAAACTTAAATATTGACAATTTCGTTTTTTAGCGTTTTTTTAATTGCAGTTAAAAAAAGAAAAAAAAGCTTAAAAAAAAAAAAATCCAAAAAGGGGAAATTTCAGTTTTAGCAATTTTTTTGATTGCAAAAAAGAAAAAAAAAAAATAAAAATAAAAAAATAAAAAAAGAAAAAATTTCGGGGGTTTTTAGCAACAATTGAAAATTTTTTAAAAGAGAAAAAACAGCAAATTTAAAAAGAAAAAAACTCAAAAAAAAAAATTTGTTTTAATTTTTTTTAAAAAATTGAAAAAAAAGAAAAAAAAAAAAAAATAAAAAATTTAAAAAACTCCATAAATTGCAAACTTAAATTTTGAAATTTAGGTTTTTAATTTTAAAGCAGTTTTAAAAAAAAAAAAATAACAATTTAAAAATTTCATAACAAAATTAAATATTGACATTTCGGGGGTTTTTAAAATCGTTTTTTTTTGCAGTTCTTAAAGAGAAAAAAATAGCTTATTTTAAAATGCTCATAACTCCTTAAATATTGACATTTTGGGTTTTTTTAAAGAGGAAAAATAGCTTATTTTAAAATGCTCATAACTCCTTAAATATTGACATTTCGGGGTTTAGCATCGTTTTGATTGCAGTTTCTTAAAGAGGAAAAATAGCTTATTTAAAATGCTCATAACTCCTTAAATATTGACATTTCGGGGTTTTTAGCATCGTTTTGATTGCAGTTTCTTAAAGAGGAAAAATAGCTTATTTTAAAATGCTCATAACTCCTTAAATATTGACATTTCGGGGTTTTTAGCATCGTTTGATTGCAGTTTCTTAAAGAGGAAAAATAGCTATTTTAAAATGCTCATAACTCCTTAAATATTGACATTTCGGGGTTTTTAGCATCGTTTTGATTGCAGTTTCTTAAAGAGGAAAATAGCTTATTTTAAAATGCTCATAACTCCTTAAATATTGACATTTCGGGGTTTTTAGCATCGTTTTGATTGCAGTTTCTTAAAGAGGAAAAATAGCTTATTTAAAATGCTCATAACTCCTTAAATATTGACATTTCGGGGTTTTAGCATCGTTTTGATTGCAGTTTTAAAGAGGAAAAATAGCTTATTTTAAAATGCTCATAACTCCTTAATATTGACATTTCGGGGGTTTTAGCATCGTTTTGATTGCAGTTTCTTAAAGAGGAAAAATAGCTTATTTTAAAATGCTCATAACTCCTTAATATTGACATTTCGGGGTTTTTAGCATCGTTTTGATTGCAGTTTCTAAAGAGGAAAAATAGCTTATTTTAAAATGCTCATAACTCCTTAAATATTGACATTTCGGGGTTTTAGCATCGTTTTGATTGCAGTTTCTTAAAGAGGAAAAATAGCTTATTTTAAAAATGCTCATAACTCCTTAAATATTGACATTCGGGGTTTTAGCATCGTTTTGATTGCAGTTTTTAAAGAGGAAAAATAGCTTATTTTAAAATGCTCATAACTCCTTATATTGACATTTCGGGGTTTTTAGCATCGTTTTGATTGCAGTTTCTTAAAGAGGAAAAATAGCTTATTTTAAAATGCTCATAACTCCTTAAATATGACATTTCGGGGTTTTTAGCATCGTTTGATTGCAGTTTCTTAAAGAGGAAAAATAGCTTATTTAAAATGCTCATAACTCCTTAAATATTGACATTTCGGGGGTTTTAGCATCGTTTTGATTGCAGTTTTCTTAAAGAGGAAAAATAGCTTATTTTAAAATGCTCATAACTCCTTAAATATTGACATTCGGGGTTTTTAGCATCGTTTTGATTGCAGTTTCTTAAAGAGGAAAAATAGCTTATTTTAAAATGCTCATAACTCCTTAAATATTGACATTTCGGGGTTTTTAGCATCGTTTTGATTGCAGTTCTTAAAGAGGAAAAATAGCTTATTTTAAATGCTCATAACTCCTTAAATATTGACATTTCGGGGTTTTTAGCATCGTTTTGATTGCAGTTTCTTAAAGAGGAAAAATAGCTTATTTAAAATGCTCATAACTCCTTAAATATTGACATTTCGGGGTTTTTAGCATCGTTTTGATTGCAGTTTTTTAAAGAGGAAAAATAGCTTATTTTAAAATGCTCATAACTCCTTAAATATTGACATTTCGGGGTTTTAGCATCGTTTTGATTGCAGTTTCTTAAAGAGGAAAAATAGCTTATTTTAAAATGCTCATAACTCCTTAAATATTGACATTTCGGGGTTTTTAGCATCGTTTGATTGCAGTTTCTAAAGAGGAAAAATAGCTTATTTTAAAATGCTCATAACTCCTTAAATATTGACATTTCGGGGTTTAGCATCGTTTGATTGCAGTTTCTTAAAGAGGAAAATAGCTTATTTTAAAATGCTCATAACTCCTTAAATATGACATTTCGGGGTTTTTAGCATCGTTTTGATTGCAGTTTCTTAAAGAGGAAAAATAGCTTATTTTAAAATGCTCATAACCTTAAATATTGACATTTCGGGGTTTTTAGCATCGTTTTGATTGCAGTTTTTTAAAGAGGAAAAATAGCTTATTTTAAAATGCTCATAATCCTTAAATATGACATTTCGGGGTTTTAGCATCGTTTTGATTGCAGTTTCTAAAGAGGAAAAATAGCTTATTTAAAATGCTCATAACTCCTTAAAATTGACATTTCGGGGTTTTTAGCATCGTTTTGATTGCAGTTTCTTAAAGAGGAAAAATAGCTTATTTTAAAATGCTCATAACTCCTTAAATATTGACATTTCGGGGTTTTTAGCATCGTTTTGATTGCAGTTTCTTAAAGAGGAAAAATAGCTTATTTTAAAATGCTCATAACTCCTTAAATATTGACATTTCGGGGTTTTTAGCATCGTTTTGATTGCAGTTTCTTTAAAGAGGAAAAATAGCATTTTAAAATGCTCATAACTCCTTAAATATTGACATTTGGGGGTTTTAGCATCGTTTTGATTGCAGTTAAAGAGGAAAAATAGCTTATTTTAAAATGCTCATAACCTTAAATATTGACATTTCGGGGTTTTTAGCATCGTTTGATTGCAGTTTCTTAAAGAGGAAAAATAGCTTATTTTAAAATGCTCATAACTCCTTAAATATTGACATTTCGGGGTTTTTAGCATCGTTTGATTGCAGTTCTTAAAGAGGAAAAATAGCTTATTTTAAAATGCTCATAACTCCTTAAATATTGACATTTCGGGGTTTTTAGCATCGTTTTGATTGCAGTTTCTTAAAGAGGAAAAATAGCTTATTTTAAAATGCTCATAACTCCTTAAATATTGACATTTCGGGGTTTTAGCATCGTTTTGATTGCAGTTTCTTAAAGAGGAAAAATAGCTTATTTTAAAATGCTCATAACTCCTTAAATATTGACATTCGGGGTTTTTAGCATCGTTTTGATTGCAGTTTCTTAAAGAGGAAAAATAGCTTATTTTAAAATGCTCATAACTCCTTAAATATTGACATTTCGGGGTTTTTAGCATCGTTTTGATTGCAGTTTCTTAAAGAGGAAAAATAGCTTATTTTAAATGCTCATAACTCCTTAAATATTGACATTTCGGGGTTTTAGCATCGTTTTGATTGCAGTTCTTAAAGAGGGAAAAATAGCTTATTTTAAAATGCTCATAACTCCTTAAATATTGACATTTCGGGGTTTTTAGCATCGTTTTGATTGCAGTTTCTTAAAGAGGAAAAATAGCTTATTTTAAAATGCTCATAACTCCTTAAATATGACATTTCGGGGTTTTTAGCGTTTTGATTGCAGTTTCTTAAAGAGGAAAAATAGCTTATTTTAAAATGCTCATAACTCCTTAAATATTGACATTTCGGGGTTTTTAGCATCGTTTTGATTGCAGTTTCTTAAAGAGGAAAAATAGCTTATTTTAAAATGCTCATAACTCCTTAAATATTGACATTTCGGGGTTTTAGCATCGTTTTGATTGCAGTTTCTTAAAGAGGAAAAATAGCTTATTTAAAATGCTCATAACTCCTTAAATATTGACATTCGGGGTTTTTAGCATCGTTTTGATTGCAGTTTCTTAAAGAGGAAAAATAGCTTATTTTAAAATGCTCATAACTCCTTAAATATTGACATTTCGGGGTTTTTAGCATCGTTTTGATTGCAGTTCTTAAAGAGAAAAAATAGCTTATTTAAAATGCTCATAACTCCTTAAATATTGACATTTCGGGGTTTTTAGCATCGTTTGATTGCAGTTTTTAAAGAGGAAAAATAGCTTATTTTAAAATGCTCATAACTCCTTAAATATTGACATTTCGGGGTTTTTAGCATCGTTTGATTGCAGTTTTTTAAAGAGGAAAAATAGCTTATTTTAAAATGCTCATAACTCCCTTAAATATTGACATTTCGGTGTTTTTAGCATCGATTTGATTCAGTTCTTAAAGAGGAAAAATAGCTTATTTTAAATGCTCATAACTCCTTAAATTATTGACATTCGGGGGTTCTAGCAGCGTTTTGATTGCAGTTTCTTAAAGAGGAAAAATAGCTTATTTTTAAAATGCTATAATTCCTTAAATATTCACATTTCGGGGTTTTTTAGCATCGTTTTGATTTGCAGTTTCTTAAAGATGAAAAATAGGCTTATTTTAAAATGCTCATAACTCCTTAATATTGACATTTCGGGGTTTTTAGCATCGTTTTTCATTGCCATTTCTTTAAAGAGGAAAAATAGCTATTTTAAAATGCTCATAACTCCTTAAATATGACCATTTTCGAGGTTTTTAGCATTGTTTTGATTGCAGTTTCTTAAGAGGGAAAAATAACTTATTTTTAAAATGCTATAACTCCTTAAATTTGACAATTCGAGGTTTTTCGCATCGTATTGATTGCAGTTTCTTAAAGAGGAAAAATAGCTTATTTTAAAATGCTCATAACTCCTTAGATGTTGGACATTTTCGGGGTTTTTAGCATCGTTTTTGATTTTGCAGTTTCTTAAAGAGGGGTTTCGGGGGTTTTTAGCCCGTTTTGATGCAGTTTTTTAAAGAGTAAAAATAGCTTATTTTAAAATGCTCAATATCTCCTTAAATATGACATTTTCGGGGGTTTTTTAGCATCGTTTGATTGCAGTTTCTTAAAGAGGAAAAATAGCTATTTTAAAAGCTCATAACTCCTAAATATTGACATTCGGGGTTTTTAGCATCGTTTTGATTGCAGTTTCTTAAAGAGGAAAAATAGCTTACTTTTTAAAATGCTCATAACTCCTTAAATATTGACCATTTCGGGGTTTTTAGCATCGTTTTGATTGCAGTTTCTTAAAGAGGGAAAAATACGCTTATTTTAAACTGCTCATAACTCCTTAAATATGACATTTCGGGGTTTTTAGCATCGTTTGATTGCAGTTTCTTAAAGAGGAAAAATAGCTTATTTTAAAATGCTCATAACTCCTTAAATATTGACATTTCGGGGTTTTTAGCATCGTTTTACTAGCAGTTTCTTAAAGAGGAAAATAGCTTATTTTTAAATGCTCATAACTCCTTAAATATTGACATTTCGGGGTTTTTTAGCATCGTTTTGATTGCAGTTTCTTAAAGAGGAAAAATAGTTATTTTAAAATGCTCCTAACTCCTTAAATATTGACCATTCGGGGTTATTAGCATCGTTTTGAATGCAGTTTCTTAAAGAGGAAAAATAGCTTATTTTTAAATGCTCATAACTCCTTAAATATTGACATTTTGGGGGTTTTAGCATCGTTTTGGTTGCAGTTTCTTAAAGAGGAAAAATAGCTTATTTAAATGCTCATAACTCCTTAAATATTGACATTTCGGGGTTTTTAGCATCGTTTTGATTGCAGTTCTTAAAGAGGAAAAATAGCTTATTTTAAAATGCTCATAACTCCTTAAATATTGACATTTCGAAAAATAGCAATAGAAAAATAGCTTATTTTAAAATGCTCATAACTCCTTAAATATTGACATTCGGGGTTTTTAGCATCGTTTTGATTGCAGTTTCTTAAAGAGGAAAAATAGCTTATTTTAAACTGCTCATAACTCCTTAAATATTGACATTTCGGGGTTATTAGCCTCGTTTTGAATGCAGTTTCTTAAAGAGGAAAAATAGCTTATTTTAAAATGCTCATAACTCCTTAAATATTGACATTTTGGGGGTTTTAGCATCGTTTTGGTTGCATTTTCTTAAAGAGGAAAAATAGCTTATTGTAAAATGCTCATAACTCCTTAAATATTGACATTTCGGGGTTTTTAGCATCGTTTTGATTGCAGTTTCTTAAAGAGGAAAAATAGCTTATTTTAAATGCTCATAACTCCTTAAATATTGACATTTCGGGGTTTTAGCATCGTTTGAATGCAGTTTCTTAAAGGGACAAATAGCTTATTTTAAAATGCTCATAACTCCTTAAACTATTGACATTTTGGGGGTTTTAGCATCGTTTTGGTTGCAGTTTCTTAAAGAGGAAAAATAGCTTATTTTAAAATGCTCATAACTCCTTAAATATTGACATTTCGGGTTTTTAGCATCGTTTTGATTGCAGTTTCTTAAAGAGGAAAAATAGCTTATTTTAAAATGCTCATAACTCCTTAATTATTGACATTTCGGGGTTTTTAGCATCGTTTTGATAGCAGTTTCTTAAAGAGGAAAAATAGCTCATTTTAAAATGCTCATAACTCCTTAAATATTGACATTTCGGGGTTTTTTAGCATCGTTTTGATTGCAGTTCTTAAAGAGGAAAAATAACTTATTTTAAAATGCTCATACCTCTTTAAATATTGACATTTCGGGGGTTTTAGCATCGTTTTGATTGCAGTTTCTTAAAGAGGAAAAATAGCTTATTTTAAAATGCTCATAACTCCTTAAATATTGACATTTCGGGGTTTTTAGCATCGTTTCGATTGCAGTTTCTTAAAGAGGAAAAATAGCTTATTTTAAAATGCTCATAACTCCTTAAATATTGACATTTCGGGGTTTTTAGCATCGTTTAGATTGCAGTTTCTTAAAGAGGAAAAATAGCTTATTTTAAAATGCTCATAACTCCTTAAATATTGACATTTCGGGGTTTTTAGCATCGTTTTGATTGCAGTTGCTTAAAGAGGAAAAATAGCTTATTTTAAAATGCCCATAACTCCTTAAATATTGACATTTCGGGGTTTTTTAGCATCGTTTCGATTGCAGTTTCTTAAAGAGGAAAAATAGCTTATTTTAAAATGCTCATAACTCCTTAAATATTGACATTTCGGGGTTTTTAGCATCGTTTTGATTGCAGTTTCTTAAAGAGGAAAAATAGCTTATTTTAAAATGCTCATAACTCCTTAAATATTGACATTTCGGGGTTTTTATCATCGTTTTGATTGCAGTGCTTAAAGAGGAAAAAATAGCTTATTTTAAAATGCCCATAACTCCTTAAATATTGACATTTCGGGGTTTTAGCATCGTTTTGATTGCAGTTTCTTAAAGAGGAAAAATAGCTTATTTTAAAATGCCCATAACTCCTTAAATATTGACATTTCGGGGTTTTTAGCATCGTTTCGATGCAGTTTCTTAAAGAGGAAAAATAGCTTATTTTAAAATGCTCATAACTCCTTAAATATTGACATTTCGGGGTTTTTAGCATCGTTTTGATTGCAGTTTCTTAAAGAGGAAAATAGCTTATTTTAAAATGCTCAAAACTTCTTAAATATTGACATTTTGGGGTTTTTAGCATAGTTTTGATTGTAGTTGCTTAAAGAGGAAAAAATAGCTAATTTTAAAATGCCCATAACTCCTTAAATATTGACATTTCGGGGTTTTTAGCATCGTTTTGATTGCAGTTTCTTAAAGAGGAAAAATAGCTTATTTTAAAATGCTCATAACTCCTTAAATATTGACATTTCGGGGTTTTTAGCATAGTTTGATTGCAGTGCTTAAAGAGGAAAAATAGCTTATTTTAAAATGCCCATAACTCCTTAAATATTGACATTTCGGGGTTTCTAGCATCGTTTCGATTGCAGTTTCTTAAAGAGGAAAAATAGCTTATTTTAAAATGCTCATAACTCCTTAAATATTGACATTTCGGGGTTTTTTAGCATCGTTTTGATTGCAGTTTCTTAAAGAGGAAAAATAGCTTATTTTAAAATGCTCATAACTCCTTAAATATTGACATTTCGGGGTTTTTAGCATCGTTTCGATTGCAGTTTCTTAAAGAGGAAAAATAGCTTATTTTAAAATGCTCATAACTCCTTAATATTGACATTTTGGGGTTTTTAGCATCGTTTTGATTGCAGTTTCTTAAAGAGGAAAAATAGCTTATTTTAAAATGCTCAAAACTTCTTAAATATTGACATTTCGGGGTTTTTAGCATAGTTTTTAGCATCGTTTTGATTGCAGTTCTTAAAGAGGAAAAAATAGCTTATTTTAAAATGCCCATAACTCCTTAAATATTGACATTTCGGGGTTTTTAGCATCGTTTCGATTGCAGTTTCTTAAAGAGGAAAAATAGCTTATTTTAAAATCCTCATAACTCCTTAAATATTGACATTTTGGGGTTTTTAGCATCGTTTTGATTGCAGTTTCTTAAAGAGGAAAAATAGCTTATTTTAAAATGCTCAAAACTTCTTAAATATTGACATTTCGGGGTTTTTAGCATAGTTTTGATTGTAGTTGCTTAAAGAGGAAAAATAGCTAATTTTAAAATGCCCATAACTCCTTAAATATTGACATTTCGGGGTTTTTAGCATCGTTTTGATTGCAGTTTCTTAAAGAGGAAAAATAGCTTATTTTAAAATGCTCATAACTCCTTAGATATTCACATTTCGGGTTTTTAGCATCGTTTTAATTGCAGTTTCTTAAGAGGAAAATAGCTTATTTTAAAATGCTCATAACTCCCTAAATATTGACATTTCGGGGGTTTAGCATCGTTTTGATTGCAGTTTCTTAAAGAGGAAAAATAGCTTATTTTAAAATGCTCATAACTCCTTAAATATTGACATTTCGGGGTTTTTAGCATCGTTTTGATTGCAGTTTCTTAAAAAGGAAAAATAGCTTATTTTAAAATGCTCATAACTCCTTAAATATTGACATTTCGGGGTTTTTAGCATCGTTTTGATTGCAGTTTTTTAAAGAGGAAAAATAGCTTATTTCAAAATGCTCATAACTCCTTAAATATTGGCACTTTGGGGTTTTTAGCATCGTTTTGATTGCAGTTTCTTAAAGAGGAAAAATAGATTATTTTAAAATGCTCATAACTCCTTAGATATTCACATTTCGGGGTTTTTAGCATCGTTTTAATTGCAGTTTCTTAAAGAGGAAAAATAGCTTATTTTAAAATGCTCATAACTCCCTAAATATTGACATTTCGGGGGTTTTAGCATCGTTTTGATTGCAGTTTCTTAAAGAGGAAAAATAACTTATTTTAAAATGCTCATAACTCCTTAAATATTGACATTTCGGGGTATTTAGCATCGTTTTGATTGCAGTTTCTTAAAGAGGAAAAATAGCTTATTTTAAAATGCTCATAACTCCTTAAATATTGACATTTCGGGGTTTTTAGCATCGTTTTGATTGCAGTTTCTTAAAGAGGAAAAATAGCTCATTTTAAAATGCTCCTTAAATATTGACATTTCGGGGTTTTTAGCATCGTTTTGATTGCAGTTTCTTAAAGAGGAAAAATAGCTTATTTTAAAATGCTCATAACTCCTTAAATATTGACATTTCGGGGTTTTTTAGCATCGTTTTGATTGCAGTTTCTTAAAGAGGAAAATAGCTTATTTTAAAATGCTCATAACTCCTTAAATATTGACATTTCGGGGTTTTTTAGCATCGTTTTGATTGCAGTTTCTTAAAGAGGAAAAATAGCTTATTTTAAAATGCTCATAACTCCTTAAATATTGACATTTCGGGGTTTTTAGCATCGTTTGATTGCAGTTTCTTAAAGAGGAAAAATAGCTTATTTTAAAATGCTCATAACTCCTTAAATATTGACATTTCGGGGTTTTTAGCATCGTTTTAATAGCAGTTTCTTAAAGAGGAAAAATAGCTTATTTTAAAATGCTCATAACTCCTTAAATATTGACATTTCGGGGGTTTTAGCATCGTTTTGATTGCAGTTTCTTAAAGAGGAAAAATAGCTTATTTTAAAATGCTCATAACTCCTTAAATATTGACATTTCGGGGTTTTTAGCATCGTTTTGATTGCAGTTTCTTAAAGAGGAAAAATAACTTATTTTAAAATGCTCATAACTCCTTAAATATTGACATTTCGGGGTTTTTAGCATCGTTTGATTGCAGTTTCTTAAAGAGGAAAAATAGCTTTTTTTAAAATGCTCATAACTCCTTAAATATTGACATTTCGGGGTTTTTAGCATCGTTTTGATTGCCGTTTCTTAAAGAGGAAAAATAGCTTTTTTTAGAATGCTCATAACTCCTTAAATATTGACATTTCGGGGTTTTTAGCATCGTTTTGATTGCCGTTTCTTAAAGAGGAAAATAGCTTATTTTTAAATGCTCATAACTCCTTAAATATTGACATTCGGGGTTTTTAGCATCGTTTTGATTGCAGTTTCTTAAAGAGGAAAAATAGCTTATTTTAAAATGCTCATAACTCCTTAAATATTGACATTGCGGGGTTATTAGCAACGTTTTTGATTGCAGTTTCTTAAAGAGGAAAAATAGCTTATTTTTAAATGCTCATAACTCCTTAATATTGACATTCGGGGTTTTTAGCATCGTTTTGATTGCAGTTTCTTAAAGAGGAAAAACAGCTTATTTTTAAATGCTCATAACTCCTTAAATATTGACATTCGGGGTTTTTAGCATCGTTTTGATTGCAGTTTCTTAAAGAGGAAAAATAGCTTATTTTAAAATGCTCATAACTCCTTAAATATTGACATTGCGGGGTTATTAGCATCGTTTTGATTGCAGTTTCTTAAAGAGGAGAAATAGCTTATTTTAAAATGCTCATAACTCTTTCAATATTGAAATTTCGGGGTTTTTAGCATCGCTTTGATTGCAGTTTCTTAAACAGTTAAAATATCTTATTTTAAAATGCTCATAACTCCTTAAATATTGACATTTCGGGGTTTTTAGCATCGTTTTGATTGCAGTTTCTTAAAGAGGAAAAATAGCTTATTTTAAAATGCTCATAACTCCTTAAATATTGACATTTCGGGGTTTTTAGCATCGTTTTAATTGCAGTTTCTTAAAGAGGAAAAATAGCTTATTTTAAAATGCTCATAACTCCTTAAATATTGACATTTCGGGGTTTTTAGCATCGTTTTGATTGCAGTTTCTTAAAGAGGAAAAATAGCTCATTTTAAAATGCTCATAACTCCTTAAATATTGACATTTCGGGGTTTTTAGCATTGTTTTGATTGCAGTTTCTTAAAGAGGAAAAATAGCTTATTTTAAAATGCTCATAACTCCTTAAATATTGACATTTCGGGGTTTTTAGCATCGTTTTGATTGCAGTTTCTTAAAGAGGAAAAATAGCTTGTTTTTAAAATGCTCATAACTCCTTAAATATTGACATTTCGGGGTTTTTTAGCATCATTTTGATTGCAGTTTCTTAAAGAGGAAAAATAGCTTATTTTAAAATGCTCATAACTCCTTAAATATTGGCACTTTGGGGTTTTTAGCATCGTTTTGATTGCAGTTTCTTAAAGAGGAAAAATAGCTTATTTTAAAATGCTCATAACTCCTTAGATATTCACATTTCGGGGTTTTTAGCATGGTTTTAATAGCAGTTTCTTAAAGAGGAAAAATAGCTTATTTTAAATGCTCATAACTCCCTAAATATTGACATTTCGGGGGTTTTAGCATCGTTTTGATTGCAGTTTCTTAAAGAGGAAAAATAGCTTATTTTAAAATGCTCATAACTCCTTAAATATTGACATTTCGGGGTTTTTTAGCATCGTTTTGATTGCAGTTTCTTAAAGAGGAAATATAACTTATTTTAAAGTGCTCATAACTCCTTAAATATGACATTTCGGGGTTTTTAGCATCGTTTTGATTGCAGTTTCTTAAAGAGGAAAAATAGCTTATTTTAAAATGCTCATAACTCCTTAAATATTGACATTTCGGGGTTTTTAGCATCGTTTTGATTGCAGTTTCTTAAAGAGGAAAAATAGCTTATTTTAAAATGCTCATAACTCCTTAAATATTGACATTTCGGAGTTTTTAGCATCGTTTTGATTTCAGTTTCTTAAAGAGGAAAAATAGCTTATTTTAAAATGCTCATAACTCCTTAAATATTGACATTTCGGGGTTTTTGGCATAGTTTTGATTGCAGTTTCTTAAAGAGGAAAAATAGCTTATTTTAAATGCTCATAACTCCTTAAATATTGACATTTCGGGGTTTTTAGCATCGTTTTGATTGCAGTTTCTTAAAGAGGAAAAATAGCTTATTTTAAAATTCTCATAACTCCTTAAATATTGACATTTCGGGGTTTTTAGCATCGTTTTGATTGCAGTTTCTTAAAGAGGAAAAATAGCTTATTTTAAAATGCTCATAACTCCTTAAATATTGACATTTCGGGGTATTTAGCATCGTTTTGATTGCAGTTTCTTAAAGAGGAAAAATAACTTATTTTAAAATGCTCATAACTCCTTAAATATTGACATTTCGGGGTTTTTGGCATAGTTTTGATTGCAGTTTCTTAAAGAGGAAAAATAGCTTATTTTAAAATGCTCATAACTCCTTAAATATTGACATTTCGGGGTTTTTAGCATCGTTTTGATTGCAGTTTCTTAAAGAGGAAAAATAGCTTATTTTAAAATGCTCATAACTCCTTAAATATTCACATTTCGGGGTTTTTTAGCATCGTTTTGATTGCAGTTTCTTAAAGAGGAAAAATAGCTTATTTTAAAATGCTCATAACTCCTTAAATATTGACATTTCGGGGTTTTTAGCATCGTTTTAATTGCAGTTTCTTAAAGAGGAAAAATAGCTCATTTTAAAATGCTCATAACTCCTTAAATATTGACATTTCGGGGTTTTTAGCATCGTTTTGATTGCAGTTTCTTAAAGAGGAAAAATAGCTTATTTTAAAATGCTCATAACTCCTAAAATATTGACATTTCGGGGTTTTTGGCATAGTTTTGATTGCAGTTTCTTAAAGAGGAAAAATAGCTTATTTTAAAATGCTCATAACTCCTTAAATATTGACATTTCGGGGTTTTTAGCATCGTTTTAATTGCAGTTTCTTAAAGAGGAAAAATAGCTTATTTTAAAATGCTCATAACTCCTTAAATATTGACATTTCGGGGTTTTTAGCATCGTTTTGATTGCAGTTTCTTAAAGAGGAAAAATAGCTCATTTTAAAATGCTCATAACTCCTTAAATATTGACATTTCGGGGTTTTTAGCATCGTTTTGATTGCAGTTTCTTAAAGAGGAAAAATAGCTTATTTTAAAATGCTCATAACTCCTTAAATATTGACATTTCGGGGTTTTTAGCATCGTTTTGATTGCAGTTTCTTAAAGAGGAAAAATAGCTTTTTTTAAAATGCTCATAACTCCTTAAATATTGACATTTCGGGGTTTTTAGCATCATTTTCATTGCAGTTTCTTAAAGAGGAAAAATAGCTTATTTTAAAATGCTCATAACTCCTTAAATATTGGCACTTTGGGGTTTTTAGCATCGTTTTGATTGCAGTTTCTTAAAGAGGAAAAATAGCTTATTTTAAAATGCTCATAACTCCTTAGATATTCACATTTCGGGGTTTTTAGCATGGTTTTAATAGCAGTTTCTTAAAGAGGAAAAATAGCTTATTTTAAAATGCTCATAACTCCCTAAATATGACATTTCGGGGGTTTTAGCATCGTTTTGATTGCAGTTTCTTAAAGAGGAAAAATAGCTCATTTTAAAATGCTCATAACTCCTTAAATATTGACATTTCGGGGTTTTTAGCATCGTTTTGATTGCAGTTTCTTAAAGAGAAAAAAAAATAGCTTATTTTAAAATGCTCATAACTCTTTAAATATTGACATTTCGGGGGTTTTAGCATCGTTTTGATTGCAGTTTCTTAAAGAGAAAAATAGCTTATTTTAAAATGCTCATAACTCCTTAAATATTGACATCTCGGGGGTTTTAGCATCGTTTGATTGCAGTTTCTTAAAGAGAAAAATAGCTTATTTTAAAATTCTCATAACTCCATAATATTCACATTTCGGGGTTTTAGCATCGTTTTAATAGCAGTTTCTTAAAGAGGAAAAATAGCTTATTTTAAAATGCTCATAACTCCTTAAATATTGACATTTCGGGGTTTTTAGCATCGTTTTGATTGCAGTTTCTTAAAGAGGAAAAATAGCTTATTTTAAAATGCTCATAACTCCTTAAATATTGACATTTCGGGGTTTTTTAGCATCGTTTTGATTGCATTATCTTAAAGAGGAAAAATGGCTTATTTTAAAATACTCATAACTCCTTAAATATTGACATTTCGGAGTTTTTAGCATCGTTTTGATTGCATTATCTTAAAGAGGAAAAATAGCTTATTTTAAAATGCTCATAACTCCTTAAATATTGACATTTCGGGGTTTTTGGCATAGTTTTGATTGCAGTTTTTTAAAGAGGAAAAATAACTTATTTTAAAATGCTCATAACTCCTTAAATATTGACATTTCGGGGTTTTTAGCATCGTTTTAATTGCAGTTTCTTAAAGAGGAAAAATAGCTCATTTTAAAATGCTACTCCTTAAATATTGACATTTCGGGGTTTTTAGCATCGTTTTGATTGCAGTTTCTTAAAGAGGAAAAATAGCTTATTTTAAAATGCTCATAACTCCTTAAATATTGACATTTCGGGGTTTTCAGCATCGTTTTGATTGCAGTTTCTTAAAGAGGAAAAATAGCTTATTTTAAAATGCTCATAACTCCTTAAAAATTGACATTTCGGGGTTTTTTAGCATCATTTTGATTGCAGTTTCTTAAAGAGGAAAAATAGCTTATTTTAAAATGCTCATAACTCCTTAAATATTGGCACTTTGGGGTTTTTAGCATCGTTTTGATTGCAGTTTCTTAAAGAGGAAAAATAGCTTATTTTAAAATGCTCATAACTCCTTAAATATTGACATTTCGGGGTTTTCAGCATCGTTTTGATTGCAGTTTCTTAAGAGGAAAAATAGCTTATTTTAAAATGCTCATAACTCCTTAAATATTGACATTTCGGGGTTTTTAGCATCATTTTGATTGCAGTTTCTTAAAGAGGAAAAATAGCTTATTTTAAAATGCTCATAACTCCTTAAATATTGGCACTTTGGGGTTTTTAGCATCGTTTTGATTGCAGTTTCTTAAAGAGGAAAAATAGCTTATTTTAAAATGCTCATAACTCCTTAGATATTCACATTTCGGGGTTTTTAGCATCGTTTTGATTGCAGTTTCTTAAAGAGGAAAAATAGCTTATTTTAAAATGCTCATAACTCCCTAAATATTGACATTTCGGGGGTTTTAGCATCGTTTTGATTGCAGTTTCTTAAAGAGGAAAAATAGCTCATTTTAAAATGCTCATAACTCCTTAAATATTGACATTTCGGGGTTTTCAGCATCGTTTTGATTGCAGTTTCTTAAAGAGAAAAAAAAATAGCTTATTTTAAAATGCTCATAACTCCTTAAATATTGACATTTCGGGGGTTTTAGCATCGTTTTGATTGCAGTTTCTTAAAGAGAAAAAAAAATAGCTTATTTTAAAATGCTCATAACTCCTTAAATATTGACATTTCGGGGGTTTTAGCATCGTTTTGATTGCAGTTTCTTAAAGAGAAAAATAGCTTATTTTAAAATTCTCATAACTCCATAAATATTCACATTTCGGGGTTTTTAGCATCGTTTTAATAGCAGTTTCTTAAAGAGGAAAAATAGCTTATTTTAAAATGCTCATAACTCCTTAAATATTGACATTTCGGGGTTTTTAGCATCGTTTTGATTGCAGTTTCTTAAAGAGGAAAAATAGCTTATTTTAAAATGCTCATAACTCCTTATATATTGACATTTCGGGGTTTTTAGCATCGTTTTGATTGCATTATCTTAAAGAGGAAAAATAGCTTATTTTAAAATACTCATAACTCCTTAAATATTGACATTTCGGAGTTTTTAGCATCGTTTTGATTGCATTATCTTAAAGAGGAAAAATAGCTTATTTTAAAATGCTCATAACTCCTTAAATATTGACATTTCGGGGTTTTTGGCATAGTTTTGATTGCAGTTTTTTAAAGAGGAAAAATAGCTTATTTTAAAATGCTCATAACTCCTTAAATATTGACATTTCGGGGTTTTTAGCATCGTTTTAGTTGCAGTTTCTTAAAGAGGAAAAATAGCTCATTTTAAAATGCTCATAACTCCTTAAATATTGACATTTCGGGGTTTTTAGCATCGTTTTGATTGCAGTTTCTTAAAGAGGAAAAATAGCTTATTTTAAAATGCTCATAACTCCTTAAATATTGACATTTCGGGGTTTTTGGCATAGTTTTGATTGCAGTTTCTTAAAGAGGAAAAATAGCTTATTTTAAAATGCTCATAACTCCTTAAATATTGACATTTCGGGGTTTTTAGCATCGTTTTAATTGCAGTTTCTTAAAGAGGAAAAATAGCTTATTTTAAAATGCTCATAACTCCTTAAATATTGACATTTCGGGGTTTTTAGCATCGTTTTGATTGCAGTTTCTTAAAGAGGAAAAATAGCTCATTTTAAAATGCTCATAACTCCTTAAATATTGCCATTTCGGGTTTTTAGCATCGTTTTGATTGCAGTTTCTTAAAGAGGAAAAATAGCTCATTTTAAAATGCTCATAACTCCTTAAATATTGACATTTCGGGGTTTTCAGCATCGTTTTGATTGCAGTTTCTTAAAGAGGAAAAATAGCTTATTTTAAAATGCTCATAACTCCTTAAATATTGACATTTCGGGGTTTTTAGCATCATTTTGATTGCAGTTTCTTAAAGAGGAAAAATAGCTTATTTTAAAATGCTCATAACTCCTTAAATATTGGCACTTTGGGGTTTTTAGCATCGTTTTGATTGCAGTTTCTTAAAGAGGAAAAATAGCTTATTTTAAAATGCTCATAACTCCTTAAATATTGACATTTCGGGGTTTTCAGCATCGTTTTGATTGCAGTTTCTTAAAGAGGAAAAATAGCTTATTTTAAAATGCTCATAACTCCTTAAATATTGACATTTCGGGGTTTTTAGCATCATTTTGATTGCAGTTTCTAAATATTGGCACTTTGGGTTTTTTGGAATCGTTTTGATTGCAGTTTCTTAAAGAGGAAAATAGCTTATTTTAAAATGCTCATAACTCCCTAAATATTGACATTTCGGGGGTTTTAGCATCGTTTTGATTGCAGTTTCTTAAAGAGGAAAAATAGTTCATTTTAAAATGCTCATAACTCCTTAAATATTGACATTTCGGGGTTTTTAGCATCGTTTTGATTGCAGTTCCTTAAAGAGAAAAAAAAATAGCTTATTTTAAAATGCTCATAACTCCTTAAATATTGACATTTCGGGGGTTTTAGCATCGTTTTGATTGCAGTTTCTTAAAGAGAAAAATAGCTTATTTTAAAATGCTCATAACTCCTTAAATATTGACATTTCGGGGGTTTTAGCATCGTTTTGATTGCAGTTTCTTAAAGAGAAAATGGGCTTATTTTAAAATTCTCATAACTCCATAAATATTCACATTTCGGGGTTTTTAGCATCGTTTTAATAGCAGTTTCTTAAAGAGGAAAAATAGCTTATTTTAAAATGCTCATAACTCCTTAAATATTGGCACTTTGGGTTTTTTGGAATCGTTTTGATTGCAGTTTCTTAAAGAGGAAAAATAGCTTATTTTAAAATGCTCATAACTCCCTAAATATTGACATTTCGGGGGTTTTAGCATCGTTTTGATTGCAGTTTCTTAAAGAGGAAAAATAGTTCATTTTAAAATGCTCATAACTCCTTAAATATTGACATTTCGGGGTTTTTAGCATCGTTTTGATTGCAGTTCCTTAAAGAGAAAAAAAAATAGCTTATTTTAAAATGCTCATAACTCCTTAAATATTGACATTTCGGGGGTTTTAGCATCGTTTTGATTGCAGTTTCTTAAAGAGAAAAATAGCTTATTTTAAAATGCTCATAACTCCTTAAATATTGACATTTCGGGGGTTTTAGCATCGTTTTGATTGCAGTTTCTTAAAGAGAAAATGGGCTTATTTTAAAATTCTCATAACTCCATAAATATTCACATTTCGGGGTTTTTAGCATCGTTTTGATTGCATTATCTTAAAGAGGAAAAATAGCTTATTTTAAAATACTCATAACTCCTTAAATATTGACATTTCGGAGTTTTTAGCATCGTTTTGATTGCATTATCTTAAAGAGGAAAAATAGCTTATTTTAAAATGCTCATAACTCCTTAAATATTGACATTTCGGGGTTTTTGGCATAGTTTTGATTGCAGTTTTTTAAAGAGGAAAAATAGCTTATTTTAAAATGCTCATAACTCCTTAAATATTGACATTTCGGGGTTTTTAGCATCGTTTTGATTGCAGTTTTTTAAAGAGGAAAATAGCTTATTTTAAAATGCTCATAACTCCCTAAATATTGACATTTCGGTGTTTTTAGCATTGTTTTGATTGCAGTTTCTTAAAGAGGAAAAATAGCTTATTTTGAAATGCTCATAACTCCTTAAATATTGACATTTCGGGGTTTTTAGCATCGTTTTGATTGCAGTTTTTTAAAGAGGAAAAATAGCTTATTTTAAAATGCTCATAACTCCTTAAATATTGACATTTCGGGGTTTTTAGCATCGTTTTGATTGCAGTTTCTTAAAGAGGAAAAATAGCTTATTTTAAAATGCTCATAACTCCTTAAATATTGACATTTCGGGGTTTTTAGCATCGTTTTGATTGCAGTTTCTTAAAGAGGAAAAATAGCTTATTTTAAAATGCTCATAACTCCTTAAATATTGACATTTCGGGGTTTTTAGCATCGTTTTGATTGCAGTTTCTTAAAGAGTAACAAGTTAAAAAGCAGTAAGTTCGGCCGGGCCGAACTTTTAATACCCTAAACCTTTTGCAACGAGTTTGGAAATTTTTAAAAAATAAAGTCCTTAAAAAATTCGGTTAAATTTAAAAAATGCCGAATATTGCCGTTATATTGGGGTCTATACGACGTGGGCCTACATAGGCATTGTTTGCCATTAGCCATTACCATATTCAAATTCGAAACTTGAAATAAACGGTGAATAATGTAGCTAAAATCAGCAAAATATCGTATATAGGGAAGTACCATTGTCATATCATAGACAATTTTCTCTCACAGGCTATAGCATCCATTACTAACGTGAAATACGATATCTCAAACAATTTCGGTGTGTATTGTACCTAAACTCGTCAAAATACCGAATATAGGGAGGTACTGATATATGGGGCCTATACGAAGACCTGGACCTGGGTATACATTTTTCTGTCACAGACTGTAGTTCCCCTTACGAACTCTAAATACGTAATTTGAAACAATTCCGGTGAATAATGGCGCTAAAATGATCAAAATACCGAATTTTGGGAGGTGCCGTTATATGGGGGCTATATCAAAACGTGGACCTACATGGCCCATTTACGAACTTAGCCTGCCTACTGGAAAAATAATTATGTGTGCAAAATTTTAGCCATCTATCTCAATTCATTCGAAAGATAGCGTGATTACAACAGACAGACGGACAGACAGGCAGACGGACATCGCTAAATCGACTTAGAATTTTACGCTGATCAAGAATATATATACTTTGTTGGGTCTGACATGAGTATTTCGAGGAGTTACAAACGGAATGACAAAGTTAATATACCCTCCATAGTATGGTGGAGGGTATAAAAGCAGTTGACGGCAATACCGATTGCCACGTTTTACCTCCATTTAAAATGTATTTTATAGTATATTTAATACATCCTTTATTTTTTACAAGATTAAATGATTAATTGTTTGACGTTTGCTTTTATTCTCATAAAATCTCCTAATAAGAATATTAAGACCATAAATGCAAATCAAAACCGAAGATTACGTGAACCTGAATTGAATAAATTATTTTGGTATTTTGATATTTATTAACAAAGAACCTGTTGTTTTGGGTCAATGGGATTTTGTTACGTTTTTATTGTTATTATTTATAGACGGTCATTAGCAACAAAACGTGTAACAATTATTGGCTTAACCTTGAACCTGCTGACAAAGGTATTCATTCATTCATTCATCTGGAGTAAAGTCCTGTGCATATTAATGGTCATTAGGGATAATTGCCTATTCGGGATTTGGGAAAATTGTCATTTTTATGACAGATTTGTTGTGGACATAAATTGTCAGCACATTTTGTTTGTGCTGAACACACAGTTGGGGGGTTCATCGCACATTTATGCTTATTGGAAAAGGTGGTGTAAAAGTTTCGGCATCAGCAAATGTGAATGTATAGATGGATACTTATTTTTGTCATAAATTTGAAATAAAAATTATATGAGGTGTAAATATGGTCACCGGTGTAAAGATGGGTAAATGGGCAACATATGTTTGTGCATACCTTTAATACTTTAATTTTCATTAATTTAATGCCGCTTCGATATACAGGGTCTGATGAAAAAACTGCAACCTACTTCAGAATGCTGTCATTTCTAAGCCACCCGTCCGACAGCTGTAAAAATTATTCCAGTAACGGCTCATTATATTGTTTACAAGCGTACAAAACCATTGTGATGAGAATTTTCCAGAAAAAAAGTTATTCGGGGTGAAATTCAAGCGTGATAGTGTAATTTCTTTGGCTGGAAAACCACAAGTGACTATCTTTAGAGCACTTTAGCATTTAAATGTGAATAAATCTTTTGTGTCTCGTACCATCGCTCGTTACCGTGATACTGGTAGCGTAGCCCGACGTCAAGGAAGTGGACGGAAGAAAACAGCAACATCAGCAGAAATGGTTGGAAAAGTAAAGAAGCGACTTGATCGAAACCCGCGTCGCAGTGGCCGAAAAATGGCTCGTGAGCTAAATATATTGCAATATTCCATTTGGCAAATATTGAAAAATGAGCCATTGAAATTCCAAAAAGTGAAAGAACTTAAACCGCAACAGAAAAAAAAGACTCAAAGGAGTTAAACTGCAAAGTGAACTGCTGAATTTGGTTTTCTCCGATGAGAAAACCACCAGAACTCAAGCGCAGGCCATGGTGATAGTGTGGGCCGCCATAACAGCCGATGATCGCTCTCCGCTCGTACTAATCGACATGGCATCAGAATAAATGCTGAATATTATTGCGAAGATATTCTGGAGGGTGTATTAAAGCTTTGGGCACGCAAACATTTTGGACGCAGATCTTGGACATTCCAACAGGACTCAGCACCATCGCACTCAGCTCGCGCCACCCAAGAATGGTTACAAAATGAGGTTCCTCGCTTCATTTCCAGCGCACAATGACCACAAAAAGCTCCTGATACCAATTCTTTGGAAGATTGTGCACCAAAGTGCCGATCACAGCGAGCAAGCGCTTCGCCAGGAATGGACCAAAATACCGCAGAGCAACATTCGGGCAGCTTGCAACGGTTTGAAGGCCATAATTCGTGACAAAGGTGACCAATTCGAATAAATCTAAACTTATTCTAAAATCTGATGCCATTTTACTTTCATTCGATAAAATTTAAAAAAATGTAAAAATATGGCGTTTGAATTTGTTGCTGTTTGGTATACCCTCCACCATACTATGGAGGTTATATTAACTTTGTCATTCAGTTTGTAACTCCTCGAAATACTCATATCAGACCCAACAAAGTATATATATTCTTGATCAGCGTAAAATTCTAAGTCGATTTAGCCATGTCCGTCTTTCTGTCTGTCCATCTGTCTGTTTGTCCGTCTGTCTGTTGTAATCACGCTATTTTTCGAACGAATTGAGATAGCAGGCTAAAATTTTGCACACGTGTTTATTTTTCCAGTAGGCAAGTTAAGTTCGTAAATAGGCCATGTAGGTCCACGTTTTCATATAGCCCCCATATAACGGTACCTCCCGATATTCGGTATTTTGATGATTTTAGCGACATTATTCACCGGAATTGTTCCAACTTTGGTATTTGAAGTTGGAAATGGATACTACACCCTAAGACAGAAAAGTGTCTTTGCAAGTCCACGTCTTCGTATAGCCTCTATATAACGGTACCTCTCGATATTCGGTATTTTGATGATTTTAGCGACATTATTCACCGCAATTGTTTCAAATTTGGTATTTGAAGTTTGAAATGAATACTACACCCTAAGACAGAAAATTGTCTGTGCAAGTCCACGTCTTCGTATAGCCCCCATATAATGGTACCCCCTGTATTCGGTATTTTGATGATTTTAGCGACATTATTCACCGCAATTGTTTCAAATTTGGTATTTTAAGTTCGAATTGGATACTACACCCTAAGACAGAAAATTGTCTATACTGGTCCAGGTCTTCGTATAGGCCCCATATATCAGTACATCCCTATATTGGGTATTTTGACGATTTTAGGTACAATACCCAACGAAATTGTTTGTGATGTGGCATTTGAAGTTCGTAATGGATGCTACAGCTTGTGACAGAAAATTGTCTATGCAGGTCCAGGTCTTCGCACAGCTCCGATATATGGGTACCTCCCAATATACGATATTTTGATGATTTTAGCTACATTATTCACCGTTTATTTCAAGTTTCGAATTTTGAATATGGTAATGGCTTATGACAAATAATGCCTATGTAGGCCCACGTCGTATACACCTCAATATAACGGCTATATTCGGTATTTTTAAAATTTTGACAGAATTTTTTAAGGATTTTTTTTTTCGAAAATTTACAAATTCGTTGCAAATGGTGGCCGAACTTACTGATTTTTAATTTGTTTAGTGTCTGATCAAATTACATTACGCACATGATAGGAATACAGATATTATATATTTGAAAAAAAAAAAAAAAATTAAAATACTAAATATAACAATTAAACTTTTATATAAATTGTATATAAATCCCACCATGTCGTAGTTATTTATTATTTTTTTTTCATATATTTCTTTTCATATTTTTTCTGCCATAAATTTCAAATGCAACTTTTGTCCTTTAACTTTATGTTCAATGTTTATTGGTCATGGATATCACCACATATGGTTTGGGTGTAATAAAAAATTGATATTCTCTTTTAACATTATTTATAGAAATACATTCAATATGTCACTTTTTAATCACCTGACTACCTAAAGGATATTTATGTCCTTCGAATTGAATTAAATGCACATACGTGAAATAGAAATATTATTTATAACTTAATGTTGCATTTTTAGTTATACTGGGGGGAGTGAATTTTTTGAATTTGTTTTTGTCGCAAAATTTGTAATTTATTAATTTTGCCAAGGGCCAAAATTGTCGTGACATGGTCATTTCTCATAAATTACATTAAAGTGATTATAATGACAAGCTTAAGGTTATTTAGGGCCACTTGTAATATGGTACGTTCTATACACATCATCGTGGTATGGCATGTGTATATATGCGTGTAAGGGTTTGATCGCTTATTGCATTTTTTTAAGGAGCAATATTTATAACATAATATGACTAGCAAGTGCCTGGTACTTCGTCAGTGACAAGTTCACCTTAAAATTTTAGATACGTCCCAAAAAAACCGTGTTAGGCCCTTTTACTACTCAAAAGGCACAATTTGTTTAATTTGAAAAAAATGTTTTGATAAAACTTAATATATCGTTCGAAAATTTTTTTTTTCCAAGATCATTCAAGTTCATTCCTTTTGGAAAAAAAATACTAGGGAAATGTTTATTGTGCCCTATACCATTCTATGGAGAGTATATAAGCTTTGTCATTCCGTTTGTAAATCCTCGAAATATTCATAATAGACCCTTCAAAGTACACATTCTGGATCAGCGTAAAATTCTAAGACGATCTAGCGGCGTCCGTCTGTCTGTATGTCCGCCAAAGCATTTTGGTGAGAATTTTTCCGAATAAAAGTTATTCGTGATGGAATTCAAGCGTGATAGTGTAATTTCTTTATATTTGGCTGGAAAATCACAAGTGGCTATCGTTAGATCACTCCAGCATTTAAATGTGAATAAATCTTTTGTGTCTCGTACCATCGCTTAAAGTTGACGGAAGAAAAGAGCAACATCAACAGAAATGGTTCAAAAAATAAAGAAGCGACTTGATCGAAACCCGCGTCCCATTGGCCGAAAAATGGCTCGTGAGCTGAACATATCGCAATATTCCATTCGGCAAATATTAAACCAGTAAAGAAAGTCTTAAAGTCGGGCGGGGACGACTTTATGATACCCTACACCACTTTGCTAATTTATTAGAGCTGCGCATAACAACTAAAAGTTTTTATGGAAGAATTCAATCATACACGCTATGATTATAATTATAATTTAAAGTTCAAAGGACTAAATATGCCGAAGCACTTGTATCTTTTAAATTTGGACTTGTATTGCCCATTTGGTGCACAATTAATTTGAAATCGGATAAAAATAAATATGGGAGCTATATCCGAATCTGAAGAGATCTCGATAAAATTTGGCAAAGATATTTCTGAGCTGTATTTGATATATTTCCCTGAATATCGTTGTTACGGAGTGCATATTACGGCTGTGGGTAACAAATATGATAAATCGGATGAACAATATATATGGGAGCTATAGCTATATCTGAACCGATTTCGATCAAATTTGACATACTAGCTTTTAGACTCAATTCGGTCGTAAGTGCCAAATTTCATCCAATTTGGGCAAATATTAGACGTTTGGTGCACAATAAAAGGTAAATCGGACGAAGTTATATATGGGAGCTATATCCAAATATGAACCAATCTCGATAAAATTTGGCAAGGACATTTCTGAGCTGTACTTGATATATTTCCCTGAATATTGTTGTTACAGAGTGCATATTACGGCTGCGGAGAACAAAAATAACAAATCGGATGAACAATATATATATGGGAGCTATAGCTATATCTGAACCGATTTCGATCAAATTTAGCATAATTATTTTCAGGTCCAATCTGATCGTACGTGCAAAATTCCATACTATTCGGACTGATATTACCGGTTTGGTGCACAATAAAGGAAAATCGGATGAATATATATATGGGAGCTATATCTAAATTTTGACCGATTATCTCCAATTTCAATAGGGTTCGTCCTTGGGCCAAACAAATTATTTGTGCAAAATTTCATCTGGATAGGGCAATAAATGCGAATTGTACTTTGTTTACAAAAACACGTGGACAGACGGACATGCATAAATCGACTCAGAATGTGATTCTATGCAGATCATCAAAAGGAACTATGGGTCTATCTCGTTTCCTTTAGCCTGTTACAAACAAATGCACAAAGACATAATACCCTGACCACATTGTGGTGTAGGGTATAAAAATGAGCTCGGGGCAAAGTCATTGAAATTCCAAAAAGTGCAAGAACTTACACCGCAACAGAAATAAAATAGACTGAAAAGAGCTCAAGAGTTGCTTCGCTTAGCCGAAAGTGGTGAACTGCCGAATCTGGTTTTCTCCGATGAGAAAACATTCGTTGTCCAGTAGTTTGTCAACAAACAAACTAATCGTGTTTACTTGCCAAAGAGGTCAGCTGAAAATATGCACCTTCGGTTGGCCACCAGAACTCCGGCCATGGTGATGATGTGAGCCGCCATAACAGCCGATGGTCGCTCTCCGCTGTTATTAATCCACCGTGGCATCAGAATAAATGCCGAATATTATCGCGAAAATATTCTGGAGGGTGTATTAAAGCCTTGAGCTCCCAAACAACAGGACTCAGCACGCGCCACCCAAGAATGGTTACAAAACTATTGTGTCTGGAGTATTTTGGAAAGCAAGGTTGGCCGGGAATGGGCCAAAAAACCGCAGAGCAATATTCGGGCGGTGCGTGACGGTTTCATTGGCCATTCAAAGTCCATAATTCGTGCCAAAGGTGACTAATTCGAACAAATCTAAGCTTATTCTAAAATTCGATGCTATTTCCGACATTTTTTGCTTTTATTCAATTGCCTTCACCCAATACCCAATTTAGTACTACTTAGTACTTTCGAACAACTATAGATCACATTTTCAGTCCATTTCCAGTCCAACAGTCCATTCTCTCGAAAACAGACACCAACAGTAATGTCCATATACAGGGTTGCCCATATTCGACAGACCCTTTGGGCCCATTTCAATCAACGAGGCTTGTCCGCAGGCAACATTCTTTGCGTCAATTGAATTTTGTACGGGAACAAATGCAAATAATCCATTGTAAAGTGGACCGAGCCATACCCAACTGCTGAGAACGGCTTTTTTGGGATGTTCTTGGGGACCTCTCAACACTGGCTCGTACGGCAGCGATATTCTCGGCCGATCGCCTTGGTCGACTTTTATATGGCCTCTTCGGATTAGAAAGAGCCTTACCAGTCGAAAAATTTTCGTATAAACGCTTAATGGTGTTCTTAGAAGGCGCACTTCTCACATTTTTTAATGTTTTAAAAGCACGTTGAGTTTTCACAACTGACTTCTTCTGTTGAATGTAAATTTCAACTATTTCAGAGCGCTCGCGTGGCTTGTATTGGTTCATGGTAAAAATCTGCTTGGACTGACGCTTCAAACGCGGTATGTCATTAAGCGATGTGACATCTCTGTCAAAAGTTATGGCGTTATGGGCAGCCCTGTATGCTTCATCCGTTCATAAGGGCCGGTGGTCATTTCGCTCAATTGAAGCATTTTATCTCTCTTATAAACGAATTATTAAAATTATTTAGTCCAAATGCTAGTTGTAGGTTCTTATTCGAACTCCCTACAATTTAAATTTTAACAAAATAATTTAAATAAGTTGTCTTTGTATATTATTGCGGCAATGCTGGATCTCGTATAAGCGGCTGCAAATTCTAACTTCTCTGCTGTGGACAATGTACAAATATAAAACATTAAATACATAAAAACGAACAAATAGTTCCATAACTAACAATGTAATAGTTTCTTCTTTTTCTGTCTGTGGCTCTTGACATTCTTGCCATACATCCAGCTGTTGTGTGGAATTTAAAAATTCTAAACAAAAAAGAAAAGAGAGGAAAACACTCTTTCTTTCTGGTATCAATGTTTTGCAGAACACAAAACGGAAAATACTTCCGGGATACAAACTTACAGACTTCGTATAAAAAAAGAAATCGCACTTGGACGTAGCAAGGATCTGGTGAACTCTAGAGGAAGGAAGTCAGCTATAGAAAATTTATGATGTAGGAAAACATATGTTTGTCAGGAAGATACAATGGGATAGAACGATTGAGAGGTTGTTTATGAGTCATAAAGAAATCAAATGTAGAGTAAATGTAAGATAGACGGTAAATTCAATATAAATAGATAAATTAGATGACACAAGTAAAAAAGCAGTAAGTTCGGCCGGGGAGAACTTTGAATACCCTTCACCATTTGGAACGAATTTGGAAAATTGGAAAAACAGAAATCCGTTTAAAATTATGTTAAAATCTTACAAATGCCTAATATAACCCTTATATTTAGGTCTATTCGAAGACATGCAGGCCCAAAGGGCAACTTTTGTTATAGGACATAACAATATTCAAATAGGAAACTTGAAATAAATTCGGTGAATAATGTAGCTAAAATCATCCAAATACCGAATAAAGGGTGGTTCCGATATGTGGTGGCTATATATGGTGGCATAGCAAATTTACCGTCACAGGCTGTGATACCTATTAGGAACTTCAACTGCGAAATTTCAAACAATTTGGGTGAATATTGTACCTAAAATCGTCAAAAAACCGAATATAGGAAGGTACCGTTATATGGGGTCTACAAGATGATATCGACCTGCATAGGCAATTGTCTGTCATAGAATGTAGTTCCTATTACGAACCCCAAATACGAAATTTGACAAAAAAATCCGATTAATAATGTCCTTAAAGTCATGTATAGGGGCTATACGATATCGTGGACCTATAAAGGTTAGGATGAAAAAAACTGCAACAAAGTCAAAAGCCATAATTTTTAATTTTTTTTACATTTTATTGAATAAAAGCAAAAAATGTCGGAAATAGCATCAAATTTTAGAATGAGTTAAAATTTGTTCGAGTTGGTCACCTTTGCACGATTTATGGCCTTCAAACGGCCAATGAAACCGTCACACGCTGCCCGAATGTTGCTCTGCGGTATTTTGGCCCATTCTTGGCGAAACGCTTGCTTGAGGTGATCGACACTTTGGTATTTTTTAGTGCCAACCTAGTTTTCCAAAATACTCCAGACACTCCAACGGATTGGTATCCGGAGATTTTGGTGCCCATTGTGCGCTGGAAATGAAGCTAGGAACCTCATTTTGTAACCATTCCTCTTGGAATGTCCATTTATTCGGCATTTATTCTGATGTCACGGTCGATTAATACGAGCGGAGAGCGCCCATCGGCTGTTATGGCGGCCCTCACCATCACCATGGCCGGTGCTTGAGTTCTGGTGGCCAACCGAAGGTGCACATTTTCAGCTGACCTATTTGGCAACTAAATACGAACATATTGTTTGTTTACAAACTGCTGGAGAACTAATGTTTTCTCATCGGAGATTCGGAAGTTTACCACTTTCGGCCAAACGAAGCAACTCTTGATCTCTTTTTAGTCTATTTTCTTTCCGTTGCGGTGTAAGTTTTTGAACTTTTTAAAATTTCAATGGCTCATTTTCCAATATTTGTCGAATGGAACATTGCGATATGTTCAGCTCACGAGCCATTTTTCGGGCACTGCGACGCGGGTTCGATCAAGTCGCTTCTTTAATTTTCGAACCATTTCTGCTGATGTTGCTGTTTCTTTCCGTCCACTTCCTTGACCAGTATCAGGTAACGATCTATGGTAGGAGACACAAAAGATTTACTCACATTTAAATGCTGGAGTACTCTAACGATAGCCACTTGTGGTTTTCCAGCCAAATATAAAGAAATCACACTATCACGCTTGAATTCGATACCGAATAACTTTTTTTCTGGAAAATGCTAACCAGAATGCTTTTGTACGCTTGTAAACAATATAATGAGCTGTCACTGGAATAATTTTCACAGCTGTCGGACGAGTGGCTTGAAAATGCTAACAGTCTGAAGTTGCTTGCAGTTTTTTCATCTCAACCTGTATGCGTTATTCATTTCGTAAGAACACCCTAGTATTTATATACGCACGTCTATGAAAATGCTTTGCTAAATATTACTTGTATGATAGTCTTGCGTGCCAGAACACAATATCAACATTCTTTGTCAGCGTGACAAGGTTAAACGTTTACCAAGTCCATGTCAGCGGAAGTATTTACAACCACAATCGTAAATTCTAAAATTAAATCTAGAATGCAAGTCAAACTATAGATTTCATTTTTTTTTTTTTAATACGATCAAATGTTTAAGAAATTCTAGCAGATTTTCGAGTTATGAATTATGCTGATGACCAATTGCAAAGAGTATAAAACTAGTTCACAAAGGGTTGAAAAAATAAACTTCAAAATAATATAAAATATTATGATGTTAGCACATTACAATAAGGAGGTAGAACAGTTTCGTAAAACTACAGAAGTAAAGCCCTTAGGCTATGCCCGCTTCTCAGTTATATCTTTCAATTTCATCGCAAAACTGGTGAATAGATTTAATGCGCGTCTCGCAATGTAAGCTTCTTCTAATCATTGATTTTGAAAATATTCTGTTTTTATTTATTTACTTTTCAAAACAATAAATACATACAAAAATTGGCAGAAGTCGGACACACTTAGAAAAATAATTTAATCAGCTGGAAACTCTATCTTATCTTTTTATTGTATTGTACCAGGGATGTGAGTATATTAATAAAAGATATCAAAGGTAGTGCTACTGTCGGTACATTGGCATAAGTCGCAATCAATATTTTGTTAAAAAAATCGTCTTCAGACATGTAAAAACTTGATGATGGTAATTCCCAAAAACTTGTTGGGATTTTGGATTGGGATCTTGGGGCGACACTACTTTACCTACCTACCTACTACACTTCCTAGAATCTATGCTTCTGACCTATTTATTCAAATAACAATTCAATTATTTTATTTCTATCCCGTTCTAATAATTCTAAATGGCTCTTTTTGCACTTTTTGTTCGAATTTCATTAAAACCCCATGATACATCTATTCTACGTCCTATTCTACATCCTCTATCGTTTTGCCCAAAAAAAGTGGTTTGAATTTTTACCTTCTAGTAAGAGTTTCCAAAAACCCTACCTTATCTCATCTCTCTCATTCATACCAACACTGACCTACATGCTAAATTTCATCCTAGATTCTAGCTTTAGCGGTTGCAGCTGGTCGTTGATGAATTAGTCAGTCACTTTTATATATAGAATATTTTTACAAGTTTCGATGTATCGTCTACGTGACACTTGCTGCACATACAATTGCACCACCTTTTTCTACCAATTTAAGTAGTTCCTTATGGTTGGAGTTACAGCCTGTTTTTCATAAGAAAGGTTTTTTTATTCGTTCTTGAATTTGACGAATGACGTTTTTCTATAACATTAACAAAACAGTCAAAGGCTATAGTCGTGCGGGGCCGACCATGTGATACCCTACAACACTACAATATGTTAGAGGCCCCCCTATCTCCAAATCCATTTGCAAGATTTCGCTTTTAAAATTATGTCAGGGAGCACTGCCCAGATATTACCCTTAGTATTTTAACCAGGAACATTTGCCCAATATTTACGCACTCCGTTGTGCTGTTAGTTACAGTTAAATATAATCCAATGGTCATCCAAAATGCTAGAATTCTTCCATGTCCTTGACTCTCCTCTCAGTGTCGATTGGCTTCAATGGTGCGATCAGGAATTTTTTTCGGTTTTTGGTTCATTTGAACCTCTGAATATTTTGCGATCATCTACAAAAGCAAGAGACCCCTCTTTTTCTCCAAATTGAGATTCATCTATATGATTTGCTTGTCTACGATATTTGGCTATATTCGTCAACGAAATCAGCATAAAAAGCCAAAAGTTCGCCATTTGTGTATTTCGGATATCGCCTGCAAGTAATGTTCTTATTTCTTCACACAAAAGTAGTGGTCCATTCTACCCTCTGTCCAAAACTGTAACTTCGTACGATATGTCGTGTCCTTTGGTTTCTATTTGTGACTTTTGTAACGGCTGCAAAATCAGGAATATTTTTAGTTGTTGGTCCATTTCAACCCCTAAATATATTGCGGACGTCTTTGAAAACAATTGGCCTAGCCCTTCTGAGCCTAATCTTTCCCTTGTAAAAATTTTCGTGAGGATCCGACGATAATTGCATATTGTATATAATAACCCCAACCTGTGTTGTAAGGCGAAAAAATATAACAAAATGTACACTAACATCCCCTTCCTTTGTATATATGTATTGTACATATTTCGCTATATATATCCGATATATTTACTATCGGCATCTATGTAACGGTCCGGATTGACCTGTTCGTCTATTTGTGATTTCGCCGGAATTAAAAATATTCGCGGTTTAATGGAAAATTTGACTTTAATTTAACACAAATGTCATGGCCTTTTTCACCCACTAAATATTACCCGATAACCATCAAAATTGGAAGACTTCTGCCCAGCCCTAAGATTTAGCCCCATCCTAACTTTCGCGTCGATAGGTCTATAATTGCGACCTGTGGAGCAGCTGCAAAGTCAGGAATTTTTTCAGTTTTTGGTCCATTTCAACCCCTAGATATCATGCGATCATCTCCAAAAGCAATAGGGTTCTATTCTGGCCCTATCCCCACCTTCATTCTAAATTTCGTGAAGATCGCCCACAATTGCGACCTGTAGAGTGATTACAAATTAACATGGACAGACGGACATACATAGCTAGATCGACTCAGCTCGGCGAAATAGGAAGATCCATATATACTTTCCTATGTGGGAAAACAATATTTCGTGGTGTTACATAATTTTTGGCCCAATCAAACTTATAATACCCCCAACACATAGTGTTGTAAGGTATAAATACTAGTAAGGCCGTTTGGATAATGTAGTTAAACTTTTCAAAAAACCTTAAAGTGGGTGATTGTATACTATCGGAATTGTTATCTATTATGAGCCTTAGATACCAAATTTGAAACAATTTCGTGTGCAAATGTGACTAGGACTATCAAAATTCAGAATATCTGTTGGTATCGTTTGATGTGCGCTATTGGTATCGTTTGATGTGCCCATTAGGAACTACAAACACTAATTTTTAGGCAAATGCGTGGAAAAAAATGTTGCAAAAGCCATCCAAATTCCGATTATAGAGAGGTACATTTATATTGGGGTTATATGAAAACGTGGATCTCTACATATAATATTCCACCACCGGAGCTAGAACTCATTACAAACTACAAATGTCATTTTTTAGACATATACTTGGAAAAATGTTGCAAAAATCGTCAGAATACTGAATATCGGGAGGTAGCGTGTTGCGTCAGAGGAGGAAACCATTACGAACTAAAAATACCATTTTTGAGACAAATCCGTGAAAAAATACAGTGAATACCGAATATCGGGAGGTACATTATATGGGGGCTATCCGAAAATGTGGACATGTATAAACAATGTTCCGCTACCGGAGCTAAAGCCTATTACGAACTACAAATGCCCATTCTTGGACGAATCCGTAGAACGATGTGACTATAAACATAACAAAACCTAATATCGGGAGGTATTGTTATATGGGGGCTATATGAAAACGTGGATCCGTTTGGGAAAATGTTCCGACACCGGAGCTGGAACCAATTACGAACTACAAATACCATTTTGTCTCAAAACCCGTGAACAAATCATCAAAATAGCTAATATCGAAAAGTACCGTTATATGGCAACTACCTCAAAACCTTGACCGGTATATCTCACTATACCCTCAGCCATGTGACAAGAGAGAGTACCTAGTCGAAATAACGGTTTTAGACCCTAGGTCTCTTTGGAGCAAATCCGTTCCAGAAAATTTGGAGTCGCTCTAGCGATATCCGTCCGTCTGTCTGGCTGGTGCGCACGATAACTCTCGAATGGAGTATCCAATTTGGCCCAAAGTTGGTACATCGTAATATTTTTATCAAGCTTAGATCGAGTTCGTAGATGGCAATATCGGCTCACTCCTTCTGACACATCCCCCACAGAAGGTTGAAATTTTCAAAAATATGTATTTTCTGCATAGAAAGAGAAACTATAATCCGATATTGCTCCAACTTTGTAAATCCCAATATTTGCATCAGTGCTAGGTCAGGTGCGAAAATGGACAATATCGGTCCACTCTATCAAGTACCTCTCCCACAAAGGGTCAAAATTTTTAATAATTTCAACTCTTATAAAATGTGAAGTAAGAGTTGGATTATCTTCAAATTTCATACATCTCAATATTTTTATTATCCCAAGATCTGGTGTCTCCTTCTAATACCTCTCCCACAAAAGGTCGAAATTTGAAATATCCATGAAGCTCATAAAACGCGAAATTAACATCGGATTCCATTTAGGCACATCTGAATATTTCCATCATCGGACGATTCCTTCTGGTACCTCCCCGAAAAAAGGGTCAAAGTTTTGAATAATCCAAATGTTTATAAAATCCGAAATAAACATTAGGTTCTCTTTATATAGCAAACATCCCACTGTTTCTACTAACACAAGATCTATCATGGTTATTTAGGTCCTTTACAAAATTGGTCCATTTATTTGGAACCTTCTTCATAGAGGGTCAACAATTTGAATACTCATAACACAAGTTAAAATATATTTAAATAATTAAACATTGGGTGAGGGCATATATCTGTCGGCAAAACCGACTGATATTTTTTAACTAGTTTTTAATACCAACCATCGTAGACATAATACAAACTATTATATTTATATTTATATTATATATATATATAGGCATGTTACAAATGGAATGACAACGTTAATATACTTTCCTTTCCAAGGTGGATGGTATAAAAAAACGAACGAAAATGACAGGAAAAAAAATTGATGCCAAAACAGACGGTATGTTTATGATGGGGGAATTTAGATACAAATATTTTTATGTCATCCAAATGCTGCAGGCACAATCTACAGAAACATATTGTTCAAACATTTTTTGGCATTTGTTTCAATTTTGTTTGCAATTTTCCAGAAAAATGGAAATGTTCGGGTTGCCGCAAGCAATACAAAAAAAATGTTTTTTTTTTACTCAAATTAAAAACTAGTGCTTTTAAATACGAACTATTTGCATTAAAGTTTGCCCTTAAAAATATTCTGGATGTTTTTCATCATAAAACCAGTAAAGAAAGTCTTAAAGTCGGGCGGGGCCGACTTTATGATACCCTACACCACTTTGATAATTTAGTAGAGCTGCGCATAACAATTAAAAGTTTTTATGGGAGAATTCAATCATACACGCTATGATTATAATTATAATTTAGAGTTCAAAGGACTAAATATGCCGAAGCATTTGTATCTTTTAAATTCGGACTTGTATTGCCCATTTGGTGTACAATTAATTTGAAATCGGATAAAAATATATATCGGAGCTATATCCAAATCGGAACCGATCTTAATAAAATTTGGCATAGATATTTCTGGGCTGTATTTGATATATTTCCCTGAATATCGTTGTTACGGTGTGCATATTACGGCTGTGGGTAACAAATATGACAAATCGGATGAACAATATGTATGGAAGCTATAGCTATATCTGAACCGATATTCACCAAATTTGACATACTAGCTTTTAGACTCAATTCGGTCGTAAGTGCCAAATTTCATCCAATTTGGGCAAATATTAGACGTTTGGTGCACAATAAAAGGTAAGTCGGACGACGTTATATATGGGAGCTATATCCAAATCTGAACCGATCTCGATAAAATTTAGCAAATGTATTTCTGAGCTGTATTTGATATATTTCCCCAAATATTGTTGTTACAGAGTGCATATTACGGCTGCGAAGGACAAAAATAACAAATCGGATGAATAATATATATGGGAGCTATAGCTAAATCGGAACCGATTTCGACCAAATTTGGCATACTTATTTTCAGGTCCAATCTGATCGTGCAGAATTCCATACTATTCGGACTATTATTACACGTTTGGTGCACAATAAAAGGCAAATCGGACGAAGATATATATGTGGGAGCTATATCTAAATTTTGACCGATTATCTCCAATTTCAATAGGGTTCGTCCTTGGGCCAAACAAATGATTTGTGCAAAGTTTAATCTGGATAGGGCAATAAATGCGAATTGTACTTTGTTTACAAAAATACATGGACAGACTGACGGACGGACGGACATGCATAAACCGACTCAGAATGTGATTCTATGCAGATCATCAAAAGGAACTATGGGTCTATCTCGTTTCCTTTTGCCTGTTACATAATACCCTGACCACCTTGTGGTGTAGGGTATAAATTCCAATGCTTCAAAGCCACCAATTTCGAACTTTCCATGCGGCATTGGTAATTGATTAAGAACTCACTTATTAAAATATTCATTAGCAGAAAATATCATAAAGTACCGTAAATCTTTTCTTGCGCACCAAAAATTATCTTCTTCTAAATCTATCGTTTTCGGTAGCGAACATCAATATTTACTTTCACACGTTGTTATCTCTGCGTTGTAGTAAAATCTTTATTTGCATACCAAATATCCAAAACCATATTACAAATATGAGAATGTTTTAATTACTGTGGTTGGTTTATTTACGTTGTTCACTTAATGTATGAGTGCGTGATTTTTATCATTATCTATATTTACAAAATTTAACAAAATGATTGTTTAATTTATGACATTTGTTTTGGTTTCATCTGTAAATTTTAAATTATTTAAGGAAGTGGATGGTTAAAGAGGTTAAAACCTAGTCCATGTTATTCGCTGTTGTTCATTAAAGAAAATACTGTGAATATTCCCGCTTTTGGAGAGTAGAGGTCAGGGATCAAATTGTAGAGGAAACGGAAAACATATAAAATAATGCAAAAATGTGACTTTCGGAAATAAAAATTTAAAAAGCCATACATTTTGGACGAATTCTGTTTCAGAACAATTAGAGTTGATATCTGCTTTTTTCGGTTGTTCCGCAAGTGCCCGCTGCTAAGTCAGCAGAAAATCTTTCTAGTCCGCAAAATGCACAATTTTTTCAGTTTGACAAAATTTTTTACTCAAAACTTTATACATAGTACTAAATTTTGAGACTTTCAAGGATTTATATACTAATCACATTTTTTGTACCCTATAGCACATAGTGGAAAGGGTATTATACCATTTATTATCCGATTGAGATGAAATTTTCCAAGCAATATTTGTTTGCCCCAACAATTTCGGGTTAATTGTGCACCAAATGTATATATGTTTTATCCGAATTGGGATTTAAAGTCCCTCACTAGCGCAATATGCATTCCACGACAATGAACTTTGGTACCAGATATCAGTTACAGCTCTGAAATAAATATATCAAATTTTGTCTAGATCGGTTCAGATTTGGATATAGATCCAAGATATATCTTCAAACGATTTCGGGTTAATTGTGCATCAAATGGCCAATATCTGTCAAAAATTCCTAAATTTTGGTATATCCGACCGAATTTAGTCTAGAAGCAAGTACAACAAATTTTGAGAAAATCGGTTCAGATATATCAATAGCTTCTATATACAGGGTGAGATGATAAAACTGCAACCAAATTCATACTGCTGTCATTTCTAAGCCATTCGTCCGACAGCTGTTAAAATTATTCCAGTGACAGCTCATTATATTGTTTACAAGTGCACAAAAGCAGAATTTTCCAGAAAAAAAGTTATTCGTGATGGAATTCTTTATATTTGGCTGGAAAACCACAAGTCGCTATCGTTGGAGCACTCCAGCATTTAAACTATGAATAAATCTTTTGTGTCTCGTACCATCGCTCGTTACCGGCACATATTAAACAAGTAAGCAAAGGCTATAGTCGTGCTGGGCCGACCATGTGATACCCTACAAAACTACAATATGTTAAAAGCCCCTTAATGTCCAAATTAATTTTGGAAGATTTCGCGGTGCATAGCCCAGATATTACCCTCAGCATTCTGACCAGGGATATTTGCCCAATATTTACGCACTCCGTCGTGCTGTTAGTTGTTGTGGTCCATTTTACAGCTAAGTATAATCCAATGATCATCCAAAATGCTAGAATTCTTCCCTGTCCTTAACGCTCTTCTCAGGCGTGTCGAATGGCTTCAATTGTGTGATCAGGAATTTTTTTCTGTTTTTGGTTCATGTGAACCCCTAATATTTTGCGATCATCTCCAAAAGCAGGAGGCCAATCTTTATCTCCAAATTTAGACTCATCTATATGATTTTCTTGTCTACGATATTTGCCTATATTCGTCAACGAAATCGGCATAAAAAGCCAGAAGTTCGCCTCTTGTGTATTTCGGATATCGCCTGTAACTAATGTTGGTATTTTTCAGACAGAAATAGTTGTCCATTCTACCCACTGTCCTAAACTCTAACTTTATGCGAGATTTCGTGTCCTTTGGTTTCTATTTATGACCTTTATAACGGATTGAAAATCAGGAACATTTTTAGTTGTTGGTCCATTTCAACCCCTAAATATAGTGCGGACATCTTTAAAAACAATAGGCCTAGCCCTTCTGAGCCTAACCCTACCCTTTTCGTGAGGATCGAACAATAATTGCAATATGCATTTAATATCCCCAACCTGTGTTGTAAGGTGAAGAAATATTACAAAATATTATAAGTCAAATTAAAAAATCGCATGCGATAAAAAATATGAAAAAATAAAAAAAATTTCACAAAATACTACAAAATCTATATTAACATCTTTATTGGCATATTTTTCTGCGATTTTTTTAGATTTTATATTTTTTTGCTAAGAGTGCATTCTGAATTGACAAAATTTGTCAAAATCGGTCCAGCTTAAGATATACGCATTTTAGCTAACATCACCTTCCTTTGTATATATACATTGTATATATTTCGCTATATATAACCGATATATTTACTATCGGCATCTACGTAACGGTCAGAATTGACCTGTTGGTCTATTTGTGATTTCGCCGGGATTAAAAATATTCGCGGTTTAATGGAAATTGGGCTTTTATTTAACACAAATGTTGTGGCCTTTTTCACCCACTAAATAGCACCGATGACCATCCAAATTGGAAGACTTCTGCCCAGCCCTAAGCTCTAGTCCCATGCTAACTTCCGCTTTGATTGAGACCTTTAGAGCAACTGCAAAATCAGGAATTTTTCAGTTTTGGTCCATTTCAACCCCTAAATATTAAGCGATCATCTCCAAAAGAAATAGGGTTCTATTCTGACCCTAGCCCCACCTCCATTCTAAATTTCGTGAAGATCGGGCCACAATTGCGACCTGTAGAGTGATTACAAATTAACATGGACAGACGGACGGACGGACATACATAGCTAGATCGACTCAGCTCGGCGAGGTAGGAAGATCCATATACGAGGTGTTACATAATTTTTGACCCAATCAAACTTATAATACCCCTAACACATAGTGTTGTAGGGTATAAAAATGAGCTCGGGGTAAAGCAATTGAAATTCCACAAAGTTCAAGAACACCGCAACAGAAAGAAAATATGCTCAAAAGAGTTAAAGAGTTGCTTCGCTTGGCCGAAAGTCGCGAACTGCCGAATTTGGTTTTCTCCGATGAGAAAACATTCGTTGTCCAGCAGTTTGTAAACAACCAAAATAATCGTGTTTACGTTTCAAAGAGGTCAGCTGAAAATGTGCATTTTCGGTTGGCCACCAGAACTCAAGAGCCAGCCATGGTGATGATGTGGGGCGCCATAACAGCCGATGGTCGCTCTCCGCTCGTATTAATCGACCGTGGCATCAGAATAAATGCCAAATATTATGGCGAAAATATTCTGGAGGGAGTATAAAAACCTTGGGCACGCAAACATTCCAACAGGACTCAACACCTTCACACTCAGCACGCGCCACCCAAGAATGGTTATAAAATGAGGTTCCTCGCTTCATTTCCAGCGCACAATGGCCACAAAAATCTCCGTATACCAATCCTTTGGACTATTGTGTGTGGAATATTTTGGAAAGTAAGGTTGGCACTAAAAATACCAAAGTGTCGATCACCTCAAGCAAGCGCTTCGCCTGGAATGGGTCACAATAGCGCAGAGCAACATTCGGGCAGCGTGTGACGGTTTCATTGGCCGTTTGAAGGCCAAAATTCGTGCCAAAGTTGACCAATTCCTACAAATCTAAACTCAATCTAAAATTTGATTCTATTTCCAATACTTTTTCATTTCATTCAATAAAATTGAAAAAAGAAATATATAAAAATTATGGCGCATGACTTTGTTGTTTTTTTATCTCACCCACTATTTATTTCATTCGATTTGGTGTTTAAGTCCCTCACATTCGTAATATGCATTCGACAACAATGATATTTGATACGGGACATCAGATACTGCTCGAAAATGCCTCTGCCTAATTTTATCGAGATCGGTTCAGATTTGTATATAACTCTGATACACATCTTCATCCGATATTAGTCCCCATATATGTAATATCAGCCAAACTTGAATAGATATTTTCACATTCAACCGAATTTTAAAATATTCATAGTTGGTATCATGATACAATACGGAGGTAGAACATCTTCGCAAAACTACAAAAATACAGGCCTCATTCTATGCCCACTTCCTGTCAGACTCATTTTCCTGAGTGAGTTAAATAGCGGAAAATAAATTAAATGCCTGAATTTTCTCTCAAAAATGTGATCCGAACTGTTCAATCTTTTAATTTCATGGCTAAACTGGTTAATCGCTTTAATGCACGACCCGCAATGGACGTGTCTTCCAATCAATGGTTGTGAAAAAAAATTGTTTTCATTTTTCAAAACAATAAATACATAAACAAAACAAGTAAGCAAAGGCTACAGTCGAGCGGGGCCGACCGTTGAATACCCTACAACACTATAATTAACGATACAGTTTATATAAGCGAGATACTCGAAAGAATTCCACAACATATTGTGGCAAATAATAAAAGAAAACCAGGTTTCGGTCCATTTCAACTCCTAAATTTATGGCGATCATCTCCAAAAAGAGTAGGCTTCTATTCTGACCCTCATCTTATCCCCATGCAAAATTTCGTAAGGATCGGGCCATAAATGCGATCTGTATATGATATCCTGATATCCTAACTACTTAGTTTTGTTAGCTGTAGAAATATTACCAAATGTTTAATTCAAAATGAAAATATGCCAAAAATATGACAAAATTGAAAAAAATATGAGAAAATGTTACAAAATCAATATTTTCATCTTTAGAGAGATATTTTTATGCGATTTTTTAGACGTTTTTTCTTTCCTGCCAAGAGGCCATTCTAAATTAATGAGAACTGTCGAAATCAGTTCAGCCGTTCTCGATATATAAACGATTTTTCAAGAACATCTTCTTTGATAAACAAATATATCGCACATATTTTGCTATATATCCGTTTTGTTGGATGTTAACATCAATGTAAAGATCAGAAGTAACCTTGTCATGGCTTTGTGATTTCGCCGGGATTTAAAATATTCGCGGTTTAATGAAAAATGTTGAATTTTTTCAACAAAAAAGATATGGTCTATTTTACCCGCTAAATATTATCCGATGACCACCCAAATTGGTAGGCTTCTTCCCCGCCCTAAACTCGAGCTACATGCGAAATTCCGCGTCGATTGGTCTATAATTGCGACCTGTATAGCTACTGCAAAATCCGACATTTTTTCAGTATTTGGTCCATTTCAACCCCTAAACATTTGGCGATCATCTCCAAAAGAAATAGGGTTCTATTCTCACATTAACCCCACCTACATTTTAAATTTCGTGAAGATCGGGCCATAATTGCGACCTGTAGAGTGATTACAAATTAACATGGACAGACGGACAGACGGACGGACGGACATACATAGCTAGATCGACTCAGCTCGGCGAGCTAGGAAGATCCATATATACTTTCCTATATGGGAAATCAATATTTCGTGGTGTTACATAATTTTTGGCCCAATCAAACTTATAATACCCCCAACACATAGTGTTGTAGGGTATAATTGGCAGAAGTCGAGCACACTTAGAAAAAAGTTGTAATCAGTTCTACCTTACCTTTTTATTGTACCATGGTTGGTATGATTTACTTCACATAAATTCCCAATATAATTGTTTTTTTATTACGGGAGCTCTACTAAATACGCATAGTGGTGGAGGGTATTACATAGTCGGCCCGACCCACTTTTGACCTTTCCTTACTGGTTTTTAGTTCGTATTCCCAATAACCCAACCTAATTTACATACCAAATTTCAACTTCAGCTACCTCGGCTTGATACGACTATTATAACTAAACACTTTATATATAAATATAGAAAAAAATATACTTTGGAAAACAAATTTCATAATTCTGACATTGACGTCATACTATAAATTATTGCCAAATAAAAAATTCCAAACGAAACATGGAAAAAATCCATGTTTGTATCATTGGTTCGGGTAATTTGTAAGTTAATTATTTATTAACCATTATAGTCCATTAAACATTCTCCCCTTGTCCCCCGAAGGGGCACTGCTTTGGGCAAAATATTGGCTGAAAACGCTGCCGCTTTAAGCGATTTTGAGGAGCGTGTAAATATGTTTGTCTACGATGAACTTTTCGATGGCATCCGACTCAGTGACTTGATCAATAGCCATCACATAAATGAGAAATATTTGCCACAAATCCAGTTGCCCGACAATTTGGTGGCCTGCACAGATTTGGTGGAGACAGCAAAATATGCCGACATCATTGTTTTCGTAATGCCCAAACAATTTATTGAGGACTTTTGTAAGACTCTGCTGGGTAAAATCAAACCAAATGCCATGGCTATTTCGGTCATCAAGGGGTTTGTGTTAAACGAAGGCGACGACAATGGTGGAGAGGTTGCGAGTGGAAGCGGCATTCAATTGATTTCACAAACCATTATGAAATATTTGAAGGTAAAATAGGAAGTATTTGCCAAAGGAATTGTTTCAGTTTGTTTTCTTTTTTTTTTTTTGGAATTTGCATATTTTGCTTTGGGTTTTATTTTTTATTTCAAAGATTCCCTGTGCTGTTTTGATGGGTGTTAATTTGGCCAGTGAATTGACATTGAATCGTTATTGCGAAGCCACTTTGGGTTGCCGGGACATGAAACATTCGAAAATGTTAAAGGACCTCTTCAGTACGCCAAACTTTCGTGTAATTGTCATTGATGATGCTGATGCGGTTGAAGTTTGTGGTTATTTAAAGGTTGGTTTGACTTTTTTTATCTCCGTTTGCAGAAGTTCAAGTGTGCAGGACATGTTTATTTTTATTTCGATTTTTCTTTCTTTCTCATGTTTTTTTTTTTCCTTTGTTTTGTCTTTTTAGCATCTAATTGCCTTTGCATCGGGTATTTTGGACGGCCTGCAGAAGAACGAAAACACCAAATCTGCCTGCCTCAGATTTGCTCTCATCGAAATGTTACGCTTCATCGATGTCTTCTACCCTGGCTGTAAATTGTCGACTTTATTCGAAAGTTGTGGCATTGCTGATGTGTTGACAGTCTGTGCTGGCAGTCGCAACAGGCGTTTGGGAGAAGCATTTGCTAAATCCGACAGGAGTATTGAACAACTGGAAACAAGTTTAATGGGCGGCGAACAAGTGCTGGGTCCTCTAACAGCCAATGCTGTTTATTTGATGCTGCAGCAAAAGGGTCTTCAGGAGAGGTAAGATGATTTGAATGTTTTTTTTCTTGTTACTTTTGTTGTGAATATTTGAATGACGTTCTAGTTGTTCCTAACGTTGCTTCTTGTTGTTATATATAACTTATATAAGATATATATAACTGAGTAGTGAAACAACTGACTGACTGACAGATCTAAAATCAGAGGGCCAGTCTAGGTGCATAAGACAGGGGTTTTGGAAATTCGTATTAAAAGGGTACGAAAAGTACTAAAAATTTAAAACTCTGTATTGAGTAAACTGAGTGAGCTGGAATCCTTAAGTTTGGAATGAGGGTCGCTGAAGAAGTGCAGGATATATGCACCAAAGTGGTTTTGAAAATTCGAACCCTCGAGGTTGCTAGAATTTCTACAATAGCATCATTTGTATTAAGTGAAAGTATAGAGCTAAAAATTTTAAATTTGATATGATAATCAAGGTTGGAGGGTAAGTTTGATACATGAAACTGGTTTTGGAAATGTGTACTAAGTGCACGAAGTGTAAAAAGTAGGAATACATTTGGAAGAATCTGATTTAAAGTGATTAGATTAAGCTGGAATTTTAAAATTTTGTAGTAGGGTTATTGGTGGTGGATTTCTGATAAAAAGGTGATTTTGAAAATGTGTACTGCAAGTACACGAACAGTACTATACTTGATACAATTTGGTATTGGGTGAATTTCTGAAATTTGGTATTAGGATCGCTGTTTATTTGTAGCCTGAACATATGGAGGTGGTTTGGAAAATACGTACTCTAATAGTACGAAAAATAAAAAGTGAAGATAAATTGGGTGAAGGGATAGAGCTGGAATCGTCAAATTTGATTTTAAGATGGCTGTTGGTATCTAGGATATTGTACGAAAAGTACTAAATAGTACTTAATTTGCTGCAATTTGGTATATAGTGCTTGGATTCTGAAATTTTGAATTAGGGTCACTGTTTAGTCTAGCTTCGGCATATGAAGGTGTCTTCGGTAATATGTACTATAATAGTAGGAACAAGTAAAAAAGCAGTAAGTTCGGCCGGGCCGAACTTTATATGGGGGCTATACGATATCGTTGACCCATATAGAAATTTCTCTTCCGAGGTATAAAGTACCCGCAAGGTATTCCTTGTGTGGATTTTCAGACACCTCCGTTGAAAAAAAGTGCGTAAAATCATCAAAATAGCGAATATCGGGGGGTACCGTTATATGGGGGCTATACAATATCGTGGACCTATATAGATAATTCTTTTCCGAGGTATAAAGTACCTACTAAGGACTCCTTGTGTGGAATTTCAGACAATTCCATTGAAAAATGTGCGTAAAATCATCAAAATACCGAATATCGGAGGCTACTGTTATATGGGGGCTATACGATATCGTGGACCTATATAGATAATTCTCTTCCGAGGTATAAAGTATCCACAAGGAACTCCTTGTGTGGATTTTCAGAAAATTCCGTTGAAAAATGTGGGTAAAATAATCAAAATACCGAATATCGGAGGCTACTGTTATATGGAGGCTATACGATATCGTGGACCTATATAGATAATTCTCTTTCGGGGCATAAAGTACCCGCAAGGTACTCCTTGTCTGGATTTTCAGATAATTCCGTTGAAAAATGTTTCTAAAATCATCAAAATAGCGAATATCGGGGGGTACCGTTATATGGGGGCTATACGATATCGTGGACCGATATAGCCCATCTTCGAACTTGACCTGCCTGCAGACAAAAGAGGGATCTGTGCAAAAAATTTTAGCTTCCTATCTTAATTCGTTTAGACTGTAGCGTGATTACAACAGACGGACGGACGGGGCTAAATCGTCTTAGAATTTTACGCTGATCAACAATATATATACTTTGTTGGGTCTAAAATGATTATTTCGATGAGTTGCAAATGGAATGACGAACTTAATATACCCTCCATACTATGTATGGTGGAGGGTATAAAAATACTAAGTGGTACTAAATTGGATATTGGGTGAATGGACATCACTGGAATTCCGATATTTGACATTGAGGTCTCTGTTGGTATTGGGGATTGAGATATGGAGTTGATTTTGGAAATATGTACTGTAATTGTACAAAAAGTACAAAATAGTACTATGTTTGGTACGATTTGATATTGGGTAAAGAGATAGCGACTGAAATCTGGAATTTGTTATAAGGGTCGCTGTTCATGTGTATTCTGGGCATATGGAGGTGGTTTTCGATTGAGATATGGGGGTGGTTGTTGAAATATGTACTATAAGTACACGAAAAGTACTAAATAGTACTATATTTGGTTCCATTTGGTATTGAGTGGACAGTTAGTGCTTGAAATTTGAAGTTTGGTATTGGGGTCTCTGTTCAGGTGTAGCTTGGACATATGGATTTCGTAGTAGTACGAAAAGTGCTAAGTGGTACTAAATTGGGTTTTTAGCTTAAGGGATGGGGCTGGAATCCAGAAATTTGACATTGAGGTCTCTGTTGGTATATAGAATTGAGAAATTTGGTATTAGGCTCAATGTTAATGCGTAGCCTAGACATATGGAAATGGTTTTGGAAATGTGTACTATAATTGCAGGAAAGTTACTGAATTATACTAAATTTTGTCTTGGGTCAAGGGATATATACAGGGTTGTCCATATTCGACGGACCCATCTGGCAACGCCATAACTTTTGACAGAGATGTCACATCGCTTAATGACATACCGCGTTTGAAGCGTCAGTCGAAGCAGATTTTTACCATGAACCAATACACGCCACGCGAGCGCTCTGAAATAGTTGACATTTACATTCAACAGAAGAAGTCAAATGTGAAATCTCAACGTGCTTTTAAAACATTAAAAAATGTGAGAAGTGCGCCTTCTAAGAACACCATTAAGCGTTTATACAAAAAATTTTCGACTGGTAAGGCTCTTTCTAATCCGAAGAGGCCATATAAAAGTCGACCAAGGCGATCGGCTGAGAATATCGCTGCCGTACGAGCCAGTGTTGAGAGGTCACCAAGAACATCCCAAAAACGCCGTTCTCAGTAGTTGGGCATGGCTCGGTCCACTTTACAACGGATTATTCGCATTGATTTGCATTTGTTCCCGTACAAAATTCAATTGACGCAAAGAATGTTGCCTGCGGACATGCCTCGTCGATTGAAATGGGCCGAAAGAGTCATCGAAATGACCGAAGATGACGAGCAATTTTGGAACAAAATTATCATGTCCGATGAAGCCCATTTTACATTGAATGGGACCGTAAATAAGCAAAATTGTCCTCTTCATGACGAAAAAGTCACAGTTTATGCATAGTGGTGTAGGGTATCAAATATTCCGCCCCGCCCGATTTTTGACTTTTCCATACTGTTTCTTAATTGAGGAAATCGTAATTCTTGTACATATCTTTTTTCATTTGCAGATTCCCTCTGTTTACAATCATTCACAGAATATGTAAACGTGAAGTCAAGCCAGAAGAATTACTTCATTGTATAGCTACCATGCCAAATATTATGTAAGCGGAAAATTATTTCATTTACTTGAGTAATTTTCAATGTTGTGTAAATTCCTGTTACAGATATCATCCGACACAAATATTTCCTCTTTAAGTACCAAACGGAATTTTTGAACAGGAGATCATTATATTGGGGTTCTCTCGTGGGGAAGAAGAACATATGTATGTAAAATTTAACATAACAAATGCTAAACGTTTTGTAAATTCGTTCATGTTATTAAAATTACTGTTTTGCTGGAAAGACTTGTTTCTTTTAGCCGGTACAAGGTTACATACAAAACACACATGTATGTGGGAATCCCCTGGCCCCCTACTACCAAACTGGCAGCATCCAATTAATGTCGCAAATTATCAACACGAAATCCATCCAGTACTAAACTGCAAAACTTGTAACGTTTTGATATACGACGGGTCGTATATGTCTTGACGAGAAGAAAAATTCAAATTTTCTCAAGCCATATGTTCGTCGTTCATTCGACAGGCAGTCAATTTTAATGGGGTTTTATGGTTTCTGTTGCCTTTTTTTATTATTATTTTATCAAAATGTAATTTATATGTTAATCGAGATATGCTGTTGAGCCCCCAAACCCAAAATGCCTGAAACTCATAAAAAATTCTTAGCATAAATATGATAAGAAGGAGGGGAATCGCAGTGAGATAGGGAGAGAGCAGCAAAATATAACAAATTATTTTGCTGAGCATTTGCAACCTGTCAACCTATCCAAATACATTTGACTCCGATGAACTGTGTGGTGGGTGTGGGTCTGTGTGTGTGTGTGAGATGAAACTTTCCTGCAATCTTCGAAACCCCGAGGGACTTTGCAACGATTTGTTGTGGAGTATTTCTCCTCATCGGGGCCAAATGTTTTTCTCGTAGACAAATCAAAATCTAGTGACAGTAGTTGACAACTTCAGTGATTGAGTGATGAAATGAAGATTGCAAACCTTTTGACATTACCATTTTGCTGGCGAATATTTTGAAAATAGAAATGTTGGATTTATGTTGGGAATATCTTAATAATTCGGTGTCAAAAGTGGGAGTTAATGGGGGGAGCATAGATTAAGTGACTGGCATAAGGCTTGATTATGGGGTGAAAATGGAAAAGTTACCTTTATTGAAGAAAAAGCCATAGGTTCGTTGTCTTAGTGAAATGATTACCTATAAATAATTCTAAACATAATATATATCAAATAAAGAAATCTAATAAACCAATGCGGAAATGCATATTCGTCCAAGAGTAATGGTACTGGGTTTCGGAAATTTTGAAAGTTAAATCAACATTGAAAGGAGGAATGCTAAATTTATGTCGAGAATATCTAAAGAACTCGATGCCAAAACGTCGGAGTAAATGAGAGAGCTTTGGGATGAATGACTAGCATAATTATGCGTTCTAAAATTGTTAAAGAAAATACTAGACAAAAGTAGTAAATTTCATAAAAAAATCATAAGCCAAGAATTGTAGATTTTTTAAAATATTGTCATGTTTTTATGGAGTTGGACCAAAATGTGTAGTCGGGTCGGGTCATTGGACAATTTGTATTTCCTGTTGGGTGTTGGGGGTATTATATGTTTGATTGGGCCAGAATTTATGTAACACCTCGAAATATTGGTTTCCCATATAGGAAAGTGTATATGGATTTTCCTAGCTCGCCGAGCTGAGTCGATCTAGCTATGTATGTCCGTCCGTCCGTCTGTCCATGTTAATTTGTAATCACGCTACAGGTCGCAATTTTGGCGCGATCCTAACGAAATTTTGCACGAAGGTGGGGTTAGGGCCAGAATAGAAACCTATTTATTTTGGAGATGATCGCCAAATGTTTAGGGGTTGAAATGGACCAAATACTGAAAATATGTCGGATTTTGCAGTAGCTATACAGGTAATAGAGCAATCGACACGGAATTTCGCATGCAGCTAGAGTTTAGGACGGAGAAGAAGCTTACCAATTTGGGTGGTCATCGGATAATATTTAGAGGGTAAAATAGACCATAACGTTTGTGTTGAAAAAATTCAAAATGTTTCATTAAAGCGCGAATATTTTAAATTTCGGCGAAATCACAAAGCCACGACAAGGTTACTTCTGATCTTTACATTGATATTAACATCCAACAAATCGGATATATATATATATATATATATATATATATATATATATATATATATATATATATATATATATATATATATATATATATATATATATATATATATATATATATATATATATATATATATATATATATATATATATATATACATATATATATATATATATATATATATATATGCTTGAAAGATGTCTTATATGTCGAGAACGGCTGAACTGATTACGGCAGTTCTCGTTAATTCAGAATGACCTCTTGGCAGGAAAGAAAAAACGGCTAAAAAATCGCATAAAAATATCTCTCTACAGATGAAAATATTGATTTTGTAACATTTTCACATATTTTTTTCAATTTTGTAATATTTTTGGCATATTTCTACCCTACAACACTATGTATTGGGGGTATTATAAGTTTGATTGGGCCAGAATTTATGTAACACCTTGAAATATTTGTTTCCCATATAGGAAAGTATATATAGATCTTCCTACCTCGCCGAGCTGAGTCGATCTAGCTATGTATGTCCGTTCGTCCGTCTGCCCGTCTGTCCATGTTAATTTGTAATCACTCTACAGGTCGCAATTATGGCCCGATCTTCACGAAATTTAGAATGTAGGTGGGGTTAAAGTTAGAATAGAACCCTATTTCTTTTGGAGATGATCGCATAATATTTAGGGGTTGAAATGGACCAAAAACTGAAAAATTCCTGATTTTGCAGTTGCTCTACAGGTCGCAATTATAGACCAATCGACGCGGAATTGCGCATGTAGCTAGAGTTTAGGGCGGGGAAGAATCGGGCGGGGTGGTCATCGGATAATATTTAGCGGGTAAAATAGACCATATCTTTTGTGTTGAAAAAATTCAAAATTTTTCATTAAACCGCGAATATTTTAAATCCCGGCGAAATCAAAAGCCATGACAAGGTTACTTCTGATTTTAAATTGATGTTAACATCCAACAAATCGGATATATAGCAAAATATGATATGCACTATCAAAGAAGATATGCTTGAAAGATCTCTCATATGTCGAGAACGGCTGAACTGATTTCGACAGTTCTCATTAATTCAGAATGACCTCTTGGCCGGAAAGAAAAAACGTCTAAAAAATCGCATAAAAATGTCTTGAATTAAACATTTGATAATATTTCTACAGCTAACAAAACTAAGTAGTTAGGATATCAGGATATCATATACACATCACATTTATGGCCCGATCCTTACGAAATTTTGCATGGAGATAAGATGAGGGTCATAATAGAAGTCTACTCTTTTTGGAGATGATAGCCATATATTTAGGGGTTGAAATGGATCAAAAAAACTGCAAAATTGTCAGCAGGTCGTAATTATCGCCCGATCCTCGAATGGAGGTTACCGGAAAAGCCAAGCAGTTTCGGATGGCCATCCAAAAATATTCAATGTGTGAAATAGTTTGCCAACTTTTGTAGACAAAATACGAAAATGTCCATTCTAGTGACTTTTTGGAGAATTCACAAAGACACACTTCTGACTATTTCGTTAACGCTGATTTCATTTAAGAATATAGTCTAATGTCTGTATCTCATATAGATGCGTTTCAGACAAAAACCAATAATAAATATTAATCTTTTGCCACTTCTGAGAGATTATAGGTCTTTGGGAAATATTGGTTCCAGATCTAGGCCATTTAAGTGCAACATCTACCAATAAATTGGAAATGAGCAAATTAGTTTAAGTTGCTATTATTCGAAAAACCTGATCGTTTTCTTTTATTATTTGTCACAATATCTTGTGGAATTCTTTCGAGTATCTCGCCTGTATCATTTATTATAGTGTTGTAGGGTATCCAACGGTGGGCCTCGCTCGACTGTAGCCTTTGCTTACTTGTTTCAAAATATTTTTAATAAATTTTTTTTTAAATTAAAAATATTTTTATAACAAGTAAAAAATGTGTAAATAAAAGCCGTTAAAAATTCTGCTAAAATCCGAAATGAAGCCGTTATTTTAGTGTATATACTACGACGTGGATCTACATAGACAACTTTTGACATAAGCCATTACAATATTTAAATACGAAACTTGAAACAAAAAAATCGGTGAATAATGTAGCTAAAATCATCAAAATACCGAGTATAGGGAGGTACCATTATATGGGGACTGTGCCAAAACGTGGACCTGCACAGATAATTTCCTGTCATAGGCTGTAGTATCTATTACGAACTTCAAAAACCAAATTTGAAACGATTCCGGTGAATAATGTCGCTAATATCATCAAAGTACTGAAAATCGTGACGTACCGATATATGGGAGCTATACGAAGACGTGGGCCTGCATAGACAATTTGTTGTCATAGGCTGTAGCATCTATTACGAACTCCAACTACCAAATTTGAAACCATTCCGGTGAATAATGTCGCAAAAATCATCAACGTACCGAACGAAGACGTGGACCTGCATAGAAAATTTTCTGTCATAGGTTATAGTATCCATCACGAACTTCGAATGCCAAATTTGAAACAATTCCGGTGAATAATGTCGCTAAAATCATCGAAGTACCGAATTTCTGTAGGTACCGTTATATGGGGGCTATAGGAAGACGTGAATCTGCACAGACAATTTTCTGTTTTAGGCTGTGGTATCCATTACGAATTTCAAGTTCCAAATTTGAAACATTTCCGGCGAATAATGTCGCCTTATGCCAAAACGTGGACCATTTTTATGTCCAAATATAATCAAAATTATAAAATCCAATGATTTTTTTTTTTTTTTTTTTTTGAAAACTATTTTTTAAAACTCATCCCTCATTTGAGATATTCAAGGACTACACACCAAACGGCACACCAATGTAGGAAATTGTAATCTTATATTACCAGTTTCAGGATTTCATTATAAGATCCTTCTATTATTTCCAAAATTTATTAACAATCGGGTTGACCTCCCTTAAGGGCCATCTTATTTGGCATATTCTCTCTAATTTTTTTTGTATCCTACCTTAAAGAAGGATTTTAAATCATTTTGACTTAATTTGGTTTTAGTTAAAAAAAAAATTATTTTTAATGTTTATATTTTCCTCTTGGCGGAAACGTGTAATTCAATACAGGTCTTTGTTCTGCCTAACTAATATTCTCGTTGTGAACTCCACTTCGAATTCGTATAAAATTCGTATTTACCTTCTGATAAACAATACTGCGGCTCGTTGTTTACTTACTAAAATCTATTTCCAAGAAATTTAAGGCACTCTGTTGAACATAATTTGATGCTGTTATTGGTGATTTCATTATCCTTTCATATTTTTTGTCCCCCGTAGCCAAAAAGGGTAATTTTCAAGTGAGGCAAAAATTTTCTTTTATCCCAAATCAATTTGAAAGTCATTTCATATCTTTTTTTTCCTGTTGTTCTACATTACTTTTTTGCTATCCTCTTTACTGGATAATTACATCCTTCTTTGTGTGTGATGAAATTTAATCCTTGCTGCCTGCCTTCCAGCCGTAGAGCATATGTTGCTGCTGGTTGGTGAAGGATGTTAAAAATTAGAATAAATTTCCATTTTTATTGATATAACTTCCACTCAAGTTTCGTTGAGATTCGTTTTTTTTTTTTTTTTTTTTTTTTTGAAGTTTCATCCTCGAACATATGTGTCAGCGAAGAGAAAGAGAGAAATATGACCTCCTCCATAAGGAGCAAGTGTCAAGTGTTTACACATAATATCATCAACGCATCTTGGCATTTTGGTGTTGTGAGGTGTGCTCGAGTTAGCTTTTGTTAATATCGTAAAAAGGATGTCTGGTTGCCACCACATGTGGCTAGGAGTAATCAAAATTAAAAAAAAAAGCAACAACAAACACTTGTGTGAAATTACATTAAAAATGTTCCTCATATCATCGCATTTTCCATTCGACTTGCAAACAAAACATTTAACTTTTATTCTTTCAAATCATTTTTTATGAACACACGTGTTTCTCACCGTCTAACGGGTCTGCCGTCTGTCCTTCGTATCACTTCAGGTTTACCTTCTCATCAAGGCACAAAGTCAAAGGCACTTCTAATATTAGCTAGAAATCATTTAACAGCTGTCATTATCACTGCCAGCCTGTCTGGGAACCAGCTCAGACCAAAGGTACCAAATATCCTTCAGGGGGGAAAACTTTCGAATGAATGTATTTGGTAAATTGTTTTCATTAAGTCTTGCCAAACGAAAATTGCTACCATATCAAATTTGTTTTATTTGACATGGCGCATATTTTCCGTTTTCAACTCTAAACCCCCGTTGAAAGTTACAAAGAAGTCTTAGACGAAAGCCGAAATTAAAAATAATAAACATTGAAATAAAAATTCATAGAAATTGTTGAAAAGAAATGGAGGTGAGACAGCTAAAAAGCTCTAAGCGTTTTATCTGAAGCAAAATTAACATATGCAGGTGACTAGTAAGCGTTAATCGCTTAAGTATTTTCATATTTTATTGATGGTAAGGTTTTAAAACTTTGACCTGGATGTGCGCACTCTGGGCACGGAGAGACTGTCAATAATCCAATTCTTGGCAATAAAGCTGTGCATATCGACGGATATAAGATGAAAAATGACATTGGGCCAGTGGTTTTCCGCAACAGTCTCAACGTTAGGATTTCGATTTTTTCGATGAAATTTTTAAGAATCATAACTATGATAAAATGTGAAATTATTCCCGAGTTCTCTTCAAAATTTTTGAGCTTTCAGGGCCGACTCCTTATCTACATATACCGGTTCTGTTGACTGGTAAATTATCATGTTAATTGATAATAAAAAATAAATAAATAAATATATACAGGATGAGATGAAAAAACTGCAACTAACTTCAGACTGCTGTCATTTCTAAACCACTAATCCGACAGCTGCTAAATTTATTTCAGTGATAGCTCATTATATTGTTTTCAAGCGTACAAAAGCATTTTGGTAAGAATTTTCCAGAAAAAAAGTTATTTGTGATGGAATTCAAGCGTGATAGTGTGATTTCTTTATATTTGGCTGGAAAACCATAAGTGGCTATCGTTAGAGCACTCCAGCATTTAAATCTGAATAAATCTTTTGTGTACCGTACTATCGCTCGTTACCGTGACACTGGTAACGTAGCCCGACGTCAAGGAAGTGGGCAGAAGAAAACAGCAACATCAGCAGAAATGGTTCGAAAAGTAAAGAAGCGACTTGATCGAAACCCGCGTCGCAGTGGCCGAAAAATGGCTCATGAGCTGAACATATCGCACTATTCCATTCGGCAAATATTGAAAAATGAGCTCGGGGTAAAGTCATTGAAATTCCAAAAGTGAAAGAACTTACACCGCAACAGAAATAAACTAGACTCAAAAGAGCTAAAGAGTTGATTCGCTTGACCGAAAGTGGTAAACTGCCGAATTTGGTTTTCTCCGATGAGAAAACATTCGTTGTCCAGCAGTTTGTAGACAAACAAAATGATCGTGTTTACTTGCCAAAGAGGTTCGCTTAAAATGTGCACCTTCGGTTGGCCACCAGAACTCAAGCGCCGGCCATGGTGATGGTGTGGGCCGCTATAACAGCCGATGGTCGCTCTCCGCTCGTATTGATCGACCGTGGCATCAGAATAAATGCCGAATATTATCGCGAATAATTCTGGAGGGTGTATTGAAGCCTTGGGCACTCAAACATTTTTGCGCAGACCTTGGACATTCCAACAGGACTCAGCATCATCGCACTCAGCACGCGCCACCCAAGAATGGTTACAAAATAAGGTTCCTCGCTTAACTTCCAGTGCACAATGGTTACCAAAATCTCCGGATACCAATCAGTTGGACTATTGTGTCTGGAGTATTTTGGAAAGCAAGGTTGGCACTAAAAAATACCAAAGTTTCGATCACCTCAAACAAGCGCTTCGCCGGTAATGGGTCAAAATACCGCAGAGCAACATTTGGGCAGCGTGTAACGGTTGGTCGTTTGAAGACCATAATTCATGCCAAAAGTGACCAATTCGAACAAATTTAAACTTATTCTAAAATTTGATGCTATTTCCGACATTTTTTTGCTTTCAATCAATAAAATTTAAAAAAAATGTAAAAATTATGGCGTTTGACTTTGTAGCGGGTTTTTATCTCACCCTGTAAAGGTGCCAGCTTTAGACTATATCGACTACTTCATTCATCTTTACATGGGATTTGTAATAATTTGAAGGAAGTATAACATTAAACAAAATTTTGGCCTTTGAATTCTATATTTTCATCAGATCTTTGGTAACCAAATCTATTCGCAAATTATGAGAGATATAGGTATAGAAAATTGTGACCTATTGTTAGGAAGGTATCTGAAGTGGTGGACCTATATCTTTCTTCTTCACAACAGATTTTTTTTTGCAGAATTATTGGGGTGTGTGAAATTTACAGAGAATCGGATGCTTCACATTTATGTGCGTTATGGTCGCTAAAAATTTTAATCCTTTGTGGGTGAGGTTCCAGAAGGTGTGAACCGATATATTCCATCATCACACCGGATCAATGTTTCCAGAAATATTTGGATGTTCGAAATTTGAAGAGAATCGGATGCTAATTTCGCATTTTATGAGACATATAATTATTCAAAATCTGTTATGACAGGAGGAGTGGTCTGACATATTCCATCTTCACATCAGATCTTGTGTTAACAAAAATATTGCGATGTGTGAAATTTGAAAAGGTTCGAATGCATATTTCGAATTGAATGAACTTCAAGATTAGCCAAAATGTTGGCACTTTGTCTGGGAGGTACCTGTATTTTCCATTTTCACAACATATATTTGGTTTATAATGCGATGTATGTAATTTGAAGAGAATCGGAAGCTTGTTTCGTATTTTATAAGATTTATTTTATAAATGTCGACCCTTTGTGTGGAAAATACCTGATATAGCACTGATACGAATATTGGGATTTGGAAAATTTGAATCAAATTGGATGATCCTTTCTTTTTCTATACGATAAATTATTTTTTATGATGTTTTGACCTTTTGTGGGGGAGGTAGAAGAAGGAGTGAACCGATGTTGTCCACCTCCGAACTCGATCTAAGTTTGACAATAATATTACAATCTACTAAGTTCGGATCAAATCGGATACTGCCTTCGAGAGCTACAGTGCCCACCAGCCAAGACAGACGGACAGACATCGCTAGACCGACTTCAAATGTTCTAAAATGGATTTGGTCCAAAGAGACCTATGGGAAGGAACGTTTTGATCCTTTCTTGTTCTATACGATAAATTATTTTTTATGAAGTTTTGACCTTTTGTGGGGGAGGTAGAAGGAGGAGTGAACCGATGTTGTCCATCTCCGAACTCGATCTAAGTTTGACAATAATATTATGATGTACTAAGTTTGGATCAAATCGGATACTGCCTTCGAGAGCTATAGTGCGCACCAGCCACGACAGACATCGCTAGACCGACTTCAAATGTTCAAAAACGGATTTGGTCCAAAGAGACCTATGGGAAGGAACGTTTTGGCCGCATCAAATGATATATACCCTTCCTAGCCGTATGGCTGAGGGTATAAAAAAAAACATAAAACTCATGACAATTTATGGGTTATAACGGTCAAAAACGTATTATTTAGCAATTTTTCTTATTTCCTCACAATTCCTATTTTATTTTAGTTAATAAACTTTTTTCAAGTGAAAATAAAAATTTTCCTCCGAAAATTCCTCCCACAACAATCAGATTTTATTCGCCAAACATAAAATCCGATTAAGTTAATGGTCATTTAAATAATTTGGAGGCGACACATTGTCATCTCTTTCTCCCACTACCCCCCCCCCCCCCCCCCCCCCCTTTGCTCTTGTTTTGGCGAATATTAAAAAGGTTGGTACATTGACTTTACAACCCGAAAATATGATGATTAATATTTCCATTGATTAATATAAATTGTACTATCAAGAAGGAGGCGGGAGACCACCTGTAGTCTTTGCCTCGGAAATTTTTTTTTGCATTCAAGGTGAATTGCCAACAACAACAGCAGCGAATTATGGCTAAAACTTTAGCTATTTGTCTAAGACGACCGACCAACATGCCCTCGAGTCTAATAATCTTACAAAAAAAGTTTTGAACAAAATTTTATGGTTCAGGTCGGTTGTTCGGTTGCCTGGTTGGTTGGTTTTACACTTTATTGCTGCCGGTAAACAAGCGGCGTTGGTGTTGTTTTATGCACCGGCACAGCTTTGCTTTACGCCCAGAAAATATTATTTATGGACATGATAATAACAGCAACAACAACAACAACAGCATGAACAACTTTTGCATATATTATAATGTAATTGACATTATTTTTTTCCAAAACTTTTAATCGATTTAATCAAACTTTTGTTGTAACAATATTAAAATATTAATTAATATTAATCATACTATGGGTAAGCGCTTTAAAGTGTGTGTGTGTGTTTTACAAAGACAATGAATGCCAGTGGTTTTAAGGCAATTCATGTATAACAGATACAATTTAATATAAATTTGTTTTATAAAAAAAAATTAAAGTTTACACATTTCCTTTGAAGCTTATGGCCACCACGTTTTTCACTCCAACCATATATTTCCCTCAATTTCCTTAGAAAATATCTAAACAAAACCCTCATCATCATCATCATCCACCACCACAACAAAGGAATTAAAGTCAACATTAAATTTATTTCTTGTTTAAACACAACTTCTTGTTCCGCCAAAGACCGGAAACATCCCTGGTCAAATATGCCCACAAAGTAGCTCCACAAAAAGGATGTGTTATCAACATCTGTAAAATAAGGAAGAATCTTTCAGGGAAACACAATAAACTCACATTCCATTTTATTTTCTTTTCTATGGGACTATGACACACACACATACACACACAGAGACAGACAAACAAAAAGTTCAATGTCATTTGAAACTGTGACAAGGCATTGTCTCTCCACATTCTGAGGAATTTTATACAATTTTTTGTGAGAATTTAAGACACTTCAAACATGTTTCGTTGTTGTGTCTGTGCTCCACCTGTACGCCCAGAGAATTTTTGTCGCCTTTTAAAACTTGTCTCAAATGTCCTTTAGTTTGGACATAAATTTTAATGGGCGAAAAGTAGTTAAAATGCCTCCAACACGTAGGCAAAGAGCACGTTTGCATAAACTTTAACAACTAATAATTAGAGACATTCCAAATGAAATTAGCCTGTGGTTATTACACCCTCCACCTTGGAAAGGAGGGTATATTAACCTTGTCAATCCGTTTGTAACATCTATAAATATTCGTCGTAGACCCCATAAAGTCGATTTAATGATGTCCGTCTGTCTGTCTGTCTGTCTGTTGATATCACGATACAGCCCACATTATTTGACGTAGAGCGCCAAAATTTAGCAGAGCTATTTGTATTGTGTCTAGGATGGTTGGTATTGAAAATGAGATATATCGGCCCACGTTCCATATAACGGTACCTCCCGAAATTCGGTATTTTGATTATTTCTTCACGGATTTGTCTGAAAATTGGTATTTGTAGGTCATAATGGGTCCCTGTGCGTGTGGCAAAACATTGCATGTATGGGTTCACGTTTTGGTATAGCCCCCATATAAAGGTACCTCCCGATATTCGGTATTTTAATTTTTTTGCCACATTTTTTCACGGATTTGTCTATAAATTGGTATTCGTTGGTCATAATGGGTTCTAGCTCCGGTGGCGAAACATTGCATGTATGGGTCCATGATTTGGTATAGCCCCCATATAACGGTACCTCCCGATATTCGGCATTTTAATGGTTTTTACCACATTTCTTCTAATGTTTACTTTACCCTAAGGTGGAGGGTATTAAAAGTTTGGCCCGGACGAACTTAATGTTTTTACTTGTTTTTTAATTAAGAGGAGTTGGGAAAGTATAAAATGTATGAACGAATTAGATATCCTTTGTAGGATGTATGGAGTATATGGCGGAGCACGTGCCTTTCTCATTATAAATAGTGCATTCCAGTCTTCGCATAGCCCCCATATAACGCTACCTTCCTATATTTGATATTTGAAATTTTGCACAGATCAGTCTTTTGTCTGCAGGCAAGTCAAGTTCGGAGTTGGGCTATATCGGTCCACGATATCGAGTAGCCCCCATATAACGGTACCCCCGATATTCTGTATTTTGATGATTGTAGCCAATGTTTTAATGGAATTTTCTGAAAATCCACAAAAGGCATTCCTTCCAAGTACTTTACCTCCTGGAAGAGTATTGTCTATATTATTTCACGATATCGTATATCCCCCAATAACGGCACCTCCCGATATTCGGTATTTTGATGATTTTGGCTACATTTTCAATGAAATTGTCTAAAAATTCATACTAGACAGCACATGATCCCTGGAAGAGAAATGACAATGACCACAATGTCATATAGCCCATATACAACGATACCCCTCGATATTCGAAATTTTTGATGATTTTAAGAACAATATTTACCGGAATTGTTTCAATTTCGTATTGCGTATTGGAGACCCACATCTTCGTATAGCCCCTATATAACGGTACCATCCAATGTTTGGTATTTCGATGATTTTAACGACGTTATTCGTCGGAATTGTTTCAAATTTCGTATTTAGAGTTCGCAATAGGAACTACAGTCTATGCCAGAAAATTGTCTATGCCGATCCAGGTCTTCGTATAGGCCCTATACAGGGTTGCCCATATTCGACGGACCTTTGGGCCCTTTGGACCCATTCCAATCGACGAGGATTGTCCGCAGGCAACATTCTTTGCGTCAATTGAATTTTGTACGGTAACAAATGCAAATCAATGCGAATAATCCGTTGTAAAGTAGACCGAGCCATGCCCAACTGCTAAGAACGGCGTTTTTTTGGATGTTCTTGGGGGACCTCTCAACACTGGCTCGTACGGTAGCGATATTCTCGGCCGATCGCCTTGGTCGACCTTTATAGGGCCTCTTCGGATTAGAAAGAGCCTTACCAGTCGAAAATTTTTCCTATAAACGCTTAATGGTGTTCTTAGAAGGCGCACTTCTCAAATTTTTTTTCACAATTGACTTCTTTTGTTGAATGTAAATTTCTACTATTTCAGAGCTCTCGCGTGGCGTGTATTGGTTCATGGTAAAAATCTGCTTGGACTGACGCTTCAAACGCGGTATGTCATTAAGCGATGTGACATCTCTGTCAAAAGTTATGGCGTTGCCAGATGGGTCCGTCGAATATGGACAACCCTGTAGATAGCAAGACTCATTTATAGAATAGAGCAATTGGTCCTTCGAGGTGTTACATAATTTCTAGATCTTAGTTTGATAATAATATTACGAGGATGGCTGAGGTTATAATTTTATGTTTTAAAATTGACTCCGAACCACTGTTTGGTGATGTTGGGTATTTCAAAAACTATCCTTAAATTTTCCACGTTCTTAAAGCAATGTCTCATAGATTGTAGATATTAAAAAATAATCTTTAACAAGTTGGGGGTGTGGGATACATCATAAATGACCAGCCCGATTATAACCTTTGTTGACTGGGTTTTGTATTCCCTGTAAAGGCCATGGGCAAACTTCTACATATTGGTCATGCTATTGTCCATGACCCTTGCTAAATTATTTCGAATACCTTACTAATAAAACCAAATTGTTTCCCATATTTCCACATCATAAATAATTCATAGGGCCGACACACAAAATGGTACATATTTCATCTTGGCAGCATTTCACCTTGACTACTTTAAGAATTATAATGAATATACGAAAAGGGAAGAAGAAGAACAACAACACAACAAGGTGTAAAATATTCTTCATACACACACATGCACGCACGCACGCATACACACGAAATACTTCCCTTACGGATTAAAACTTTCATTAAGTTTTACGAGTCTCCCCACCATGTAAGGAATAAAAGGGAAAGAGAAAGTCTTCCCCGAAAAAGCTCATATCTAATTACCACATATAGTTTGTTGTGATAGTACGGCTTTGTGTTTTAAGAACACAAAAATTACATACATATGCACTGTTACATATAGGTATGTCTTTAGACATATGTATATAAACAGGTCTAACAATGTCGTTTATTATTTGAACCATCGTAAATCTTATAAGCTACTTCAGACAAAGTTTGTTGCCACATGCCATCATCATTGTATTCAAACATAAATAAATAAATAAATAGAAAAAAACCAAATGAAACTTTTCTTTTTTTCAAAATTTCCATTTCCATTGTTAGACAGCAAGGTATAGGAAGGCGGATAGTGGACCCCTATTATATTTTGAACAAATTGTTTTGCGTTTTTTTTTTTTTTTTTTTTTTTGTTTTTCTCCATGTTTTCTGTTAAGAATCTTGAAATAACAAATAAGAATACAAAGAAATACGTGTTAACGTGGATTCTTATCAGCGGTAATCAAAAATACCACCAAAAGACAAATAACCGACAAAGAAAAAGCGAAGCCATCCAAGAAAACAAAAACAAAATTGATAAAAATAAAAGTACCCGTGTATATCCAAATGTTTGGATATAACATGTGCCGGTTTGTTTACGAATGTCGGCATGAAAACAAAGAATCAAAGAGGAGTATATAATTTTTCGCGCATGACTATTGCAATAATGTAAACTATATTTATTTTAACAGAATTATAAGAGAAATGTTAATAACATAGCTGAAAGGTCTGTAAATCATAGCAGAAATATAAGTTAATGACAAAGGCCGGTAACTTCATATGTAATATATTATTAACAAGTAAAATAGTATCAGTTATGAACATGACAGATTTGGACTATATCGACTACTTCTTGTACTTTATATGAGATATGTGCACATTTTGGGAAATATGCGTCAGGTAACAGATATAGCGGGCCGAAGTATTCCATTTTCATATTTCATCTAATACAGATAAAATATATTTGTATTTGCAAAATTTGAAGGAAACCGAACATTCGTATCCAATTTTATGCGAAATCATAAATTCCGACAAATTACATATTCATATCAGAATACAGGTGAAGAGAAATATTTAGATAAAGCAAGTTGTTAAGAATCACCAACTTGGTTCGCAAAATATGACAATCATAAGTTAACAGATCTTGTGTTAATGAAAATATTGAGAAGTTCCAAGTCTGAATAGAATCGGATGTTTATACCCTACAACACTATGTGTTGGGGGTATTATAAGTTTGATTGGGCCAAAAATTATGTAACACCTCGAAATATTGGTTTCCCACATAGGAAAGTATATATGGATCTTCCTAGCTCGCCGAGCTGAGTCGATCTAGCTATGTATGTCCGTCCGTCTGTCCGTCTGTCCGTCTGTCCATGTTAATTTGTAATCACTCTACAGGTCGCAATTATGGCCCGATCTTCACGAAATTTAGAATGTAGGTGGGGCTTGGACCAGAATAGAACCCTATTTCTTTTGGAGATGATCGCCAAATGTTTAGGGGTTGAAATGGACCAAATACTGAAAAAATGTCGGATTTTGCAGTAGCTATACAGGTCGCAATTATAGACCAATCGACGTATGTAGATAGAGTTTAGGGCGGGGAAGAAGCCTACTAATTTGGGTGGCCATCGGATAATATTTAGCGGGTAAAATATACCATATATTTTGTGTTGAAAAAAATCAATTTTTTTTATTAAACCGTGAATAATTTAAATCCCGGGGAAATCACAAAGCCATCACAAGGTTACTTCTGACCTTTACATTGATGTTAACATCCAACAAATCGGATATATAGCAAAATATGTGCGATATATATGTTTATCAAAGAAGATATGCTTGAAAGATATCTTATATATCGAGAACGGCTGAACTGATTTCGACAGTTCTCATTAATTCAGAATGGCCTCTTGGCAAGAAAGAAAAAACGCCTAAAAAATCGCATAAAAATATCTCTCTAAAGATGAAAATATTGATTATGAAAATTTTCTCATATTTTTTCAATTTTGTCATATTTTTGGCATATTTTCATTTTGAATTAAACATTTGGTAATATTTCTACAGCTAACAAAACTAAGTAGTTAGGATATCAGGATATCATATACAGATCTCATTTATGGCCCGATCCTTACGAAATTTTGCATGGGGATAAGATGAGGGTCAGAATAGAAGCCTACTCTTTTTGAAGATGATCGCCATATATTTTGGGGTTGAAATGGACCACAAAACTGCAAAATTGTCGGCAGGTCGTAATTATCGCCCGATCCTCACGCACATTTGAATGGGCGTTACCGCACATTGCAAAAGCCAAGCAGTTTTGGATGGCCATCCAAAAATATTCAATGTGTGAAGGAGTTTGCCAACTTTTGTAGACAAAATACGAAAATGTCCATTCCAGTGACTTTTTGGAGAATTCACAAATACAGGAAAGACGCACTTTCGACTATTTCGTTAACGCTGATTCCGTTGAAGAATATAGTCAAATGGCTGTATCTCATATAGATGCGTTTCAGTCAAAAACCAATAATAAATGTTAATCTTTAGCCACTTCTGAGAGGTTATAGGTCTTTGGGAAATATTGGTTCCAGATCTAGGAAGACCATTTACGTGCAACATCTACCAATAAATTGGAAATGACCAAATTAATTTAAGTTGCTATTATTCGAAAATTAGAGAACGAAACCTGATGGCTTTCTTTTATTATTTGTCACAATATCTTGTGGTTTTCTGTCGAGTATTTCGCCTATATAAATGTATGATTTATTATAGTGTTGTAGGGTATTCAACGGTCGGCCCGGTCGACTGTAGCCTTTGCTTACTTGTTTTTTTTTTAATTTTGCATTTTACGAGCTTCATGGATACTAAAATTTTTGACCCTTTGTGGGGGACGTACAAGAAGGAGTGGACCGATGTATTCCATCTTGGCACCGGACCTTGGGTTAATAAAATTATTGGGATATGTGAAATTTGAAGACAATCGGCCTCTTACATCATCCAAGTCTAAATAGAATCGGATGTTAATTTTGCGTTTTATGAGCTTCATGGATAACCAAAGTTTGACCTTTTGTGGGGAAGGTACCAGAAGGAGTGGACTGATATATACCATCTTCACAGCAGATCTTGAATCAGTAGAAATAATGGGATGTGTGTAATATGAAGAGAACCGGATGTTTATTTCGGATTCTTTGCTCGTTTTGTTTATTTAAAACATAGGTTCTTTTTTGGGAGGTACCAGAACGAATCGTTCGATCTCTACCATCTTTATAACAGATCTTGCGTTTATAAAGGAACTCCTAGGTTAAATTTTCAGACAATTCTATTGAAATATGTATGTAAAATCATCAAAATACCGAACTCCTTTGTGGATCTTCAGACAATTTCATTGAAAAAAAAATGACAAGTACCTCCCACAGAAAGGCCTAAAATTTTTAATAATCATAACTTTTATAAAATGAAAAACAAGAGTGAGATTATCTTTAAAATTCGTACATACCATTACTTTTTTTCTCACTCACTCTTTCTGGCGCCTTCGAAACAACTGGTCAAAATTTAGAACAATTAGGTATATAACTCATGAAATGCGAAATTCTTTGGAAATTACACACATCCCAATATTTCCATGATATATATCCGTAAAGATGAGATATATCCGTCCAGTCCTTCCGATACTACATCCCCTCATCCTTCACTAAGGGTCAGAATTTTAAGTAATTACATTTATCATAAAATTACAAATAAGTATATGATTCCTTCTAAATTTCGCACCTTCTAATGCCAATATTAACACAAGATCAGATGTGGAGATGATATATATTAGCCAACCCCTTCCGGTAACTCCCCCACAAAGGGTCACAGTTTTCAATATTTATATCTTTCAAAACTCGCCCAACCATTAAGATTCCAGCTTCAGCCGTTTCGTCTGGGACAAATCACGATGTAGGACAAACAAACGCAAATTAAAACCAGTAAAGAAAGTCTTAAAGTCGGGCGGGGCCGACTTTATAATACCCTACACCACTTTGCTAATTTAGTAGAGCTCCGCATAACAATTAAAAGTTTTTATGGGAGAATTCGATCATTCATGCTATAATTATAATATAAACTTCAGAGAACTAAATATGTCGAAACATTTGTATCTTTTAAATTCGGACTTGTATTGCCCATTTGGTGCACAATTAATTTGAAATCGGATAAAGATATATATGGGAGCTATATCCAAATCAGAACCGATCTCGATAAAATTTGGCAAAAATATTCCTGACCTGTATTTGATATATTTCCCTGAATATCGTTGTTACGGAGTGCATATTACGGCTGTGGGTAACAAATACAACAAATCGGATGAACAGTATATATGGGAGCTATAGCTATATCTGAACCGATCTTCACCAAACTTGACATACTTATTTTGAGGTCCAATCTGATGATACGTGAAAAATTCCATACTATTCGGATTGATATTATACGTTTGGTGAACAATAAAGGGCAAATCGGACGAAGATATATATGGAAGGTATATCTAAATTTTGACCGATTATCTCCAATCTCAATTGGGGTCCGTCCTTAGGTCAAACAAATGATTTGTGCAAAATTTCATCTGGATAGGGCAATAAATGCGAACTGTACTTTGTTTACAAAAATACATGGACAGACGGATGGACGGACATGCATAAATCGACTCAGAATGTGATTCTATGCAGTTCATCAAAAGGAAGGTTCTAAAGGTTCTATCTCGTTTCCTTTTGTCTGTTACAAACAAATGCACAAAGACATAATACCCTAACCACCTTGTGGTGTAGGGTATAAAAATGTCATTTCGAAGATAGCTGAAAATAGCTGTTATAAAACAACTTCAAAAACTATTACCGATTTGAAGCCTATTTTTATACCCTCCACCATAGTACGGAGAGCATATTAAGTTTGTCATTCCGTTTGTAACACCTCGAAATATACATTTTAGACCATACAAAGTATATATTCTTGATCAGCATAGATTTCTATGTCGATTTAGCGATGTCCGTCCATCTCTCCGTCTGTGGAAATCACTTCAGCTTTCCAATAAAATGAAGTGGCTGATATTCGGTATTTTGATGATTTTAGCGACATTATTCACCGGAAATGTGTAAAAATTGGCATTTGAAGTTCGTAATGGATAGTACAGCCTATGACAGAAAATTATATGTCCAAGTCTTCGTATAGCCCCCATATAACGGTACCTCCCGATATTCGGTACTTTGATGATTTTAGCGACATTATTCACCGGAATTGTTTCAAATTTGGTATTTGAAGTTCGAAATGAATACTACAGCCTATGACAGAAAATTGTCTGTTCAGGTCCAAGTATTCGTGTAGACCCTTTTGACGGTACCTCCCTTTTTTGAAAATTGCCAAATTCGTTCAAATGGTGGTGGCCCGGCCGAACTTACAGCTTTTTTACTTGTCTACTCTTTATACCCTACACCACAAGGTGGTCAGGGTATTATGTCTTTGTGCATTTGTTTGTAACAGGCAAACGGAAACGAAATAGACCCATAGTTCCTTTTGATGATCTGCATAGAATCACATTCTGAGCCGATTTATGCATGTCCGTCCGTCCGTCTGTCCATGTATTTTTGTATACAAAGTACAGGTCGCATTTATTGCCCGATCCAGATGAAATCATTTGTTTGACCCAAGGACGAACCCTACTGAAATTGGAGATAATCGGTCGAAATTTAGATATAGCTCCCATATATATCTTCCTCCGATTTGCCTCTTATTGTGCACCAAACGTGTAATATCAGCCTGAATTTTATAGAATTTTGCATATGCACCCAAATAAGTATGCCAAATTTGATCGAAATCGGTTCAGATATAGCTATAGCTCCCATATATATTGTTCATCCGATTTGTTATTTTTGCCCTCCGCAGCCGTAATATGCACTCTGCAACAACAATATTTGGGGAAATATATCAAATACAGCTCTGAAATACATTTGCTAAATTTTATCGAGATCGGTTCAGATTTGGACATAGCTCCCATATATAACTTCGTCCGATTTACCTTTTATTGTGCACCAAACGTCTAATATTTGTCTAAATGGGACGGAATTTAGCACTTATGACCGAATTGAGTCTAGAAGCTAGTATGTCAAATTTCGTGAAGATCGGTTCAGATAAAGCTATAGCTCCCATATATACTGTTCATCCGATTTGTCATACTTTTTTCCCACAGCCGTAACATGCACTCCGTAACAACGATATTCAGGGAAATATATCAAATACAGGTCAGAAATATCTTTGCCAAATTTTATCGAGATCGGTTCAGATTTGGATATAGTTCCATATATATCTTTATCTGATTTCAAATTAATTTTGCACCAAATGGGCAATACAAGTCCGAATTTAAAAGATACAAATGCTTCGGCATGTTTAGTCCTTTGAACTTTAAATTATAATTATAATCATAGCGTGTACGATTGAATTCTCCCATAAAAACTTTTAATTGTTATGTGGAGCTCTACTAAATTAGCAAAGTGGTATAGGGTATCATAAAGCCCCGCCCGACTTTAGGACTTTCTTTACTGGTTTTATATTAGAATTAGAAGAGAACTATAGCGGATCCTTTCCCTTTGATATTTGTACAATATTTTCATTTATAAGATTTTTGTTGCCTAAGTGATATATATTCTATAGAAAACATGCACTGCTTCCTTAAAATTAACTTATACGCCGTCTTAACATTCCTATTCCCTAACATTGCCGACTCTGTTTTGTTATCATTGCTGTTAGTTAACATCGCCGCACCGAACATTTTTCCAGCACACACATACTTGGAAAATAACTTATCACAGATCTTAAGATTAGTTGGTCGGTAAGCACCAAACGTGACGGTTGCGAATTTTCCACAAAACGGACGGTGGAACATTTCTGTGTTCCTCGATTCATCAATTGGCCAGCCCACCAGCGGCACCGGCAGTGCAATAAAGCCAACGAAAAATTTAATGTTTTGTTTAAGGCAAACATGCTTTGCCAATTAAAAAATTAACAACAATAAAAACAAACCAAAAATCAGATATTGGAGGAAAACATAATAACAACAAATAAAGCAAATGTAAACAACTCTTGGGGTGTTGATGGTTTTCCTGTGGTCGTTCGTTCGATCAGTGGCTCGCCACTGACCATTGAATAAATTCAAAATTAATTGTACGTCAAAAATAATACGTCAAACATCAACTACTACCACTAAAGTAGTAAAATTTTGTGGAGAAGTCATAAAAAATATTTATTTTTACTTTTTCTAAGGAAGATAAAGATTATGGGGTATCGCAGCGAAAATCGTTTTGATATGAAAATAAATGGTGTGTGTTTGTGGTCTAATAAAGCCCAATAAATAGCAATCGTCTGCCAGCAAAATCAAAAGATGCAGTGCTGATGATAATTATTATTGGCCCAGTACAAGGTGAAAAACATGCCAAACAAAAAACCAATCTTAACCATTGGGTAGCCATAATTTTATAATTTAAATAAAAACCGGAAAAATTACTTATATTTTTATGGGCTTTATGTGTAAAAAATAAACAAAAAATATTGAGTGATTTATGTGAAATGTATGTAAAAGATAAACAAATCTCTTAAATTAAATTTAAAAAAAAAAATGTATGTCTAAAGGAAAAACAACTTAACTCAAGTGCGAAAGTCAAACAGCTCCAGCCACAATAACAACAATTTCTGCTTTTCAAAACGCCAACCAGCATCAAGTGTTTATAAAATAAAACAACAACAACAAATATTTAAATTGTTTAGCCCATTTGCTTTGTTCTCCTCAACAATAACGGAGCTAATCGACCTCACACATTTTCCACATACATTTGATCAGCACTCAAAGTATTCAATACTCAAATAGTGTTGAATGACCGAGAAATTCTTCCTCTCTCTCCTCAAAACAAAAACCAGGTGGTGGCAGAGAACAAATATTTAAAAATGCGGAAAAATATTTGAAAAGAAAATTCGAATTAAATTTATGTGAGAATATGAAAATGCCATAAAATATCCCAAAAAAAATCAATAAAATTCAAATCACTTAACAGATCCTTAAATAAAAAATACAATAACAAGGAAAATACATAGAAAGTTCTGTTTCGATAAGTGGTTAAATCATGAAATTCTAAACAAAAAAAAAAATTAAAAAAACGTACACAAGTTAAAGAAAAATATAAATTTTAACCTGATATTAAGTGCATGTTCGTTGCCCATTAAAATCAAAATTTGACACAAATGATGTGATGCATTTAAAAAAAAATTTGGCGAATTAAAGGAAAATTTATTAACACGTGTTTGTGAACTTAGAAAAAAATTAAATGGAGGCATTAATTTATGACATGGATATTTATTAAGAAGGTGAGAGTGAAAACATATTTTAAGTGAAAAAAAAAGTATAAATCAAAACAGTAAAGATACCCTACACCACTTTGCATATTTAGTAGAGCTTCACATAACAAACAAAAGTTTTTATGGGGAATTTGTGAGAATTAAATCATACCAATTATAATTATAGTTATAATTTAAACTCCAAAGGAATTAATATATGAGAGGAATATTCTCCTCTAAATCGATTTCTACTAAATTTGCTGAGGCATTTGTGCTTTTTCAATACGGGCTTGTATTACCCATTTTGTGCTCAATTAACTTCAAATCGGATAAAGATATATATGGGAACTATATCCAAATCGGAACCGATAAATAAAACAAGTTAAAAAGTATCAGTCGGTATAGCCGACAGATATATACCCTCAGCCTATGTTCGATTAAATAATCAAAATATATTTGACTAGTGTTACAATTATTCATACGTTTGGCCCTCTATGCAGCAGGTTTCGAAGGTATGGGCCAATATTGTCCATTTCGTATCGTACATATAAATATTCCGACGTTCCTGGTATGGATTATAACCTTCACTTTATATGAGATATGTAATAATTTTTAGAAAATGTTAAAATGTGCGTGATGTACCAGATAGAGTCTACCGAAATAATCCATTTTTATACTTCATCTGATACAAATGAAAAACATTGAGCGAAATATTGGGCAAAATTACAAGAAAGGATATATATTTCCAATTTTATGCGAAATCATAAATTCCGATAAATTTCATAATCATATCAGGCTTTTTATTGAGAAAAATATTTGAGCATAGCAAGTAGAAAAGAATTGCTAAATTGTTTCGAAAGTTATGACAGATAAAATTATTGAAAATTGTGACCCTTTGTGGGTGAGGTACCGAAAGGGGTTCGCAGATATATATCAACTTCACAACAGATCTTGTGTTGGCAAAAATATTTGTATGTGTGAAATTTGAAGAGAGTTGGATGCTTATTTCGCTTTATTTGAGTGTTTTGTTTTTCAAAATCTTGATCCCTATGTATGGGGGAGGTGCCAGAAGAAATGGTTCGATCTATACCACCTTTATAACAGATCTTGTGTCGATGGAAATATTGAGATGTGCCAAGTCTAACTGGAATCGGATGTTAATTTGGCGTTTTATGAGCTTCATGGATATTCAAAATTTTGACACTTTGTGGGGGAGGTACCAGAAGGAGTGGACTGATACATTCCATGTCAACACCAGATCTTGAGTTTATAAAAATATTTGAATGTGTGAAATTTGAAGTCGTTCGGATCCTTACATCACATTTTATAAGAGTTATAATTATTCAAAATGTTGACTCTTTGTGGGGGAGGTACTTGATGGAGTAGACCGATACTGTCCGATGGAGTAGATCGATATTGTCCATTTTCACACCTGGTCTAGCACTGATGAAAATATTAGGATTCGCAAAGTTCGAGCAAAATCGGATTATCCTTTCTCTTTCTGTGCAATAAATTCGTTTCTTTGAAAATTTTGACATTTTGTGTGGGAGGTACCAGAACGAGTGGACCGATATCGCCCATCTCCGAACTCGAACTAAGTTTGACAAAAATATCACGATGTACCAAGTTTGGATCAAATGGGATACTTCCTTCGGGAGTTATCGTGCGCAACAGATTTGGTCCAAAGAGACCTAGGGTCTAAAACCGTTATTTCGACTAGGCACGTTTTGACCGTATCAAATGATATATACCCTTTGTAGCCATATGGCTGAGGGTATAAAAATTGGCAAAAACCTGCAAGTAACTTCAGACTGCTGTCACTTCTAAGCCACTCGTCCGACAGTTGTTAAAATTATTCCAGTGACAGCTCACTATATTGTTTACAAGCGTACAAAAGCATTTTAGTGAGAATTTTCCAGAAAAAAAGTTTTTTCGGGATGGAATTCAAGCGTGATAGTGTGATTTCTTTATATTTGGCTGAAAAACCACAAGTGGCTATCGTTAGAGCACTGCAGCATCTTAATGCGAATAAATCTTTTCTGTCTCGTACCATCGCTCGTTACTGTGACGTCAAGGAAGTGGACGTAGCCCGACGTCAAAAAAGCGGACGGAAGAAAACAGCAACATCAGCAGAAATGGTTCGAAAAGTAAAGAAGCGGCTCGATCGAAACCCGCGTCGCAGTGGTTGAAAAATGGCTTGTGAGCTAAATATATCGCAATATTCCATTCGGCACATATTGAAACATGAGCTCGGGGTAAAGCCATTGAAATTCTAAAAAGTGCAGTGGTTGAAAAATGGCTTGTGAGCTAAATATATCGCAATAATCCATTCGGCAAATACTGAAAAATGAGCTCGGGGTAAAGCCATTGAAATTTCAAAAAGTGCAAGAACTTACACTGCAACAGGAAGAAAATAGATTCAAACGAGCGGAAGAGTTGCTTCGCTTGGCCGAAAGTGGTAACTGCCGAATTCGGTTTTCTCCGATAAGAAAACATTCGTTGTCCCGCAGTTTGTAAACAAACAAAATAATCGTGTTTACTTGCCAAAGAGGTCAGCTGAAAATGTCCATCAGAACTCAAGCGCCGGCCATGGTGATGGTGTGGGCCCTCATAACAGCCGATGGTCTCTCACCGCTCGTATTAATCTACAGTGGCATCGGAATAAATGCCGAATATTATTGCGAAAATATTCTGCAGGGTGTATTAAACCTTGTGTACGCAAACATTTTGACCGCAGACCTTGGACATTATAACAGGACTCAGCACCATCCAAGAATGGTTACAAAATGAGGTTCCTCGCTTCATTTCCAGCGCACAATGGCCACCAAAATCTCCGGATACCAATCCGTTGGACTATTTTGTCTGGAAAGCAAGGTTGGCACTAAAAAATCGATCACCTCAAGCAAGCGCTTCGCCGGAAATGGGCCAAAATACCGCAGAGCAATATTCGGGCAGCGAGTGATTTTTTCATTGGCCGTTAAAAGGCCATTATTCGTGCCAAAGGTGATCAATTCGAACAAATCTAAAACACATTCTAAAATTTGATGCTATTTCGGACATTTATTGCTTTTATTCAATAAAATTAAAAATAAATGTATTTTGACTTTGTTGCAGTTTTTTCCATCTCACCATGTAATTGACTCTTTGTGGGGAAAGTACCAAAGTGGTCTTTGTATGTCATCTTCACACGAGATATTGTTTTAGTAGAAATATTGGGATATGTGAAATGTTAAGAGAATCGGATACTCGTTTTGGTTATTGAAATGTAAACGGACCGAAATTTCGGGACTTTTACTTAAAATTTTATAAAAGATATAATTATTTCAAATGTTGACCGTTTGTTGGTGAGGTACTTGATGGAGTGGGCCAATATAGTGATTAGATTTGCAAAGTTTACATAAAATTGAATGATCCTTTCTCTTTTTTGAGGTAAATTAATTAAATGTTGACCTTTCGTGTAGTAGGTACCAGATTAATTTAAGGTAGAAGGTACCAGATTAATTGGTCCGATATCATGTACCAAGTTTGGACCAAATCGGATATTCCCTTCGATAGTTATCGTGCGCAGCAGCCAGCAAGACGGATATATGGAAACCCCTAGATCGACTCCAAATGTCCTGAAACGGATTTAGTCCAAAGAGGCCTAGGTTCTAAATCCGTTATTTTGATGAAGCGCCTTTTAGCTGTTTCAAATGATAAATAACCTCTATGCTGAGGGCATAGTAATAATGTTGCTCCTAATTATACCCTCAGCCATATGGCTACAGAGGGTATATATCATTTGATACGGTCAAAACGTGCCTAGTCGAAATAACGGTTTTAGACCCTAAGTCTCTTTGGACCAAATCCGTTTCAGAACATTTGGAGTCGATCTAGCGATGTCCGTCCGTCCGTCCGTCTGTCTGTCTGGCTGGTGCGCACGATAACTCTGGAAGAGATATTTGGTCCAAACTTGGTACATGGTAATATCTTTGTCAAACTTAGATCGAGTTCGGAGATGGGCAATATCGGTCCACTCCTTCTGGTACGTCCCCCACAAAAGGTTGGAATTTACAAAAAAATATTCTTTGCACAGATATAGAAAGGATAATCCGATTTTGCTCCAACTTTACAAATCCTAATATTTGCGTCAGTACTCGGTCAGGTGTGAAAATGGACAATAGCGGTTCACTCCATCAAGTACCTACCCCACAAATGGTAAAAATTTTGAATAATTACAACTCTCATAAAATGTGATGTACGAGTCCGATTGTCTTCAAATTTCACACATCCCAATCATTTTATTAGCCCAAGGTCTGGTGTAAAGATGGAGTATATCGGTCCACTTCTTCTGGTACCTCCCCCACAAATGGTCGAAATTTTAAAAATATATATTTTCTGCACAGAAAGGGAAGCAATAATCTAATTTTGAAGAACATAACGCTCAAAGAAAGCGAAATAAGGATCCAACTCTCTTCAAATTTCACACATACAAACATTTTTGCTAACACCAGATCTGTTGTGAAGATGCTATATATCTGCGAACACCTGCTGGTACCTCACCCACAAAGGGACACAATTTTCAATATTTTTATATGTCATAAATTGCGAAACAACTCAGCGATTCTTTACAATTGATTTATCCATCTGCTATAATAATATTTATATCATATTTATTTAGGTCCGATACGAAATGAACAATATTAACCCATTCTTTCAAAACCCACTTCATAGAGCATGAAGAGGGCTGAGGGTATACATCTGTCAGCAAAACTGACCGATACTTTTTTACTTGTTTTAAAATAGTAATTGGTGTTTTTAAGGTCCTATTCATACATCCAAATTAATGGAATACGGTTCATTTACCAATAAGCAATAAGTTTCACAATTTCATCTAAAATCAAGTTTTTCATCGTTCAGAGTATAAAGGGTTTTACTAAGTCCAATTTTATATCGATTTTACTTGTATTTTACCATTTCTAAACAAAAATTACGTTTTTTATGTTGTTAATAACCGAAGCGGTAGCCTTTTAAACGCTGCAAATCAGTAATGGCTCATAAATAAAAATCGTTTAACTATATTAATTCCGAGAAGACATCTTTAATCGTCAAAAAAAGAAAAGGTCTGAAGTATGCAAGTTTTTCAGAAACAACTACATACATATATGTGTGTGTGTGTGTGTCGTTATCGCAATAATCCTTCAATAACCATTTGAATTTAATTGCGGATATTTTAAACAAATTTATTTTACCAAAACAACATTTAACGAATTTGCAATGAAACTGCAACACTTCCGATCACAAAATGCACAAAAAACTACTACTGCATTCATTCAATGAAAAATTAATAAAATCAGTTATTCATAACACCACCATTTGTGCATTTTATATTGCACACTTTTTTTGCATGGAATACCAACCAATGCCGCAATAAAATGACATTCCTTTGATTTTATATGTTTCGCCTTGAAAAAATATGCAAATATTTTAAACAATTTACCAAAATGTGTTTTTGTTTTTTTTTTTTTTTAAATACCATTTATAAATATTTCGATTTAAATGAAAATATTTAAAACAACTGTTACATCGAAGAAATAAATACTCTCATGCGTTTGTTATTGAATTTCCTCGAGTACAATTGAAGTGGCTGACTACACTTTTGTTAAAAATCAAAAATTCTTATCACCTGCAAATCAAAGTATGTGTGAGTGCAGCTATTTTTAAAACACAATTAAAGAAAATAATACTTCAACGAATATTAAATGTATCTGTCAATATTCATATCTTCAAGATGTTGTAATAATATTTGACAAACACTTCAGATATATTTTTATTTACAATATGAAAACAAATTTGTAAATTGATGGAACATGTTTGTCGTGAAAGAGTTGAGTGGTGTCTCTTGTTTGAATGAGAGAAAGATAAAGGAGTGTTTTAAAAGAAAGTCGCTTCACATTCACCTTTAGAGTGAATACAGGGTGTCATACACATATGACGCTTTTAAAGTTGATGGCGACAAAATTCAACTTTTTATACCCTACACCACAAGGTGGTCAGGGTATTATGTCTTTGTGCATTTGTTTGTTACAGGTAAAAGGAAACGAGATACACCCATAGTTGCTTTTGATGGTCTGCATATAATCACATTCTGAGTCGATTTATGCATGTCCGACCGTCTGTCCGTCCGTCCGTCTATGTATTTTTGTGAACAAAGTAAAGTTCGCATTTATTACCCGATCCAGATGAAATTTTGCACAAATCATTTGTTTGGCCCAAGGACGAACCCTATTGAAATTGAAGATAATCGGTAAAAATTTAGATATAGCTCCCATATATATCTTCGTCCGATTTGCCTTTTATTGTGCACTAAACGTGTAATATCAGCCCGAATATTATGGAATTTTGCACATACAACCAAATAAGTATAAGTATGCAAAATTTGATCGAAATCGGTTCAAATATAGCTATAGCTCCAATACATATTGTTCATCCGATTTGTTATTTTAGTCCTCCGCAGCCGCAATATGCACTGTGTAACAACAATATTTTGGAAAATATATAAAATACAGCTCAGAAATACATTTGCTAAATTTTGTCGAGATCGGTTCGAATTTGGATATATCTTCCATATATAACTTCGTACAATTAATTTTTTTTGCGCACCAAACGTCTAATATTTGGTCAAATGGAATGAAATTTGGCACTTACGGCCGAATTGAGTCTAGAAGCTAGTATGTCAAATTTGGTGAAGGTCCGTCAGTCAGATATAGCTATAGCTCCCACATGAATGGTGTTTTTTAAGCAGATAGAACTTTAAATTGTAAAAAGTAACACAAAAAATTAAATTTTGATGAAACTTTTTTCTTATTTGTTTCAATATGCTCTGATAAATAATCATGAATAGACTCACGCTTGAACAACGCTACGAGATTATCCAAATTTTCTTTGAAAATCTGGCTCTAGAACAGTAGACCCGTTGTTTATCGCAAAATTGTGTTCAGCGATGAGGCGCGCATTTTTGACTTAATGGGTTTGTTAAAGCACTCAATGATTTTTTGTTTAAAAATATGGATGACATTGATCTGGAGCAGATGTGGTTTCAACAAGATGGCTCTACGTACAATACGAACGCAACAACCGACTTATTGAAATCAAAATTTGGCGATAAGTTGATTTCGAGAATGCACCTGTAAATTGGCCTCTAAGGTCGTGCGATTTGACACCTCTCGATTATTTCCTGTGGGGCTACGTGAAGTCACTAGTTTATGCTGATAAACCTGCAACAATTGACGCCTTGGAGGCTAGCCGTGTTATTCGTGACATACGGCCAGCAGTGATCGAAAAAGTGGCCAAAAATTGGACGTCCAGAATGCACTTCGTCAAGAACAGCCGCAGTGACAATATGCCCGAAATCGTTTTCAAATGTTAATGTCACGTATTGATCTTTCGAATAAAAAAAATTGATTAAAATTTAATTTTTTGTGTTATTTTTTACAATTTCAAGTTCTATCGGGCTTAAAAGAACACCCTATATATTGTTCATCCGATTTGTTATATTTGTTACCCACAGCCGTAATATGCACTCCGTAACAACGATTTTCGGGGAAATATATCAAATACAGCTCAGAAATATCTTTGCCAAATTTTATCGAGATCGGTACAGATTTGGATATAGCTCCCATATATCTTTATCCGATTTCAAATTAATTGTGCACCAAATGGGCAATACAATTCCGAATTTAAAAGATACAAATGCTTCGGCATATTTAGTCTTTTGAACTTTAAATTATAATTATAATCATAGCGTGTATGATTGAATTCTGCCATAAAAACTTTTAATTGTTATGCAGAGCTCTAGTAAACTAGCAAAGTGGTGCAGGGTATCATAAAGTCGGCCCGACTTTAAGACTTTCCTTACTAGTTTCATTTTTAGAACAGTGTTGGCTTGTTAGTTCGGGATACCATAGTATTTTGTTGTTGCAAAATGGTCAGGCTAATCACTTTATTGATGTTTTTATAAAAACAACGTTTGTTTATTAGTGGAGAACGATGGTAACGTTTACCAGGGGTAAGACAGGGAATACCTAGGTTTCGAAAAGAGCCACCAATCCTCATCAGTTTCATTGTTTTTTATCTGGGATATTCTCCACAAAAGTGAAACTAGAATTCTTTGGAAAATCTTCTAAATCTTACAACTGCCTTTCCCCCTGGTAATCATTACCATCGTTCTACACTAATAAACAAATGTTGTTTTTATAAAAGCAACAATGAAGGGATTAAGCCTGACCATTTTGTATTTCTAATAATTCTTAAGGGAAAAATGGGGCTATTCAAAGACGTGGACCTAGATAGACAATTTTCTGTCATAGGTTGCAGTACTCATTAGAGGTTTAAACTTTAAATATGAAATTTAAAAAAAATCCGGTCTAAAAATGTCGCTAAAATCATCAAAATACCGAATATCGGGGGTACCTTTATATGGAGGCTATACTATATCGTAGACCTATATAGACTATTCTCGTCCACGGGGTAAAGTACTCAGAAGGAACCCTTTTTGTGGATTTTATAGACAATTTCATTAAACAATACCGAATTTAGGGAAGTACCTCTACATGGGAGATATTCGATATTTGGAGCTATATAGACAATTCTCTTCTAGCGGCTGAAGCACACAGAAGCAACTCCTGGTCTAGATTTTCAGAAAATTCCATTAAAAAATTTGGCTACAATCATCAATATACCGAATATCGGGAGGTACCATTACATTGGGGATATAGGACAACGAGGACCCAAAAAGGCAATACTCTTCTAGAGGGTAAAGTACCCGGAAGGAAATTCTTGGTTAAATTTTTAGACAATTCCATAGTAAAATGTGGCAAAAATAGTCAAAATACTAAATATCGGAGGTTACCGTTGTATGGAGACTATACGATATCGTGGACCTATATAAACAATTCTCTTTCAGAGCGTAAAGCACTCAGAAGGAATTCCTTGCGTGGATTTTCAGACAATTCTATTTGAAAATGTGGCTAAAATCGTCAAAATATCGAATATCGGAGGTTACCGTTGTACGGGGGCCGTTGATCGTGGACCGATGTAGCCCATCTTCGAACTTGACCTGCCTGCAGACAAAACACTGATCTGTGATCTGAATAGATGAACAGACGAACGGACAGGGCTAAATGGTCTTATAATTTTACGCTGATGAAGAATATAAATACTTAGTTGGGTATACAATTATTATTTCTATGATTTACAAACGGAATGACGAAGTTAAAAAAAAAAAAATATATAAAGATAAAAATGTTTTTATATAGAATGTTAATCACTGCCATGGATGAGATTCTACAGATTGCAGAGACGTTAATTTTTTGCGAATTTTAGGTAAATAAAATTAATTAGTTTCAATTTGTATTCTGGATAAACACATCAAAATGCAACGTTATTCAATGGTAAATATTTATTCCAATGAACATTCTTTGAACACAAAAATAAATAATAAAATCATGAATAATATACATTCCATTTTTAATGCATTTTTCTAAAGGTTTTCAATAGATAGAAATTTTTGAAATATAAAGGAACCATTAGTTACCAAAAACAATGTATTTTTTTGTTCTTCTGAAAAGGTTGAAGTTTAGTCATAACAATTACTTTCCCACCAATACATACGTCTTGGCCGTTGACGAGAATACATCAATCCCATGGAATTGATGTGAAGAATTTGTAAACAAAATATTCCAAAAAAAAATATACAAAACATTAAAATAAATAAATCTTGGGAGAAAATAGATAAATAGTTGGAAATCTATCTCATTCAGCTAAGAAATTAAAAAAAATGGCTTTCAATTAATTTGCAATAAAATTAATTGCTAACAAGTGAAAACCGGTTCACGTTTTTATACCCTACATCACATACCCTTAGGTCTTTGTGCGTTTGTTTGTAACATGTAGAAGAAAGCTAAATAGACCCATAGTTACTTTTGAGGATCTGCATAAAATCACTTCCTGATCCGATTTATGCAAGTCAGTCCTTCCGTCCAGGTATATTTGTGAACAAAAAGCAGATCGCATTTGTTATCCGATTGAGATGAAATTTTCAAAACAATATTTGTTTGACCCTATTGAAATTGCTTGTAATCGGTTCACATTTAGATATACAGGGTTGCCCATATTCGACGGACCCATCTGGCAACGCCATAACTTTTGACAGAGATGTCACATCGCTTAATGACATACCGCGTTTGAAGCGTCAGTCCAAGCAGATTTTTACAATGAACCAATACACGCCACGCGAGCGCTCTGAAATAGTTGAAATTTACATTCAACAGAAGAAGACAATTGTGAAAACTCAACGCGCTTTTAAAACATTAAAAAATGTGAGAAGTGCGCCTTCTAAGAACACCATTAAGCGTTTATAGGAAAATTTTTCGACTGGTAAGGCTCTTTCTAACCCGAAGAGGCCATATAAAAATCGACCAAGGCGATCTGCCGTACGAGCCAGTGTTGAGAGGTCCCCACGAACATCTCAAAAAAGCCGTTCTCAGCAGTTGGGCATGGCTCGGTCCACTTTACAACGGATTATTCGCATTGATTTGCATTGTACAAAATTCAATTGACGCAAAGAATGTTGCCTGCGGACAAGCCTCGTCGATTGGAATGGGCCCAAAGAGTCATCGAAATGCCCGAAGATGAGGAGCAATTTTGGAACAAAATTATCATGTCCGATGAAGCCCATTTCACATTGAATGGGACCGCAAATAAGCAAAATTGCCGTTTTACGCCACTGAAAATCCTCAGGAGATTCAAGAAGTGCCGCTTCATGACGAAAAAGTCACAGTTTGGTGCGGCGTTAGTGCGAAAGCGGTCATTGGGCCGTTTTTCTTCCAAAATGAAAATGGCCATGCTGTTACCATCAATCAGGAGCGTTATCGCGACATGATGACCAATTTTGTGATGCCAATTATTCGTCGAAAGCGTATGAGGCAGTTCTGGTTTCAACAAGACCGCGAGTTACCTACAGCCACCAATAAACAACATTATTATTAAGTTCATTATTTTCAACCACAACCTCATTTATTAAAAACATCATTATTGTTAACACCATTATTATTAACATCATTATTATTAACATCATTATTATTAATATCATTATTATTAACATCATTATTAGTTACAACATTGTCATAAGCACCAAAGAGCTAACACCAATATTGTTGACATTATTTCGTCAGCAATAATTCTCCACTTCAACATCACAATAACAACACTAGTAATAAAACTATGACGGAAATAACCTAAAAAGAAATGTTTACTTTTACTGTACCCAATACAAATTTTTAGCTTAAGTATTTTTCTTGATAGCTCTAGATTTTATGTTCCTTTGTTCTTTGTTAACTCTAAGAAAAATCAATAATTGTAAAATCGCTTAAATATAAGAATTTTTTGAATAAAGCATCAGTTGTATTTGGCATCTAAAACAGAATAATTCTTGTTTTCTTATTTTTTCGGCGGTACGGAAATTAACTGGCGCAGTCGTACGGCCATTGTTGGTGCAGTCTTTCTCAAGTGAAAAAATATAATTAAATAAATGTATCCTTAAAACAGAAAAAAAAAACCAAAAAAAAAAAAAACAGTGACAAGTTAATTGTGGAAAAAACAGTGAACTATCCTTTAAAGGACATAAAAAAAATTTTTTTTTTTTTTGAGAAAAATTTGGTGAAGAAAAAATATATTAAATTAATTAGGCTTGACGGTATATCAAGTAATCCTTAAGGAGAAAAATCGTGCGCCAACAATCGGAAAAAAAAGAACCTACGTCCGTACAACCGAGAAAATCAAGTGCCAATACAATATAGTATTTTGTTGAAGGAATATCAACAATTTACTATAAGAAGAGAAGGAATATCTCTTAAATAAAAATATATATTTAAAATCAAAAATAATATTTTGTTGACGGAATATCAACAAATATAACCATCCAGAGAGAATTAATATCTTTTTGGTTGGAATAAATATTTAATAAAAATTGTTGAAGGAATATCAACAAATTATATCTTAAATAAAAAATATATATAAATTCATAAATAATATTTTGTTGAAGGAATATCAACAAATATTACCATCCGGAGAGAATGAATATCTTTTTGGTTGGAATAAATATTTAATGAAAATCGTTGAAGGAATATCAACAAATAATACGGTCATAGTGGATCAGATCAGATAAAACAAGAAAAAAACCAACTAACAAAAACAAATAACAATACAGTGAAGATCAAAAAAAAAAAAAGGAAAATCAACTAAAAATAACAATTAAAAAGTTAATAACATATAACAATAACAACAACCGTAACAAAAACGAAAAAAAAAAAAAACTAAAAAAAAAAAAAAAAAAAAAAAAAAAAAAAAACAAAAACAAACAACAATTAAAACAACAAACAACAACTACAAGTGAAGAACAAGAAATAGTCCTGAAGCAGTCCATATCTACAAGCAACTTATACAGGTCTCATCGGAGGAAAGAAGCAGATAAAAACCTTGGAAATCAACAATGAAATTATTTATTATGATAATACTAGGGTAATTATTTTAAGAAAATTATAATATTTATCACTATTATATTACTTTATAAAATATAAAACAGAAATAAGCAAAGAAATATTTCAATTATAAAGAAAAAGGCTAATCAAAATATCTCAAATCAATAAAAAGGGTAATTATATTAAATGCGAAGACTAAGACCAAGACCATATTCTATTCGATACTTAACTGCAATACCGGAACAACAAGAAATGACTACCGTTAATGACATTAGTGCCCCTCAGGCGCTACAATCTCAACAACCGTCACAATCCTCTCAAGCATACGAAACATTAAAAATTCCAGATGCCGTAAAAGATTTACCAACATTTAATGGAAATCCAAGGCAACTAAATGATTTTTTAGAAAACGTTGAAGAGATTTTAAGAATATTAGCGAATATCGATGGTTCTAACCAAGCAACAGTAGTGCTTAGAGCCATCAGAAACAAAATAGTGGGAGAAGCTAATGAAGTACTTAATTCATCCGGTACTCCGTTAGTTTGGGAGGTAATTAAAGCGAATCTAATACTTAAATATTCGGATAAAAGGAGTGAAACCTCCCTTGTGCGTGAACTCCACAATTTACGACAAAATAATCAGACTGTGCAAGAATTTTATGGTTCAGTTATAGAGCTACAGGCAGCAATAAATAATAATATATCAATTCATGAAACTAACAAACATGTCATAAACTCGAGGCGCGAATTTAACGCTAAAATGTGCTTAGATGCATTCTTAATAGGCCTCCGAGAACCCCTTGGCTCAATGATTAGGTCTATGAGACCCGATTCATTAGATGAAGCATTAACATTCTGCATTCAGGAACAAAATATACAATATTCAAGAAGACTTACTTACAACCAACCATTCTACCAACCAAGGTATAGACAGAATACACGGAATTATGCCCCTGCTCGTAATTACCAACCAAATATGAACAACACACATAGATTTACACACGGACAAATTCACCATTACGCACAAAACAATATAAATAGATTCCAAAACACGGTTAATACTCAGGGAAGAAATCAATATAATCCAATAACTAATGCATTTTCACAAAAGGGACCTCAAGCACCTAATGGAAATACCTTTTCTCACAATGGGTCCGGACAGAGCAAATTCAGCAACTTCAGGCAGCAACAGCTTACGACCAAACCCTTACCACCACCAGAACCAATGGATGTTAGTTCTGGTTATAGTCATTTAAGAAAACCTATGACTACACAAACGAGACAGACATCGTACCTAAACAACGTCAATGTGTCTCAAGCTTACCATAATGATCTAGACGGATATTACCACGGACAAACACATGACAATGACTTCGAACAAAACTACACTTATCATCAAAATGATGATAATGACATGAACGATCTAAAAGACCAACAAAATAATGGTATTAGAACGGAATACGAAAATGTAATAGTTGATAATGAAAATTTTCATATGAATGCCTACCCACACCAACGGGATACTTAGATATTAACAAACATGGACACACATTACCCTATATTAACATATCCTCCCCATTTGGTAGACCCCTGAAATTTTTAATAGATACTGGAGCATCGTCATCATTCATAAACCCAGAATTTGTAAATGACGAAGAGTGTATGACTTGCAAACCAATTACAATCACAACAATTTTAACTAAACACTCACTGGACAAAAAAATTAAACTACCCTTATTTACGGAATTCAAACAAAAAGGAGATACAGAATTTTTTGTCTTCAAATTTCACAACTATTTCGATGGACTAATAGGATTGGACATATTAGATTTTCTCAAAGCTAAAATAGACCTAGGTAACAAAACTCTAGTAACAAGTCAAGCCATCATACCTATTCATCTCAAACCCAATTTTACTTCTGAGAAATTCATTATTCCAAGCTCTTCCAGAGTTGTTATTAATGTACCGGTAGACACACAAAATGGTAGCTTTTTTCTCCCAAGGACTTTTTGGGTTCCGACCTCTTTATTTCAGAGGGACTGTATCATTCTAAAAAGTGGTACAGCCTTGTGGAAATAGTTAATACTTCTGGACATGATAAAATTGCATACATTGAACAACCAATAAAGACGACACCATACAACGACCAGAATTACATCGAAGTTAATAACTTCAGTTTAGAACACAACTGTATGAATGATAATCATGACATTTTAGATTCGATAAGGACCGGTCATCTTAATAAAGAGGAAAAACAAGCTTTGCTGAAGGTTTGCAAATGCTTTGAAGATGTGTTTTTCAAGGAGGGAGAACAATTGACATTCTCGAATCAAATCAAACACCAAATAAGGACAACTGACGACAAACCCATTTTTACAAAATCATACAGGTACCCTTACATACACAAAGAGGAAATACGCAAACAAATCGATAAAATGTTGCAACAAGGTGTAATTAGAAGAAGTTTTTCACCATGGAGTGCTCCTATATGGATCGTACCAAAAAAATTAGACTCGAGCAATATACAAAAATGGAGACTTGTTATAGATTATCGCAAATTAAACGAGAAAACTGTTTCTGATAAATATCCCATACCCAACATAACTGACATATTAGATAAATTGGGGAGAAGTCTCTACTTCACAACTTTAGATTTAGCTAGCGGTTTTCACCAGATCGAAATGCACCCAAAAGATATTGGTAAAACAGCATTTTCTGTCGATAGAGGTCACTATGAATTCGTAAGGATGCCTTTTGGATTAAAAAATGCTCCATCCACTTTCCAAAGGGTAATGGACAATGTATTAAATGACTTGATCGGGACAGTCTGCCTTGTATATTTAGATGACATAGTTATATATTCAACTTCCTTAGAGGAGCACATACAACACTTGAAAAAAGTACTCGGTAAATTACGTACAGCCAATCTTAAGATACAACTGGACAAATCAGAATTCCTAAAGAAAGAATGTTCTTTTCTCGGACATGTTATTTCCACTGATGGTATTAAACCCAACCCTGATAAAATTCATGCCATAAAAGCTTTCCCCGTACCAAAAACACAAAAACAAATAAATCATTTTTAGGACTACTAGGTTATTACAGGAAATTTATTCAAGATTTCTCGAAATTAACGAAACCCCTCACAGAATGTCTTAAGAAAGGGAGAAAAATAATATTAAACGAGAGATATTTGAACACATTTGCTACTTGCAAAAATCTTTTAATGAACGACCCACTGCTCCAATATCCTGACTTTTCAAAACCATTTAATTTAACCACCGACGCTAGCGACTTTGCTTTAGGAGCAATACTTTCCCAAGGACCAATAGGTAGTGACAAGCCTATATGTTACGCAAGTCGTACATTATCGAATAGCGAAATAAATTACTCGACGATAGAAAAAGAATTACTTGCTATCGTATGGGCGACAAAATATTTCAGGCCATACCTTTTTGGAAGGAAATTTAAAATAATTACCGACCATAGGCCCCTTACATGGATCATGAGTCTAAAAGAACCAAATTCAAAATTAATCCGCTGGAGATTAAAACTAGAAGAATATGACTATGAAATTATCTACAAAAAAGGAAAATTAAATACTAACGCAGACGCACTAAGTCGTATTAAATTAGACAATCTATCTGTAAATGAACATGCCGATATAAACACTAATTCAGTTGATAACATCTCAAACCATGGTACACAAGGAACAACAATCCATTCCTCCGACGAAAATGTTGACGATGGAATACCGATATCAGAAAGACCAATTAACGAATTTAATATTCAAATTATATTTCAAACTCAAATCGGTGGCTCACCAATAACCTTAGAAACAATATTTAAAAATAAAATACGCAAGACTATACGTAGAGAAAAGTACGACGAACAAACATTGACTAACATTTTCCAAATTTATATAACACCAAATAAAGTCTCTGCGCTTATGGCAGATGACGATACATTTAAATTAATTCAAAGCACCTACTCAAAATACTTTGCAAACAGCAAACTATTTAAGTTAGTACGATGCATGGACATTCTACAAGACATAAGAACCATTGATGAGCAAGACAAAATAATTAATGAATACCATATGAACCATAACCATAGAGGTATTCAAGAGACATATGCACACTTAAAACGAGAGTACTACTTCCCTTTCATGAAAAACAAAATACAAAATTGTATTAATCATTGTCATACATGCCAAACTTTAAAATATGACAGGACACCACCAAAACCCAAATTTCAAAAACCTGAAATTCCCGAAAAACCACTGGATATTATCCACACAGATATCTATTGTATAAACAAGCGTAATATACTTACCATCATAGACAAATTTTCTAAATTTGCAGCCGCTTACTCTTTAGACTCTAGGAATAGCCTATCAATTCTGAAAAGTTTCAAACATTTCATAAGCCTACACGGCATACCCAAGAAAATTGTTTGTGATCAGGGCGCTGAATTTAATGCATCCATTATAAAAGATTTTTGTAAAATGCATCAGATAACCTTACATTATACATCATTTCATCAAAGTACAGGAAACTCTCCCGTAGAAAGATTACATTCAACCATTACCGAGACCTACAGAATAGTTTACGAAAAGTATAAGTCATCAGAAATACCACTAAATCACGACGAAATACTATTAGAAGTCATTTTTACCTATAACAACGCAATCCATAGTGCTACAAATTTAACCCCATTTGAACTCTTCTATGGTAGGACTTATAACTTCGAAAAGACATTAAGCTATAACTCTGAACATGACTACTTAAATAGACTACAAGAATTTCAAAATGACTTACACAAAATTATTAAAGATAAATTATCCATGGACACTGACAAACGTATAAAAAAACTAAACGCAAATAGGGAAGAACCAGAAGATTTAACTGAAAACCAGACAATATACAGAAGGGAATCAGGGAGGAACAAAATGACCCCTCGCTTCTCAAAGAGGGTAGTCAAGGAAAACAAGAAAGTGACGCTGATAACGTCAAATAACCAAAAACTACATAAAGCCAAAATTAAAAGAAAACGTCTTACATAAACTGACTTCTATTTGTCTTTTAGGTTCGTACCTATACAATCCGACGTCACAATAACAAACATAACGCAGACTCAGGGACTTATACCACTACAACTAGGCGATGCTAAATTAATCACAGACTTTCAACATCTAATCCATGTTATTAACCTTAAAACATATAACGACAATATTAACACTATAAAGCAAACTTTGGATCGAATAGAGGAGACAAGATTTACAGCATCACAACTTAGAACTACGAAACTGAAACTGAATAATCTCTCAGCCAAATTGGATATATTAACCCCAAATTATAGGAAAAAACGGGGACTTGTAAATGCCTTAGGATCAGCAATCAAATTCATAACGGGAAATATGGACTACAAAGATGCAGAAGAACTAAATAAAAACATTGACAATTTAACTAGAGGAAATACCCAAATAAAAACAACGCTTAAAAACCAAATGATGTTAAATAACAAAATGATAACAAGATTCGAAAACATTACCAATCACATAAATGAAGAACAAAACCTAATAGAACGTTCTATAATGATGATTCAAAACCAGACAAGAAATGCCATAAACCCCTCGGTTAATGCAATAATCCAAATGCAAAATTTACTTCAAATCAGTTTTAACATAGATATACTTACCGACCACCTTAATGATATCGCAGAATCAGTAGTATTAGCAAGGCTTAACACCGTCCCAAAATTAATATTAACTACTGACGAACTGAATGAAATACACAACATACTTAACAATGCAACGGACATTATATCACCAGAACATATATATGAATTACTACAACTGACAGCATATTATAACGACACAAACATAATATTTGACATACAAATTCCTATAATTTCTAATGAACTATTTAAATTATTACACATAATCAAAACCCCCATAAATAACACCTTAGAAATAATAACCGGTGAATACGCTTTAATAAACAATGATAACCTTTATCTTTTCGACAACCGATGCAAACAAATAGAACAAAAATTTTACTGCAACTATGAAACTCAATACGAAAGAAATAGAGATTGCCTAAAATCAATTTTGCTTAGAGAAGAAACGGTGGCATGTCACCTTAGAGACATAGGATTAACTACGGACATAATATATCCAGAACCAAATTACCTAGTGCTTATAAACCCTCCAATAGGAAACATAACCACAGTATGTAACAACGTAACTAAGAGTCTACCAATCAAGTCTTCCTCTGTTATTAATTTTAATGAATGCAAAATCTTATTTAATAATGTCTGGTATACAGATAAACCGAATATTCACCAAGAAAACATTAGCACAATAACCTTCCAAACTAGCTTCTCAAACAATATTACAACACTCTCCATAAGAGACGAACTAACATTACCCAAACTAGATCAATACAGATTCCAAAATAAAGCAAATATCGAATTTCTTCAAACAGACTCTGACAATTACAAAACAATTTCTTATTCCGCATTTGGTATAATTAGTTCTATAATCATAATATTATCAATAATATTAGTAATAAGAAAGCCTATAAAATTAATCTACTCCATAACCCACAACAATAATGAAGTTCTGGCCACAAATGATCCGAAGCCCCTTTGGCCCTCACTTCATTCTGGAGAGGGAGGAGTTACCTACAGCCACCAATAAACAACATTATTATTAAGTTCATTATTTTCAACCACAACCTCATTTATTAAAAACATCATTATTGTTAACACCATTATTATTAACATCATTATTATTAACATCATTATTATTAATATCATTATTATTAACATCATTATTAGTTACAACATTGTCATAAGCACCAAAGAGCTAACACCAATATTGTTGACATTATTTCGTCAGCAATAATTCTCCACTTCAACATCACAATAACAACACTAGTAATAAAACTATGACGGAAATAACCCAAAAAGAAATGTTTACTTTTACTGTACCCAATACAAATTTTTAGCTTAAGTATTTTTCTTGATAGCTCTAGATTTTATGTTCCTTTGTTCTTTGTTAACTCTAAGAAAAATCAATAATTGTAAAATCGCTTAAATATAAGAATTTTTTGAATAAAGCATCAGTTGTATTTGGCATCTAAAACAGAATAATTCTTGTTTTCTTATTTTTTCGGCGGTACGGAAATTAACTCGCGCTCCACCGCACACAAGTCGCATAACAATTGATTTTCTGAAGAATTTGTTTCCGGGCCGTTTGATGTCGAAAAGTGGTGATTTGGACTAGCCACCGCGTTCGCCCGATTTGACGCCGCCTGACTTCTTCTTGTGGGGATATTTGAAGTCAAAGGTTTGCGTTAACAAGCCAAGGACCGTAGAAAAGCTCAAAGACAACATTCGTGAAGAAATAGCCGCTATTCCGGCCTAAATGTTGGCAAAAACGATGGAAAATGCAGCAAAAAGGGCACAACACGTCATCAACGCCAGAGGCGGCCATTTGAGGATATCATATTCAAAAATTGATGTAAAAAAATCTACTTGGAACAAATTAAATGATTAACATTGCCAACCGCTAATTTTTTATTTTTTTTTTTCTTTGATTTAAAAAAAAAAAAAAACATGGATCCGTCGAATATGGGCAACCCTGTAGCTCCCATATATTTATTTATCCGATATCAAGATTATTGTGCACCAAATGGGCAATATCAGTCCAAATGACCTCATATTTGGCAAATTCTGGGTAGAACGAAGTTCACCAACTTTGAAGAAAATCGGTTTAGATATAGTTATAGCTCCCATATTAACAGGGTGAGATGAAAACACTGCAACCAACTTCAGACTGCTGTCATTTCCAAGTCACTCGTCCGACAGCTTATAAAATTATTCTAGTGACAGCTCATTATATTGTTTACAAGCGTACAAAAGAATTTTGTGAGAATTTTCCAGAAAAAAAAATGATTCGTGATTGAATTCAAGCGTGATAGTGTGATTTCTTTATAGTTGGCTGGAAAACCACAAGTGGTTGTCGTTAGAACACTCCAGCATTTAAATTTGAATAATTCTTGTCACGTACCATCGCTGGTTACCGTGATATTGGTAGCGTAGCCCGAAAGTGGGGAGCTGCCGAATTTGGTTTTCTCCGATGAGAAAACGTTCGTTGTCCAGCAGTTTGTAAACAAACAAAATTATCGTGTTTAATTGCCAAATAGGTCAGCTGAAGATGTACACCTTCGGTTGACCACCAGAACTCAAGCGCCGGCCATGGTGATGGTGTGGGCCGCCATAACATCCGATGGTCGCTCACCGCTCGTATTAATTTACAGTGGCATCGGAATAAATGCCGAATATTACCACAAAAATATTCTGGAGGGTGTATTAAAGCCTTGGACAAACACCAACGCAAACATTTTGGCCGCAGACCTTGTACATTCCAAGCAGGACTCAGCACCATCGCACTCAGCACGCGCAACCCAAGAATGATTACAAAATGAGGTTCCTCGCTTCATTTGCAGCGCACAATGGCCACCAAAATCTCCGGATACCAATCCGTTGGACTATTGTGTCTGGAGTATTTTGGAAAGCAAGTTTTGCACGAAAAAATACCAAAGTGTCGATAACCTCAAGCATGCGCACGTCGCCGGAAATGGGCCAAAATACCGCAGAGCAACATTCGGGCAGTGTGTGACGGTTTCATTGGCCGTTTGAAGGTCATAATTCGTGCCAAAGGTGAACAAATCTAAATTTATTTTAAAATTTGATACTATTTCCGACATTTTTTGCTTTCATTCAATAAAATTTAAAAATATGTAAAAATTATGGCGTTTGACTTTGTTGCAGTTTTTTTTTATCTCATTCTGTACTTTGTTAGGTCTAAACTTATTAATTCGATGGATTACAAACGGAATGGCAAACTTAATATTCATTCCATACTATGTGTGGTGGAGAGTATAAAAAAATGTTGTGGAGGGGAAAACTTGCCCCTCTATTTAGTTTACTTTGCGATGTAAACTTTTAAAACGCCGATACAGATGTACTTACATGTATTATACGCTCGTATTCATAATCTACTGGGCTTTTCGGTTATTATAGAAAAAAAAACGTAAATATTTTTCCTTTAGGTATATCCTTTTATTTTCCAAACTTGAGGTAATGGATGGTTGGTTTATTGCTTTTAGCTGGTTATTTCTCTTGGCGAAAATAAGTGATGTTTTTTTTCTTCCTTCCTCTGCACAATATATGTATAATTCTCACAAGAAATATTATTACGTCTAAAAATTAAAACAATGTCTAATTGCGTGTCTTTTAATACATATATATTGCTCTTGATGACGTAAATGTTTCTATTAAATATTTTTTACAACTTTTGAAGGTAGCTCAACTAAGGTGTGAAAAAAATTTGATAAAAATTATAACATCTACACATTCATGAACTCTATACCGCAAAACAATTTTTGGGTATAATTTGCTTGCGTCTAGAGAAATGCTAAGTTAAGCAAATAATACCATCATAAAATAATAACAATAAAAAAGCAAAAAGGTTTGAATGATAATAATATATTCATTTAATAGATTCATTGCTCAAAAAAGATAAAAAGTATCAGTCGCTATGCTTAAGGTTGCCTCCATTGCGAAGGGCAAGGTTTGCACTAAATTGTGAACTCCGTTCAGTTTATATGTAATTTATAACTTTTTGACAATATATCGGTAAGATAACAGAAGGAATCAACTAATACAGCCCACATTCAAATTTAATAAAATATGGGTATACACAGGGTGATATAAAAAAACCTCAAAAAGTCTAACGCCATATTTTTTTTTTTAAATTTTATTGAATAAAAGCAAAAAATATCGGAAATAGCATCAAATTCTAGAATAAGTTTAGATTTGTTCGAATTGGTCACATTTGACAAGAATTGTGGCCTTCGAACGGCCAATGAAACCGTCACACGCTACCCGATTGTTGCTCAGCAGTGTTTAGGCCCATTCTCGACACTTGGTATTTTTTTGGTGGCCATTGTGCCCTGGAAATGAAGCGACGAACCATTTTTGGTTGGCGCGTGCTGAGTACGATGGTGCAGAGTCCTGTTTGAATGTCCAAGGGCTGCGGCCAAAATGTTTGCGTGCCCAAGTCTTTAATGCACCCTCCAGAATATTTTCGCGATAATATTCGGCATTTATTCTGATGGCACGGTCGACTAATACGATCGGAGAGCGACCTTCGCCTGTTGTGGCGGCCCACACCATCACCCTGGCCGGCGCTTGAGTTCCGGTGACCAACCGAAGGGGCACATTTTCAGCTGACCTCTTTGGCAAGTAAATACGATCGTTGTGTTTGTTTACAAACTGCTGGACAACAAATGTTTTCTCATCGGAAAAAAAACAAATTTCGGCAGTTCACCTCTTTCGGCCAGGCGAAATAAGTCCTTAGCTCTTTTGAGTCTATTTTCTTTCTGTCGCGGTGTAAGTTCTTGCACTTTTTGGAATTTCAATGGCTTTAACCCGAGCTTATTTTTCAATATTTGCTGAATGGAATATTGGGATATGTTTAGCTCCCGAGCCATTTTCCGCCACTGTGACGCGGCCGATCGATCAAGTCGCTTCTTTAATTTTCGAACCATTTCTGCTGATGTTGCTGTTTTCTTCCGTCCACTTCCTTGACGTCGGTCTACGCTACCAGTATCACGGTAACGAGCGATTGTACGAGACACAAAAGATTTGTTCGCATTTAAATGCTGGACTGCTCTAACGATAGCCAAATGTGGTTTTTGCAGCCAAATACAAAGAAATCACACTATCACGCTTGAATTACATCACGAATAACTATTTCTCTGGAAAGTTCTCACCAAAATGCTTTTGTACGTTTGTAAACACTATAAAGAGCTGTCACTGGAATTTTAGCAGCTGTCGGATGAGTGGCTTAGAAATGACAGCAGTCTGAAATTGGTTGCAGTTTTTTCGTTTCACCCTGTATATTTTATCAAGAAAAAAATCATTCCTAATTTGTTTGATCAGTATACTTTCGACTTTTTTTGAAAGAAACATAAAATTTCGTTTTATTTATTTTTATTCCATTAAGGCTTAGTATTTTTGACGTTGGAAAATATTCTCAGACAAAATACTACCTTTTTGTAAACATTTGTTAACTCCTAACTAAATACTAATTATATAATTGTATCTGAGTCACGTTTCGATTCCACACAACGAATTTGCATACTTTCCAATTTAGATAAATTCAAGTTGACATACCTGATTATAAATCTTGCCATCTAAGTCGATTGCAGATATTGTCTTGCACTAGAGTTTTTACGGAGAATTAGAACCTATACACGTGCTTTGCATATTGGTAGGTTGCGGTTAATTTTTCCATCTAATATCAGAAACCCACATCCTTTAACAAAAAAAAATATTTGTTTAAATGTTTATTTCAGATGTCATTTCCAAACGACAAATCTTCAAATTATTTATTAGGAATCCTTGAGTAGAACGCGTGTTTTTCTTTTTTAAGTAACACAATGAATAACAATTAGAAGAGGGTGAGCGCAAGGGAGTAGCTTCGTTTAACTCCCACTCATCTGGTTTTATTTTTTTTTTTTTTTTTGTTCTAATCGTCGTCATTCAATTTGTTAAATGTTTTCAAAAACACTAAAACCCACACCAATAAGTAAAAGGCAAATACAGGGCATGGGCGACTAAATGATACCATACATCACTATAAATGTTCGTATATCTATCTGTACGTAACAAATATACGTTTTAATGTGTTTCACAGCTATAGAGCACTTTATAATTGAAAAGAAATGAAAGTAAAATATGGCAGTTATATTATACCCTTCAACATACTATGGAGGGTATATTAACTTTGTCATTCCGTTTGTAATTCCTCGAAATACTCATGTCAGACCCAACAAAGTATATATAAGTTAACGGCTCACCCTAATAAACATCAAACTAAATATGCAAACCAACTAGTAAACATTCCCATCATTATGCTGCGCAAGCAGTCCGACAAATCAACAGGAATATGACACCAGGGCAGTCATCCGCCACAAACACGCGCACTAATACCAGCGCACCGCAAGTGATGACTCAGCGTAATAACGAGCACGACCAGGCTGCAGTATAATATTAGTTTTAAGTTGAAACAATTCATAATTGTAAATCCAACAAGAGAGGTGCATAGCACCGCAACATAAATGTTAGTAACAAAATAAAGAAACACCATAGCAGTGTGAAATAAACTTTAACTTCTAACATTAACTGGCGCCCAACAACTACAAGGATCAACACATCCTAGAACCCAACAACTACAAGGATCAACACATCCTAGAACCCAACAACCACAAGGATTAAAACATCCCAACAGCCGGTACGAGAACCGTTCCTGAGTAGGAGTACGAAAAGGATGTTACGTAAGAACTAGCGGACTACCGGGATATAAGGAAAATGATCAAATTATTATTAGTAAGTTATTATAAATTTAACAAAAGTAAAAAAGAAGAAATGTTAAAATAAAATTAAACAAAATAAGGAATAACACAGAAAGTGAAAGTGTGAAATCTAATTTACAAAAAATCATATTTGTGCTAGAATACGTTTAACAAAAATAACAAAGTAAGAAGAAAGAAATGTTAGAGTAAGGTAAAACAAAAAATAAAGTGTGACATCTAAATTTACAAAAAAAATCATATTTGTGCGAAATTAACAAATGTAAGAAATATGAAATGTTAGATTAAGTTAAACAAAAAAATAGAGTGTGGCATCCAAATTTAAAGAGTCATATCCGTGCTGAAATAAGTTTAAAGAAATTTTGATAATAGATTTGTGACGAGAACTAGGATTTGGTGTTTCTTTTTCTCCTTTTTTTCGAGCGGCCAATGCCGGAAGATTTAAACAACTTAATAACAAGGGTCGAAGCTATGAGTGTTTCAGGACAGACATCTTCGCCTTCTGGGGCAGCTCCCGTAAGGTTTAATCCCTTTACGGAAAGTCAGACTAATGAGGTGAAACGAATAATAAGTGAGACGGTGGCAAACCTTCTCAAACAGGGGGAGGATGTTACCGCCACTAAAGATGTCGACATAGAAGGATCTGGGGATATCTCAGAAGGAGAGAGAATACCAGACATAGTGAAGACGTTAAGGGAATTCTCGGGCAAGCCAGGAGAATTTAGTTCGTGGAGGAAAGCTGTTGATAGGATCATGAACATTTATGAGTCACAAAGGGGAACAACCAAATACTTCACAATTCTACACACTGTTAGGCATAAAATTGTTGGTGAGGCCGACACGGCTTTGGAGTCTTATCGGACCCCATTAAATTGGAAAGCGATAAGAAAGTGTTTAGTGCTTCATTTTTCAGATAAGAGAGATATTTCGACCTTAGAGTATCAAATGACCGTCCTATCTCAGGGTGGGCAAACCATAACAGATTTTTACCAGAAGGTTTACCACCATTTGTCTTTGATTCTGGACAAGATTGATTGTCTGGATATAGGGAACGAGGCTTTGGATGTATTGACCCAAACATATAGGGACAAGGCTTTGGACACCTTTATTCGAGGACTTAATGGTAATCTTCCAAGCTTAATGAGTGTTACAAACCCGACAAGTTTGCCTCAGGCTCTAAATGCCTGTTTAAAATTAGGTAATCTAGGTGTGCGTATTCAACACGCTACCGAGAAAGGATCTAGACCAAACAGGATCCCCCAAACTAACCCTCCTAGACATTTTTACCCACAGCTGACGATTGGTGATAGGAATTTTCAAGGTGACCAAAGGTACAGAGGCCCTACTCAATATCGTTATCAGAATTTCCGAAGTGGAGAACAACAATACGGAGGGCCGGCGAACTTTTCGAATCGACCTCCAGTAGTGAATAATTTTGGACACCCCCAATACGGAGGATACAGACCCCCACTTCCTCCTAAACCTGCTGTACCAATGGACGTGGATCAATCAATACAGACTAGGCAGGTAAACTATCAGAATAGGCCACAGTTGAGTAATGCTTTTAACAATGTTCAGCCTAACTTTAAGAGAAATAATTCAGGAAATATTCATCAGCCGCAAAAGCAGCAGAGAATGTTTAATGTTGAGGCCCAAATACGTGAGGATGCAGAGCCGGATGAAATGAATGGTTCTGATGAACAGGAATATGAGGTTTCCTATGACGAAGCGTACGAGGAGGATCTAGACGATCAGTTGGCAATTGTAGATGACGTTAATTTTTTAGACTAGCTTCAACGTTGCCATACCTCCCTTTCAGAATGAAAAATGGCAACGAACTTAAATTTCTTATAGACACCGGTTCGAACAAAAATTATATTAATGGCAAATTTATTAGAAACCCTCTAAAGAACCAGAAAGCTTTTCATGTTAAGTCCGTAGGCGGCATAGTTAGTATAGAGACCCATAGTTTTATTGACATTTTTAATTGCGGGATCGGAAAGTTAGAATTTTACATCCTTCCTGGTCTGGAGACCTTTGATGGGATAATAGGGAATGATACCCTGAAATCTTTGAATGCAGTGATTTACACTTGGAGATCCTATCTCACAATTCTGGATGGAAAGAAATTTCCTTTGAAAGAGCTGCAAATTGATGAGATTAATAACATGAATCTACGTTTAAATCATCTAAATCCCGAAGATGAAAAAGAAGTCAGGAATATTTTGGATGACCATCCAAACCTTTTTGCAGATCCCAATAAAAAACTCACTTATTCAACAATCGTACAAGCTGAAATTAATACGAGTAGTGATAGTCCAGTTTATTCAAAATCCTATCCGTATCCAATGGCACTAAAATCCGAAATTGACAAACAGATAGAAGAACTATTAAGGGACGGGATAATTCGCCCTTCCAGGTCCGCATATAATGCTCCAGTTTGGATAGTACCAAAAAAACCAGATGCTTCAGGTGTGAAAAAATACCGCATGGTTATTGACTATAGGAAACTTAATGAGATAACTAGACCTGACAGATACCCCATACCTGAAATTACAGAAATCTTGGCTAACTTAGGCGAACAGAAATACTTTTCCACCATAGATTTAAAGAGCGGATTCCATCAGATTCCACTTAGGGAATCCGATATTGAGAAAACAGCTTTTTCCGTCAAGAATGGAAAGTTCGAGTTCACAAGACTACCATTTGGACTACGTAACGCGTCTGCAATATTCCAAAGAGCTCTAGATGATATTCTTAGAGAGCATATAGGGAAACGGTGCTACGTCTACATTGATGACATTTTGATATTTGGTAGGACTAAAAAGGAACACATTGAAAATTTGAGGATAATATTCCGCACTTTGGAAGACTCTAATCTGAAAGTTCATTTGGACAAGAGTGAATTCTTAAAGGAAGAAATTGACTTCTTAGGGTTCAATGTAAAGGAAGGAGGTTTTTCTGCAAACCCAGACAGACTTAAGGCCATAGTTAATTTCCCTCAACCCAGAACAGTTCATGACTTGCGATCGTTCCTAGGTTTGACCGGACATTATCGGAGATTCATAAGGGGCTATGCTCAAATAGCCAAACCATTAACTTCCATGATGAGAGGCGATATAGGGAAAACCCCGAGAAACCAGTCAAAAAAAATCAGTGTCAATTTGAATTCCGAACAGATTGAAAGTTTCAAACAGCTCAAGAACTGTTTGGTATCGGAGGAAGTCGTTTTGAACTATCCCGACTTTGATAAGCCCTTTGAACTCACTACTGACGCCTCGAAATACGCTTTAGGAGCAGTTTTATCTCAAGGCAATAGACCTATCACATACCTTTCTAGAACTCTCAGTAGGGCAGAAGAGGAATATGCGACAAATGAGAAAGAAATGCTGGCGATAATTTGGGCTTTAAAGGAATTGAATTGTTACTTGTATGGAGCAAGAAGCATAAAGATATTTACCGACCATCAACCTTTGACATTTGCGCTAAGCAACAAGAACACAAATGTGAAGATGAAGAAGTGGAAGGCACAGTTAGAAGAATATAATTACGAGTTAATTTATAAACCAGGTAGCACGAATGTAGTCGCGGACACGCTATCGAGACCACCAGTGACAGATGTTAACTCCCTAACGCCCACGGTTCACAGTGCCGAGGACTCATCGGAAGACCTAATTCCTTCCGCTGAGGTGCCAATAAATACCTTCAAAAATCAGATCATTATTGAGGAATCATCAGCTTCCTCATATGAATTTAACATTGTATTTCCCTCCTACCATAGACATATTATTAAAGAAACCAGTCTAGCGGAATCAGATCTGAAAGTCATATTAAAGAGATACTTAAATCCTACAGTAGTCAACGGCATCAAGACCTCAGAGCCAGTTATGCTTATGATTCAAGCACTGTACCCTCATCACTTCAGAAACATTAAAGTACGTTTCGCTCGAACAATGGTTGAAGATGTTACTGATGAGGAGAGACAAAAACAAATCATTATTGAGACTCACAACAGAGCACATAGGAATAATGCCGAGAATAGGAGACAAATTTTAGAGAGCTATTACTTCCCTTCCATGACTAGGAAAATAAAGAATGTGATCAATATCTGTAAAGTATGTAAAGAAAATAAGTATGAGCGACATCCGAACGCTCCCAAACTTAATAAGACACCTATGCCAACTTATCCTGGGCATACAATCCACATAGATATCTTCTCTACAGACAAGTTTCGAGTTTTAACCGCAATAGACAAATTTACAAAATTCGCAGTAACCAGAATGATAAATGGCAAAGGCATTGAAGACATTAGGAAACCATTGAGAGAAATAATTTTCTACTTTGGGGTCCCGAAGTCAATTGTATTTGATAACGAGCGATCTTTCAATTCTCAGACCATTCGGTTTATGTTGGAAGACGAACTTGGCATGGAAATTTTTACGGCACCGCCTTATAAGAGCGAGGTTAATGGGCAAATAGAGAGATTCCATTCGACCTTATCGGAAATTATGCGTTGCAGTAAGTGTGAGCGACCCGATTACTCTTTTGAGGAGCTATTGCAAGATAGCGTTAACAAATACAATCACACAATACATTCGTCAATTGGAAAGAAACCCGTAGATCTATTTTTTGGACGACCGACGACCTTTGGACCAGAGGACTACGAAAGGACTCGCCTTAACAACTACGAAAGACTCTTGAGGAAACAGGAAAACGATTTGGCAAATCATAATCGTGTTAGGGAAGAACCAAAAGAATATCAAGAAGGTCAGAAAATATTTGTCAAACAGAACAAGAGATTAGGAACCAAATTATCTAAACGTTTCAAAGAAGAAGTTGTAAAGGAGAATAGGCACTCAACTGTCCTGACTCAATCAGGGAGAATAGTCCATAAGAGTCATATCAGAAACTGACTTACTTATTTACCGGGTTTCCAGTTCTTAATTACAGGTTGCTTAGGGGTCACAGAAATATTGGACTACTCTCAATCAGAAGTGGTTCTTATAGAGAGTGGAATAGGAAAAATACAAACAGGGACATTCAAAATTTTGCATGTTATTAACATCAAGGAATATCATGACACTCTAGAGAGGATCAAGGACGACTTGGCCAAAGGAATTCCAGACAACCACCCACTACTCCCCTTCCTACATAATGACATCACTACCCTATCTCACCTTATAAATCGGCTAATGCCTGAAGAGAGATCTAAAAGATCTCTTGATGAGATTGGAACGGCGTGGAAATGGCTGGCAGGTAGTCCAGACCATGATGACCTTATGCTTTTGAAAAACAAAATCAATGAGTTAACAGACAACAGCAATAACCAGTTAATAATCAACAGAGATCTAATAGAAAGAATGCAGGAGATAACGAATGCGACAAATAGTATTTCAAAAATTTTAAAGACTAGTGAGGACTTCCGTAATACCCTCATATTGCAGGCAAAGTACAAAGTTGAAATTTTAAAGGAGGAAATAACGAATATTAATTCGGCCATTCATTTAACAAAATCCAACATTGTAAACACATTTATTTTATCGGAAATAGAAATTAGAAAAATAGAAGAAATATTTAATCAAGATGAAATCCCGTTTCAAAACATTGAACAAGCTTTAAATTTCGCACGAATAAAAATTGTAAACAATAGTACTAATATAATTTACATTATAAGCATTCCCAAAACTGTAAAAGAAATTTGTAATGTCATAACCATAAGACCTGTAAAAAATCAAAATACTGTTTTAAATCTTGATTATAAGAAAATTGTAAAATGTGAAAGAGCAACATTTGGAATTAAAAGTCCTTGTCAAAAAATAAATGGTATTGAATTATGTCTAGAATCTAATGTAGCCAATATAACAAACAACACATGTATTCCTAAATTAGTAACTAATATCCCACATAATTGTTCAATAGTAAATGCAGATCACATTAATAATTTAGAGGAAATAGAACCTGGATTAATTTTGATAAATAACATAAAAGAAAACATTGTCATAAATGGAAACGAAAAAAATGTAACAGGAACTTATTTAATAAGATTTAGTAATTCTACAATTAGGATAGGCAACAAAAATTTCACCGTCGAAGAAGCTGCTTACTCCAAACCGTTGCCTGCGCTACTAAAACACTCAGCTAGAAACAACTACACCGAAGAAATACTATCTCTACAACTACTAAAAACGTTGCACGTGAAAAGTAATAAAAGAATCGAGCGTCTAAATACTGAATTCAAGACCAGTTTATGTTTTAACATCAGTCTCATATTAGCATTGGTCATCCTCCTGATGGCAGTAAAAATGAGGCAAAGGCGCAAAACTAGTATGAAAATTATAAAAATGACCCCACATGAAGGAATGTCTAGACCTCAAATAGAAATGACTGTGTCAGAAAGCCAATTGGCAGCCGGCACAACAGAATCTGTTATCAAAACAAAACAACTAGCAAACCACAATATTAACTTGAATCAACGCGGCAGTCTTTATAATCTGCCATATTTCTAAACACATCAATCGAGACGCTTGATAATTCGAGAGGGAGGAGTTAACGGCTCACCCTAATAAACATCAAACTAAATATGCAAACCAACTAGTAAACATTCCCATCATTATGCTGCGCAAGCAGTCCGACAAATCAACAGGAATATGACACCAGGGCAGTCATCCGCCACAAACACGCGCACTAATACCAGCGCACCGCAAGTGATGACTCAGCGTAATAACGAGCACGACCAGGCTGCAGTATAATATTAGTTTTAAGTTGAAACAATTCATAATTGTAAATCCAACAAGAGAGGTGCATAGCACCGCAACATAAATGTTAGTAACAAAATAAAGAAACACCATAGCAGTGTGAAATAAACTTTAACTTCTAACATTAACTTATATTCTTGATCAGGGTAAGATTCTAAGTCGATTTAGCGATGTCAGTCTGTCTGTCCGTCTGTCTGTCTGTTGTAATCACGCTATCTTTCGAACGAATTGAGATAGAAGGCTAAAATTGAGCACACATGTTTATTTTTTTAGTAGGTCCACGTAGGTAGGTAAGTAGGTCCACGTTTTCATATAGCCCCCATATAACGGTACCTCCCTATATTCGGTATTTTGATGATTTTAGCGACATTATTAACCGAAATTGTTTAAAATTTGTTATTTGAAGTTCGCAATGGATACTACAGCTTAAAACAGAAAATTGTCTGTGCAGGTCCACGTCTTCGTATAGCCCCCATATAATGGTACCTCCCTAGGCGCAGTCAACCCTTTGGACATTCTGCGATTCTAAGGCGTGTAAGAAATGTGGGAGAAATAGCCTATGCAAGTGACTATATTTCACCACGATCAAGCTTCTACCCACCTGACATACAGATACCCGATAGAGACGCCTGGGCCCATAACAACCCACCTTTCCGCGGCATAGCTGTTTATACTGACGGTTCAAAGATGGAGTGTGGTACGGGAGCTGGTGTCTTCAGTGATACCCTTAATGTTCGCGAATCCTACAAGCTTGGAAACAACTGTAGCGTATTTCAGGCGGAAATCGTTGCGATCAAAAAGGCCATAGATCTGCTGGTCACGAGGAGCATTGGGGTCAGCGGTCCGGTGACTATATATGTCGATAGTCAACCGGCACTGAAGGCCTTGAGTTCCTTTACTATCAAGTCTAGGGCTGTTTTGAACTGCAGGGAAGCCTTGGAAAACACTGGGTTATCCATCAAGCTCTGTTGGGTTCCTTGACATTATAACATCCCAGGTAACGAGACTGCAGACGAATTTGCCAGACTAGGATCCGAATCAACTACGATTGAAGTAGACAACTCGGTTAAACCACCCCTGTGCCATTTCCTACAGGTTATTCGCAGACATTACTCTGAGAAAATCCAACAAAAATGACTGGACGAAATGGGATGCACCATCCCCAAAAGAATCTGGCCTACACTCTCAGAGAAGAGAACAAGGTCGCTGATGTCATTGTCAAAACCTGATTTAAAACTTGTGGTGGGTATCATCAAAGGTCAGTGTAAGGTGTGGGCTATAACCTCGAAATGGGACAGCGACGACACTGACTACTGTACGATCTGTCAAGATGAAGAAGAAATCGAGACAGTCGAACACTTGCTCTGCCACTGCCCAGCACTCATTAATGTGAGACACAGGCTAGTAGGAGAACTAGTGTCACATGACCTGTCTTCTTTTTCTAACACTGACCCTATAGTAATCCTTCAATTAGCCAGAAGTTTCAAGTGGCTAAAGACGACACCGCAAACTCCTCAGCCGTAGATCACATTCTACAACTTTACCTTTTATCTTCACTTCTTCTACCAATCACTTTTTCCTCTTTTCTTAACATTATTTTTAGGATGAACATAATGCACCTATAGGTCTCCGAGTGGAGCGGTTGCAATATGGTAACCGCGCGTCCTTTAACCTAACCTATGGTACCTCCCTATATTCGGTATTTTAGTTATTTTAGCGTCATTATTCACCGGATTTTTTTCAAATTACGCATTTAGAGTTCGTAATGGAAACTACAGTCTGTGACAGAAAATTGCAGATCCAGGTCTTCGCACAGCTCCGATATAACGGTACCTCCCTATATACGATATTTTGATGATTTTAGCTACATTATTCACCGTTTATTTTAAGTTCCAAATTTGAATTTGGTAATGACTTATGACAAACAATGCCTGTGTGGGTCCACGTTGTATAGACACCAATATAACGGCTATATTCGGTATTTTTAAAATTTGAAAATAAATTTTTTAAGGATTTTATTTTCAAATTCGTTCCAAATGGTGGAGGGTATTCAAAGTTTGGTCCGGCTGAATTTACTGCTTTTTAACTTGTTTTAATCTTAATTGCTGTAAAGTGCGTAGTATAACATTGAGAAGGTTTAAATATAAATAGGTTGCAACATATGAATCGATTTGGTCCAAATTTAGCAGTCTTTATTGTAGTGAAAACTTGAATGTATAATGTAAAATTCGACCAAATCACTGTGGTACGGGCAGCGTGTGCCGCTGCACAGTCTCATTGAAACCACATGTTTTCTAATCCCAATTCATCAAATCAGAAATCGACTCAGAAAGTGATTTTATGAAGATCCTTAAAAGTATATTTGTTTCCTTTGCAGCGCTTTTCATTCACTGTAACCGTTTGGCCCGCGTCTTCGAAGAAAAAAGGTCCTATGGCTCCCCAGCGAAAACAGCACACCATACAGTGACTTTGAGCGCATGTAATGGCTCTTTGTGGGTTACACGCTGGTTTTTAGTGCCCAGAAGCGTAAATTTTGGTTATTTACGTACCCATTAAGATGGAAATGGCCCTCATCACTCATGATAATTTTTGATGAAAGATCGTGGTGATTAATGATGCCTGAATTGTATATTAGACGTGATTGGCGGTCAGGAGATACCAGCTGATTCACCATCTGGACTTTGCACAACTTCAACCAAAATTCTCTGTAAAGACCGTCGACTGATATATATATATATATATATATATATATATATATATATATATATATATATATATATATATATATATATATATATATATATATATATATATATATATATATATATATATATATATATATATATATATATATATATATATATATATATATATATATATATATATATATCTATATATAAATGTAAGTTGTGTTAGTTACTACGCTTATAAGAACCGCTGATCTGATTTTAACGATTCATACAAACTCTGAATTGTCTCTTTTCCGAAAAGGATAATATTCAAAAAAATCGCGTAAAAATGTGATATATTAATATTTTCATTTTGACTTCTGAAATGTACAATCGTAATGTTTTATTTTGTATGTTTTTTTTTTCTATTTTGACTTACTTTTTTCGAATGTACATTTGTAGTGTTTTTTTTATTTTTAATATTTTTTTTTTTCTTTTTGATTCGAATATTAATACCAATTTATTTTGACTCGATTTCTTGAGAACTGAAATAGAAGCCGGGTTACATTGAAGTGTAGTACCAAATTATGTGGTGGCGAAACGAAATAGATGTTATCGAAATAATTTAACGCGGTCACACCAAATTTAAGTCAAAATTTCTAAAAATCTTGAAAAAAGAGATCTCATTGCAAAAATTCTCAAATCGGGGAAAAAATTACATAAGGTATAACTAAAGAACGGCTTGACAATTCATACAATTTTGGAATGGTATCCAATAAAAATATTAATAAAAAATTTCTTTTTGGTGTGATTTTTTTCAATTTGACATACTATATTGAAGTGAACATTTTTTATTGCCTTGAAATCTGAATGAATAATATTTAAAATAAAATAAGTGACCTACGTGGACCTACATCTTTCATATGGCAATAATCCGCCCAATGAGAACTCAAAATGCAATTCATTGGAACTGCAGTCAGTGAAATACCGAATATAAAGGGTGCAAAATGGTAGAGCGAATTGGACATTTAGTAAAAAAGAAAGAAATTGTTCCTAAACTTTCAAGATGTCTTAAATTGCTTTTGCAGGTCATGATATATGACCCCCGGATAAGGGTACAACCCTATTTTAAGTATTGTTTACATTTTAACCACATTTTTCTCACACCCATTTTAATTTGATAAGAAACCATCCTCGCAAAATATGATCATGTTTTGGTATAACCATCATATAATTTAAGCCATGTTCGGGGTCTTCGACATTTTTTTCATCTTTAGGCCTTTATTTGGCATCTTTGTTTCTAAGGGTGTAAAAAACCTCTTCTCATAATATTTTCAATTTTCGGAGTAGAGTCCACCTTGGTCTTGACCACATTCATCAATTGATTTGGCTAAAAAATTGTATTTAGGCAACTCTGGGGTAGAGAATCGTCCCTCAGATAATTGTCCACATAGGCATTTATTCGAGTATAGTTCTCACATTAGTGTACCCACAAATCCGCTTTCCTAACCAATGTTTGGTCAGAAAAGAAAATTTGATATACTATTGAATTTGAAACTCCCAAGAGAATATTGGTTGGGAACGTAGATGTGGGATTAACATCTACATGCCATAAACTCCGAAATATCAAATTGTGGCAGAAACATGAAAAAATCACGAATATTAATTTTTTTGTTCGTTATTGAATTATACTATGATGAAAAATATGGACTTTATGGGTTCTCCAACTCACAATTTAAATGACAAAAATAAATTAATTAATATTTCACGGTAATGGGTGTAAAAAAGCAATTATCTTTGACTATTTTGAAATCATTCCGCCCTCTATTATGAGGTGGACAAAACTAAATACCACGCAGCACGGTATTCTTAACATTGGAAATTCAATACCAAAAATTTAGCTGAGTTTTCACATGGGGATATATATATATATATATATATATATATATATATATATATATATATATATATATATATATATATATATATATATATATATATATATCAGGTATTATTTTTGTGCAGTGCGCATGTGTGGGACTTTAACGCCGAATTTATATGGAAGCTATAGGTATATCTGAACCGATTTTCACTAACATTTCAATTACTTGTTTGTCGGAATTCAGTCGGAATTGCCAAAATTCTGTTAATTTGGGTTGGAAAATTATATATGTGGGCGCTATATCCTAATCTATCCCATCTCGATAACATTTGACACAAGTAATTTTGAGTTCGATAAGCTATCTGGTAACAAATACATTCTTCTGGAGCGAATAATACCTTAAAACATAAATCGGATGAAACATATATATGGGAGCTATAAATATATCACTAAATTTGATGTGTTTACTTTTAGACTGAATTCGTTCAGATGTGCCAAAATGCATGTCAGTTGGGCTGATATTGGTCATTTGGTGCACAATTAACCCATAATCGATTGAAGGTATAAATGAAAGCTATATCTAAATTTTAACCGATTCTCACCAATTCCAAATAAATATTGCTGTGTTTTGTTCACAAAAATACACAAACAGACGGGCGGACGGACAGACAGACTGACATGCATAAATCGACTCAGAAAGTGTTTCTATGAAGATCCTTAAAAGTATATTTGTTTCCTTCTCCATGTTTCAAACAAATGCACAAAGACATAATATCACTATCACACTTATCACTATGTGGTGTAGGGTATAACGATTTAGATTCGAGAAGTATAAAGATAACATAGAAAAATATGATAATTTCAATTTTTGTTTTATGATTATTGGAGGCATGAAAAATGGCGGTCGATTTTACTTCGGATAAAATTCTAAATACTAAATTATTTACTGCCGAATTTGGTTTTCTCTGATGAGAAAACATTCGTTGCCAGTAGTTTGTAAACAAACAAAATGATCGTGTTTACTTGCCAAATGTGCACCTTCGGTTGGCCACCAGAACTCAAGATAACAGCCATAACCATAACAGCCGATGTTCGCTCTCCGCTCGTATCAATCGACAGCGGTATCAGAAAAAATGGCGAAAATATTATGGAGGGTGTATAAAGGGAAACATTTTGGCCGCAGACATTGGACATTCTAACAGGACTCAGCACCATCGCACTCAGGACGAACCACCCAAAAATGAGGTTTCTCGCTTCATTTCCAGCGCACAATGGCCACCAAAATCTCCGGATAGCAATCCGTTGGACTATTGTGTCTATTTTTCTTTTGGAAAACAAGGTTGGCACTAAAAAATACTAAAGTGTCGATCACCTCAAGCAAGCGCTTCTCAGGGAATGGGCCAAAATACCGCTGAGCAACATTCGGGCAACGTGTAACATTTTCATTGGACGTTTGGTCATGATTCGTGCCAAAGGTGACCAATTCGAACAAATCTAAAAAATATTCTAAAATTTGATGCTATTTTTTACATTTTTGCTGTCATTCAATGAAATTTTAAAAAAGAAATGTAGAAATTATGGCATTTGATCTTGTTGCATTTTTTATCTCCCCCTGTATATGGGAGCTATTGCCATTTACCCAAAATATTATCACCCCCACATTATGGAGAATGTTAAGCCTTCAATGTCTGACATCATCAATTAGTAGCATTGGCTTCATTTTCCATCGAAGAAGTTATAAATACAACTTTGTGCATAAATAAATTAATAAACTTGTCTCGGTTAAATACCAACAAAACGTTCCACATTGTGGCAAGCAATCACTGGCAGTGCAGACATAATTATTCAAAATATGTTACATATTTACGCAACTCACCAAAATCCACTTTCATTTCGGTATTTACAAATTCTCGAAATGGAAATATCAATTTCCTGCCAAAACGAAAAATATTTTAGGCAAACAAACAACAAACGGAATAGCAAAGTAACATTCAAATCGAATATTCGAGGGCCAAAAATAACTGCCATCATGGAGAACAGTTATAATTGGAAAATAGAAGAAATGGGGAGGGGATGTTAGAAAATACTCGATTTGCAATAACTCAGTGGGGTGATGAGAGAAGATAATGAAAAGGGGGGGGGGGGTGTTGCAAAATAAGTGAAGAAGAAAGTACTCCATTAAAAATGTAAATCATAACCTAATGGATGTGGGCACTTGAGCGACAGAGAGAGATAGAGAGAGAGAAAACGGGAACAACCCAAGAAGAGAAATCAATGCCATACAAATTGATTGAAATTGAGATTTACGCAAATGTTGTTTACAATATTTTCTAAATTAACAAAAATAATCGTTTTTCCTTTTTCTACCTACCTATATCTACCTGATTGAATTAAGAGGATATTTATTTGGCAGTACACTTATAAATATAAATATATTTCATTGGAGCTTCATGTATAAACTTCTGTATTTGGAAACAACAAAACAATGATGAGATTCCATGAATTCAATAAAGGTACAATGGTATTTTTTTTTTTTTCGAAAGGAATATTGATATTGTTAATAACAAAGAATTATGTGCAGTATTTCTTAAACAGAGAATGGAAAATACCAAGTACCTTTTCAGATGTTAATTGGAAATAATTGGAATTATTTTTAAAGGATGTTTTGAAAAGAGTGTAAAAAGACGATAGCATATGTCTTGGAATAAAAAGTGTTTTTCAAAATTGTAATCTAGTAGAGGACATTCTTACAAACATTTTGAACATTTTTGATTTAAAATTTTGGAAACTGGGCTTTTTATGAATATAGTGTCAACAATATTACTAATACAAATGCAAGAATTATTCTCGTGGGAAATTTTGACACTCAAAGTGGTTTTTTGGTCCTTTTTTTTAAATATTTTTTAAATCTGCCTCTAAAATTACTTTTCATAAATTTCAAAAAATCTTACCTAAAAGCATAAAATTTATAAATATTAAGAACATATTTAAGAGTTAGAGCCGAATCTCATATGAGTTCAAGCTAACTTCTTCTATTAAATATCATTCAAGAAGGATAATGCCAAATACAAAATAATTCGTCATCAAATTTCAATATAAGTCATAACAAGTAGAAAATCAATTATGTTCGGCCAGGGCGAACTTTTTATACCCTCCACCAATTTTAAGGAACTTGAAAAATTAAAAAAAAAAACGGCGAAAAATACAGCTTAAATAAAAACCTTTATATGGGGGCTATAGGAAGTCGTGGTGCTGTATAACTAATTTTCATAGGCTGTAGTACCGATTCCGAACTTCAAATGTGAAATTTGAAACAATTCCGGTGAATAATGTATCTAATATCATTAAAACGCCGAATAAAGGGAGGAACTAAGACGAGGACCTGCATAGACAATTTTCCTCATAGTTTGTAGTACCCATTACGAACTTCAAATACGAAAATCCTAGAAATACCGAATATTTCGGGGTATCGTTACATGATGGCTACACTAAAACGTAGACCTATATTTCGGAGGGTAAAGTACACACAGAGAACTCCTTGTGTAAAATTTCAGACAATTCCATTGAAAAATGTGGCTAAAATCATCAAAATACCGAATATAGGCAGGTACCGTGATATGGGCGATATACAAAATCGTAGACTTATATAGACAGTTCTTTTTCAGTGGTTAAAGTAGTTACGAAGAACTCCTTTGAAAAAAATTCCATTGAAAAATGTTGCTAAAATCATGAAGATACTGAATACCGGTGGTAACGTTATATGGGGGCCATTCGATATCGTGGATCAATAGGGCTAAATCACCTTAGAATTTTACGCTGATCAAGAATATACAGGGTGATATGAAAAAACTGCCATCAACTTCAGACTGCTGTCATTTCTCAGCCACTCATCCGACAGCTGTTAACATTATTCCAGTGACAGCTAATTACCAATGCATTTTGGTGAGAATTTTCTAGAAAAAGTTATTCGTGGTGAAATTCAAGTTAGATAGTGTGATTTCTTTATATTTGGCTGGAAAACCACAAGTGGCTATCGTTAGAGCACTCCAGAATTTAAATATGAATAAAGCTCTGGTGTCTCGTACCATAGCTCGTTACCGTGTTACTGGTAGCGTAGCTAGACGTCAAGGAAGTGGATGGAAGAAAACAGCAACAGCAGAAATGGTTCGAAAAGTAAAGAAGCGACTTGATCGACCCCTCGCGTCGCAGTGGCCGAAAAATGGCTAGTGATCTGAACATATCGCAATATTCCATTCGCCAAATATTGAAAAATGAGCTCGGGGTAGAGCTAAACAGTTGCTTCGATTGGCCGAAAGTGGTGAACTTCCGAATATGAATTTACTTGCCAAAGAGGTCAGCTGAAAAAGTGGACCTTCGGTTGGCCACCAGAACTCAGACACCGACCGTGGTTATGGTGTGGGCCGCCATAACAGCCGATTGCCGCTCTCCGCTCGTATTAATCAACCGTGGTATAAAAATAAATGCCGAATATTATCACGAAAATATTCTGGACGGTGTATTAAAGACTTGGACACGCAAACATTTTGTCCGCAGACCTCGGACATTCCAACAGGACTCAGCACGCATCACCCAAAAATGGTTACAAAATTAGGTTCCTCGCTCAATGACCACCAAAATCTCCGGATACAAATTCGTTGGACTATTGTATCTAGAATATTTTGAAAAGCAATGTTGGCACTATAAGATACTAAAGTGTCCATCACCTCAATCAAGCGTTTCGCCGCTAAGGGGCCAAAATACCGCATTGCAACATTCGGGCAGCGTCTGACGATTTTACGGCCGTTTGAAGGCCATAATTCTTACCAAAGGTGAATTGGTCACCTTTCTAAACTTATTCTAAAATTTGATGCTATTTCTGACACTTTTTGCTTTCATTCAAAAAAATTAAAAAAAAAAATGTAAAAATTATGGCGTTTGACTTTGTTGCAGTTTTTTTATTTCACCCTCTATATATCCAAAGAATAGGTTGACATAGCCAGATCGATACAAGGTATTGTCAGCTTACATTTTTTCCAGCATCGAATGGAGTGGAGAAAGTTTTTCTCCACTTGTTAATCACTTACCACTATGTTCAAGGTATCATGGATCAATATACATTATAATAATAATGATTTCCACTGAAATTATCTTCACTGGATCTTTCTAATACAGGGTTGCCCTTATTTGACGGACCTTTGGGCCCATTCCAATCGACGAGGCTTGTCCGTAAGCAAAATTTGTTGCGTCAAATCAATGCGTATTATCCGTTGTAAAGTGGACCGAGCCATGCCCAACTGCTCAGTGGGTTTTTGGGATGTTCTTGGGGACCTCTCGTACGGCAGCGATATTCTCGGCCGATCGCCTTGGTCGACTTTTATATGGCCTCTTCGAATTAGAAAGAGCAATACCAGTCGAAAATTTTTCGTATAAACGCTTAATGGTGTTCTTAGAAGGCGCACTTCTCACAATTGACTTCTTCTGTTGAATGTAAATTTCAACTATTTCAGAGCGCTCGCGTGGCGTTTATTGGTTCATGGTAAAAATCTGCTTGGACTGACACTTCAAACGCGGTATGTCATTAAGCGATGTGACATCTCTATCAAAAGTTATGGCGTTGCCAGATGGGTCCGTCGAATATGGGCAACCCTGTAGATGAAACTATACCTCTTTCTAAAAGATGAAACCTATGTATGTCCGTAACAAGTATCAATCACTCTTTTCCCACTCGCGTTACTTTCATTCTCCTCTAGCCTTTGTTTTTCGCAAAGAAATTTAGCAAGAAAGCAATTTCGAAATTACTTTAAAAATGGCATCCCAGCTTCTTTCTTTTCCTATACGTTTTTTTTTAAATAACAAATCAATTTCGACTGATGTTTATTTTTAAACATGAAAGAGATTATCGGATTGGATTTGTAATAAGATTACATATTATTTAGACCACACATTTTGGCCAGATTTCTGTTCTTGATGTTGTTGTTGTTAAATAAATAAATAATTACAAATGAATTTGAAATTTTGCACACAAAAAGAAACGAAGGCAAATAATCAATTGGATTGAAATGGATTGATGTATTGTTATCGTTTGACGAAATGTTGAAACGTGTATTTGAGGGGGGAAGTATGAGTGTTAATGGGGTTTTATATAATTTTCTTTTACTGATTTGTTTCATATTTTCGTGAATTTAGGCCAGTGTTAAATAACAGGCATTTTATTGTGAAAAATTCCTGAGAAGACATGATCCAAAAATAACCAGGGCGGGCCCGAATATATGATATCCTACACCACTATGTGCATTTAGTAGAACTCCGGTAACAAAAAAAGTTTTTATTGGGAATTTATGTGAAGTAGATCATACCAACTATGATCCATGTAGCATTGCTGTTTAATACATGATATGACTTTGATAAGGAGCAATAGATTTAGATGTATTGGAGCAATGATGTACCGAACCGGGTTTCACTAAATGGTAAAATTCGGTTGAATATGAAGAAATCTATTCAATTTGGGTTGATATTACATATAAAGGGTGAGATAAAAAACTGCAATAAAGTCAAACGCCAGAATTTTTATTTTTAAATTTTTATGAACGAAAGCAAAAAATGTCGGAAATAGCATAAATAACGAATTATGGCCTTCAAACGGCCAATGAAACCGTCAGACGCTATCCGAATGTTGCTCTGCAGTATTTTGGCCTATTCCCGGTGAAGCGCTTGCTTGAGGCAGTACGCGGTATTTTTTAGTGCCAAACTTGCTTTCCAAAAAAACTCCAGACACAATAGTACAACGGATTGGTATCCGGAGATTTTGGTGGCTATTGTGCGCTGGAATTGAAGCGAGAAACCTCATTTTGTAACCTTTTTTGGTTGGCGCGTGCTATGTGTGATGGTGCTGAGTCCTGTTGCTATGTCCAAGGTCTGCGGCCAAAATGTTTGCGTGCTTTTAACACCCTCCAGAATATTTTCGCGATAATATTCGTCATTTATTCTGATGCCACGATCGATTAATACGAGCGGAGGGCGATCATATGCTGTTGTGGCAGCCCACACCATCACCGTGGCAGGCGCTTCATTTCTGGTGGCCAACCGAAGGTACACATTTTCAGCTGACCTCTTTGGCAAGTAAACACGATCATTTTGTTTGTTTACAAACTGCTGGACAACGAATGTTTTCTCATCGGAGAAAATCAAATTCGGCAGTTCACACTGTCGGCCAAGCGAAGCAACTCTTCAGCTCTTTTAAGTCTACTTTCTTTCTGTTGCGGTGTAAGTTCTTGCACTTTTTGGAATTTCAATGGCTGTATACCGAGCTCATTTTTCAATATTTGCCGAATGAAATATTGCGATATGTTCAGCTCACGAGCCATTTTTCGGCCACTGCAACGCGGGTTTCGATCAAGTCGCTTCTTTGCTTTTCGAACCATTTCTGCTGATGTTGCTGTTTTCTTCCGTCCACTTCCTTGACGTCGGGCAACGCTACCAGTATCAGTTGACGGCAATGAGCGATGGTAGGAGACACAAAAGATTTACTCACAGTTAAATGCTGGAGTGCTCTAACGGAAGCCACTTCTGGTTTTCCAGCCAAACATAAAGACACTATCACGCTTGAATTCCATCACGAATAACTTTTTTTTTTTGGAAAATTCCCACCAAAACTCTTTTATACGCTTGTAAACAATGTAATGAGCTGTCACTGGAATAATTTTAACAGCTGTCGGTCGAGTGGCTTAGAAATGATAGCAGTATGAAGTTGGTTGCAATTTTTTAACCCCATCGTGTATATGGGAGCTATATAAAAATCAGAACAGATATCGATAACATTTGAAAGAGGCATTTTCGAGCAGTATCTAATGCCCAGTGTTAAATATCATTTTTGTGGAGTGCATATTGCGCATGTGAGGGACTGTGACACCAAATCGGATAAACATATATATGAGAGCTATTGCTATATCTGAACCGATTTTCACTAAATTTTAATTACTTATTTCTCGGACTAATTTCATTCGGAATTGCCAAAATTCAATCCATTTGGGCTGATATTGGCCATTTGGTACTCAATTGACACGAAGTCGGTTGAATATATATGGAAGCTAAATTTGAACCGATTATCACTAATTTCAATTGGGTTCGTTCTTGGACCAAACAAATATTGTTTGGAAAATTTCATCTCAATCGGATAATAAATGCTACCTGCATTTTGTTCACAAAAATACATTGACAGAGGGACGAACTTTCATGCATAAGTCGACTCAGAAAGTGATTCTATGAAGATCATCAAAAGTAACTATGGCTCTATCTCGGTTCCTTCTCAATGCACACACACACGCATACATTATTATCGACAGCTTTACTTGTATTGGTATCTGGAGATTTGGGTGGCCATTTTACGCTCGAAATGAAGCGAGTAACCTTATTCTGCGACCAAAATGTTTGCGTGTCCAAGGCTTTAATACACCGTCCAGAAAATTATCGACAGCTTTACTTGTAATATCCAAAGTCATTTCTTTGCTGAGTTATTATGTTTCTTTATTCACCATATTTTTTTCTCTTTACAGATTCAAAAAAAAAAGAAAAAACTTCAAACGTACCGGTAAGTTTAGTTTTCTTGGAGAAACATCATAATTTAATTGTAAAACATATTAACCTTAAACCAACCACCCTAAGGACATATCCACTTCCGTAGAGTTTTCTTCATGGCATTACGAGTAAATATTATATGGGTTTTATCTTGTTACAAAAATATAAAAAATGTAATATATTTTACCATCATAAACATATTTTCAACAAATTTATAAAGTTCAGCTAAAGTTTTTACATTGTATTTTATCTCGCTTGGGATGCTGTTTGTTGCCGTTGGCATTAAAATGTAAAAAAAAACCATAAGCATAACTTAAAGAGTGTTATGACTTTAGGGTACATTATCTAGTTTATGATTTTTTCATTTTTTATTTTGTTGAATTCGAAGTATCAACATTGATACTTCACAATTCTTAACATATGTAATAACAAAAAAAACTTGAAAAACAGAAAAAAAGTAAGAAGATAACTTCGAATAAGCCTAGAGCTATAATATCATAAACATATGAACAGTTTATATTTCAAATGCAGGAAGTTGTTTTAAATGAAAAAATTCAGCGTCGTCATATATAAAATGAATGTTTAGGATGCTCTCTTGCGAACTTGATATTCTTTGGGAAAGGTCTTTTTTTTTTTTTTTTTTGAAAAAAAAAAGGCTTAAGACAAATAATTATTTACATCCTGGGAAGTTTAAGGTTTTAATTCTTAAACCCATTAACAAATATTTTAGAGCAACACAAATCAAATGAAAAAGTATCACTTGGCTTACCGACTTGCAAGGCATAGTTTGTTTTATATTCAGAAAACAAACGACAGGGAGGGGAAAAATAGTGGATTTTTAATTAATTCATAAGGTTTCCCAGCAAAGGTCCCTGAACAATTCTTTAAAAAATATTGATTTTCCAACAGAGATAGGGACCTTGAATAGATCATCGATAGCTTGGAAATCTTTAACAACAATTCTATGCACCTCCGATAAGATCTCTTGAAAACGTCCATCGTGTCAGGGCCCATATCAAATTAAAAAAAAAATTTTTCTTCGAAGGGCCTTGTAAAGCTTATTTTAAAAGAATCCACGATTTTCCTTCAGAAAGATTTTGTTAAGTATATTCTAAAAATTCATAATTTATATCTGCAATGATTTTTCAAACTTTTGTATGCCAGGTAGGGAACATATATCTTAAAAATGTTCGCACCCAAACTGAGTTAGTTACAAATATGCGTAATATTTGAAGTAAAATTTAAATTCGGTCGTAGACTACGTTAGCTTTTATATTCGGTGAAAAACCTGTAACCAACTTCAGACTGCTGTCTTTTCTAAGCGTAGCCCGACGTCAAGGTAGTGGACTTGATCGAAACCCGCCTCGCAGTATCCGAAAAATGGCTCGGAAGCTGAACATATCGTAATATTCCATTCGGCAAAAATATTGAAAAATGAGATCGGGGTAAAGCCATTGAAATTCCAAAAAGTGCAAGACCATACACCGCAACAGAAAGAAAATAGACTCAAAAGAGCTAATGAATTGCTTCGCTTGGTCTAAAGTGGTGAACTGCTGAATTTGGTTTTCTCCGATGAGAAAACATTCGTTGACCAGCAGTTTGTAAACAAATAAAATGATCTAGATTACTTGTCAAAGAGGACTCAGCATTTTCGAACTCAGCACGCGGTTACAAAATGAGGTTCCTCGATTCATTTCCAGGGCACAGCGGCCACCAAAACCAACGGATACCAATGCGTTGGTTTATTGTGTATGGAGTATTTTGGAGAAAGAAAAATACCAAAGTGTCGATCACCTCAAGCAAGCTCTTCGACGGGAACGGGCCAAAATACCACAGAACAACAATCTAGCAGCATGTGACGTTTTCATTGGCCGTTTTCAAATTTATACTTATTCTAAAATGTGATGCTATTTCCGGCATTTGTTGATTTCAATCAATAAAATTTAAAAAATGTGGCGTTTGACTTTATTGCAGTTTTTTTATCTCACCCTGTATGAAAGCCTGAACCGATCTCGATAAAATTTGGCACAATTGTTTTCGATCCGTATCTGATTTCCGGTATCAAATATCATTGTTGTGAAGTGTATATTACGCATGTGAGAGATTTTAGCATCAAATCTGAACCGTTTTTCACCAAATTTTAATTACTTACTTCTAGACTGAATTCGATGGTATGTGCCACAATTCACTCTATTTGGGCTGACGTTAGCAATTTGGTGCGCAATAAACCTGAAATCGGAATAAGGATATATATATGGGAGCTATATCCAAATCTGAACCAATCTTGGCACCAGATATCAAATACACTTATTTCAGAGCTGTATCTGATATCTGGTACAAAAGATCAATGTTGTGGGCTGCATATAACACATGAGAGAGACATAAAACCCCAAATCGGCTGAAACCTGTATATGGAACCTATAGCTTTATCTGATCCAAATTTGATGTACTTGCTTCTTTACAGAATTCGGTCGGATGTGCCAAAATTCGAATCATTTAAACTGATAGTGGCCATTTGGTGCACAATTAACCCAAAATCGGCTGAAAATATATATGCAACAAATGCAAACAGACATAATACCCTTACCACTATGTGGTGTAGAGTATAAACATTTCTTCGAAGGACGTTGACAATTTTTTTGTTAAAGAATCGAAGATTTTCCGTCAGAAAGATGTTAAGTAAATTTTAAAAAAATATAATTTATAACAGCCGGGAAATGTTGGTAAGGAGGGTATATTTATATACATTGTCATTCCGTTTGTAACATCCCCAAATATTCGTCGTAGACCTCATAAAGTAGGTATATATGTTTATAATTAGAATAAAATTCTAAGTCGATCTAACGATGTCCATCTGTCTGTTGAAATAACGATACAGCCCACATTATTTCATGTGGAGCGTCAAAATTTAGCAGAACAATTTGTATTGTGTCTAGAATGGTTGGTATTGAAAATGAGTTACTCGTATATCGGCCCACGTTTTGGTATAGACCCCCACATATCAGTACCTCCCGATATTCGGTATTTTCATGATTTTTACCAAATTTTATCACGGATTTGTCTCAAAATTGGCATTTGGTGGTCATAATGGGTTCTTTCTCCGGTGACGAAAATTTGTATGTATAGGTCCACGTTTCGGTATAGCCATCATAAAACGGTACCTCCATATATTCGGTATTTTGACGATTTTTGCCACATTTTTTCACGGATTTGTCTAAAAGTGGTATTTGTGGGTCGTAATGGATTATAGTTCGTATGGTGAAACATTGTATGCATAGATAGCTCCCAAATAACGGTACCTCCCGATATTCGGTGTTTTAATGATTTCTGCCACATTTTTTAACGGATTTATTCCGAAATTATATGTTGGTCATAATGTCTGCCTGCGCACAAGCCTTGTCGATTGGAATGGGCCCAAAGACGCCCAAAGGTCCGTCGAATATGGGCAACCCTGTATGTGTAGACCACGTTTCGGTGTATCCATCATATAACGGTTCCTCCCGATATTCAGTATTTTGACGATTTTTGCCACATTTTTTACGGATTTTTCTAAAATTGGTATTTGTGGGTCGTAATGGATTCTAGCTCGTATGGCGAATAATGGGTTCTACCTCCGGTGTATGTATAGGTCTAGGTTTTGGGATAGCCTCCATATAACGGTACCTGCCGATATTCGATATTTTCATGATTTTTGCTACATTTTTCCACGAATTTTTCTAAAAATTGGTATTAGTAGTTCATAATGGTTTTTAGCTCTGTGGCAGAATATTGAATATTTAGTTCCACGCACATAATTGTTTCAAATTTGGTATTTAAGAAGATTTGATTAATTGTCCATAGAGGTTCCCGTTTTTCACTTTTAGTTATTTTGATAAGTTTAACTGCATTATTCAAACGGTCTTACTGGTATATGAAGTTTAAAGTGAAACGCGATTGAATTCAGATACTTTTATATAAAAATGTTTCCTTTACCCTAAGGTGGAGGGTATTAAAATTTCGGCCGGCCGAACTTAATGATTTTTTACTTGTTTTAATTTAAGATTTATATATGAAGTTCCAATACTATTTAAAGATGTGTTAGGGTACACGAAATTTTAAAAATCATGTTGCGGTTACGATTATAAGATGTGAGAAGTTTCATTAAATCGAATTGTTTCTTTAATGTCCACTACCAAATTTACTGAAAATGTTAACATATGCAAAGCTTACACTTTTTTCGTTCTCACATTTTTTTCGCATAGCTTTTTTAAGACCTTTTCCTCTGTGGAAAAGTTATCAAGACAATTATCCACTGCATACACCGAACCACACACACACCAAACTACATACATTTTATTTTTTATATCCGGAAAATGATTTTCGTTTTCCAATTCTCGTGTGAGTAATTCCTTTGCGCCACATGTGTCAACATTTTTTCCCTAAAATGTCAATAAGGATAAAAATAACTCGTAATGACATATTATATGGCCTATATATGGAATGGCCATCCATTCATCATTGTCATCGAAAGGCTAAAGGCCTAATAGTCAACAAGTGTATGGCATCTTGGACAAAAAATGACACGAAGATTCCTATGTTTATTCAAATGATGAATGGGTATAAAGGTTTATTCATTGACATTCAAAAAAAAAATATATTTTAAACAAATAAAGGAAAATGTCAAATAACGTTTTTTGAGAAAGATTCAAGCAATGGCTTTTTTAGTTCTTTGTATTTTAAGGTAATCTTATATTTTCATTTCATTTCTAAAAAAAATATTTTTATAAACTGTAGCAACTTCTTGCTTCCATGGGGGCCCATAAAATAGTTTATATTTTAGTTTTCACAACAAAACATCCAAAGTTATTTCTTCTGCCGAGAATTTGTTTTTCAATAACTTTTCAGCAGATAAAAGTTGAGAGACAAACGGCAAATGCCTTACGGACGGCAGTTCCTGTTAAGAAATGTAAACGAGTAGCATTAAAAAAATTGGGAAAATAAACTAAATACTCATCAAAAGTTTTCATTTCATTTAGTTTAACCGGATATTAAATAGCCTATGGCAATGTTGGCTGTTTCTTATTTTAGTTTTTTTTTATAACAAAGCAATATTGTGAATTTCTGATAGCAAGGTTGTGCTAAATAATTTAAATTTTGTCCATATTTACAGAAATAACTCTCAAGGCAAAAAATAGAATAAATGCGCATCGTTGTTTAAGTTTACGGCGCGAAGTAACACTAGTAGAGGCGAACAATTTTCCAAAATTTGCATATTAAGATTTCTTAAAATACTTACATTCAAAGTAATTAGTGTCGACTAACAATACTAGACTTTCCTTCCAACCTTTAACCCCATAAAGGACAAGCTTTTTTTCAAAAAAAAAAATAATAATAATAATAAATAAATAAATAAAAAAATCACAATAAACAGTAATAAATATGGTCAAAACTATACCCGAAATCTTTTGGGATTTAATCTACAAACGAGTATTTTCTTATCTACTTAACTTTTTCCACAACCCAAACTTTACAATGAAATTATAAGAAAAATTGGGCACGAAAAGTACTAAAATGGTTCTAAAATTGAATACTTTATATCGATAAACGGAATGAGCTAGAATCCTGAAATTTGGAATGAGAGTCACTGACGGAGTGCAGTACACAGGATGAGATGAAAAAACTGCAACCAACTTCAGACTGCTGTCATTTCTAAGCCAATCGTCCGACAGCTGGTAAAATTATTCCAGTGACAACTCATTATATTGTTTACAAGAGTACAAAGCATTTTGATGAGAATTTTCCAGAAAAAAACGTTATTCATCATTGAATTCAAGCGAGATAGTGTGATTTCTTTATATTTGGCTGGAAAACCACAAGTGGCTATCGTTAGAGCACTCCAGCATTTAAATGTGAATAAATCTTTTGTGTCGCGTACTATCACTCGTTACCGTGATACTGTTAGCGTAGCCTGACGTCAAGGAAGTGGACGGAGGAAAACAGCAACATCAGCAGAAATAGTTTGAAAAGTAAAGAAGAGACTTGATCGAAAAATGGCTCGTGAGCTGAACATATCGCAATATTCCATTCGGCAAATATTGAAAAATGAGCTCGGGGTAAAGCCATTGAAATTCCAAAAAGTGCAAGAACTTACACCGCAATAGAAAGAAAAGAGTTAAAGAGTTGCTTCGCTTGGCCACAAGAGGTGAACTGCCGAATCTGGTTTTCTCCGATGAGAAAACATTCGTTACCCAGCAGTTTGTAAACAAATAAATGATCGTGTTTACTTGCCAAAGAGGTCAGCTGAAAATGTGAAAGTTCCATTGGCCACCAGAACTCAAGCGCCGGGCATTATGATGGTTTGGGCCGCCATAACAACCGATGGTCGCTCTACGCTCGTAGAGCATTAAGGAAGTGGACGGAAGAAAACAGCAACATCAGCAGAAATGGTTCGAAAAGAAAGCGAAGAAAAGAAATAGAAGCGATTTGATCGAAACCCGCGTCGCAGTGGCCGAAAAATGGCTCGTGAGCTGAACATATCGCAATAATCCATTCGGCAAATATTGAAAAATGAGCTCGGGGTAAAGACATTGAAATTCCAAAAAGTGCAAGTTAAACCGCAACAGAAAGAAAATAGACTCAAAAGAGCTAAAGAGTTGCTTCGTGGAAAGTTGGCCGACAGTGGTGAACTCCTGAATTTGGTTTTCTCCGTTAGAGAACATTCGTTGTCAAGCAGTTTGTAAACAAACAAAATAATCTATTTTACTTGCCAAAGAGGTCAGCTGAAAATGAACTCAGAACTCAAGCGCGGGTCATGGTGATGGTGTGGGCAGCCATAACAGCCGATGGTCGCTCTCTGCCGAATATTATCGCGAAAATACTCTGGAGGGTGTATTAAAGCCTTGGGCACGCAAACATTTGAGCCGCAGTCCTTGGACATTCCAAGAGGACTCATCACGCGCCGCCCAGGAATGGTTACAAAATGAGGTTCCTCGTTTCATTTCCAGCGCACAATGGCCACCAAAATCTCCGGATACCAATCCGTTGGACTATTGTGTCTGGAGTATTTTGGAAAGCAAGGTTGGCACTAAAAAATACCAAAGTGTCGATCACCTCAAGCAAGGATGAGGTGGATGAGGATCACCTCAAGCAAGCGCTTCGGGCAGCAGGTGACGATTTCATTGGCCGTTTGAAGGCCATGATTCGTGCCAAAGTTGACTAATTCGAACAAATCTTCGCTTATTCTAAAATTTGAAGCTATTTCCGACATTTTTTGCTTTCATCCAATAAAATTAAAAAAGTGTAAAAACTATGGCAAAATCTCCGGATACCAATCCGTTGGACTATTGTGTCTGGAGTATTTTGGAAAGCAAGGTTGGCACTAAAAAATACCAAAGTGTCGATCACCTCAAGCAAGGATGAGGTGGATGAGGATCACCTCAAGCAAGCGCTTCGGGCAGCAGGTGACGATTTCATTGGCCGTTTGAAGGCCATGATTCGTGCCAAAGTTGACTAATTCGAACAAATCTTCGCTTATTCTAAAATTTGAAGCTATTTCCGACATTTTTTGCTTTCATCCAATAAAATTAAAAAAGTGTAAAAACTATGGCATTTGACTTTGTTGCGGTTTTTTTACCTCACCCTGTATTTAGGATTTTACGTCTTTTGGGAGGATAGAAGTATTTTATGACAAATAATTTTGTAGGATATTTTTACTTACTGAGATACCATTTAAAGGGAGTTTTAACCTTATTTTCAATAAAGGACCATAAAGACCCCTTTGTCCACTTCCATGAGGGTTACAACTAAACATTAGGGTCGACCAATATAATCCTCCAATCCTTTTTTGGTCTGCAATACTGCCAAAATGAACGGATTCCAAAGAATCTTTTCCGAAAATTTCAAAAATGTTGGGGGTGTATTTCATTTTAGCTCTACTTTCATAATCTTTATACCATACACCACAAGGTGGTCAGGGTATTATGTCTTTGTGCATTTGTTTGTAACAGGCAAAAGGAAACAAGAAAGACCCATAGATCCTTTTGATAATCTGCATAGAATCACTTTCTGAGTTGATTTATGCATGTCAGTGCGTCCGTCTGTCCATGTATTCTTGTGAACAAAATGCAGATCGCATTTATTATCCGATTGAAATGAAATTTCCCAAGGATGAACCCTATTGAAATTGGAGATAATCGGTAAAAATTTAGATATAGCTCCCATATATATCTTCGTCCGATTTCCTTTTTTTGTGCACCAAACGTGTAATATCAGCCCGAATAGTATGGAATTTTGCACATACAACCAAATTAGGCTTGAAAATAAGTATGCCAAATTTGATCGAAATCGCTTCAGATATAGCTATAGCTCCCATATATATTGTTCATCCGATTTGTTATTGTTGTCCTCCGCAGCCGTAATATACACTCTGTAACAACAATATTTGGGGAAATGTATCAAATGCATCTCAGAAATAACTTTGCTAAATTTTATCGAGATCGGTTCAGATTTGGATATAGCTCCCATATATATCTTTATCTGATTTCAAATTAATTTTGCACCAAATGGGCAATACAAGTTCAAATTTAAAAGATACAAATGCTTCGGCATATTTAGTCCTTTGAACTTTAAATTATAATTATAATCATAGGGTGTATGATTGAATTCTCCCATAAAAACTTTTAATTGTTATGTGGAGCTCAACTAAATTAGCAAAATGGTGTAGGGTATCATAAAATCGGCCCCGCCCGGCTTGAGGACTTTCTTTACTGTTTTTTTTTTTCTGTAATTGGTAAACAAAATGAATTTTGTCGGAAAGTGCAATCTACTGGGGATTTCCATAAGTTTTGAAAATATTGTTACTATTGACTCCGATCAACAGAGGTAGTACCTTTTTTTATTACACTATCTAAACTTATTATTGGCAAATTACCTCCCTTATACGAAATTCTTTTACAAAGAGGTATTTATCAATTATTTCATTTATTACGTTTCTTTTTACCATATTAAAACACATAAAAGTTTCCAAAACATATCTAAACCAGACATTTCTCAAAACTAAAACAAAAATCAATATTAATGCTGTTTGCCGAATATTTTAGCCGCTCATTAAAAATAACTCCATTAAATAAACAACATTAAATTTCTGTGGTTTTACTTTGGCTTGCAAAACATTTGGATAAAAAATAAAAAACAAAATGTTTTCTCCAATTTCCTTTAACCTTGCCAACTAAATAAAAATAGAAAACGAAATGGAAAACACAATTCAACTCTTACTTTTTTTTGAAAATGGCAACGACGGAAAGTAAATAGCAAACAAGAAGCCTAAAGCTATGTTCGGTCGTCCCTTTGGCTTTCATAATAGGATGATTTCGTTTTGCTGAGGGGAACAAAAAACAGTGGGAAAAGTAGCACTACCCCAAGGCCAAAACAAAACAAAAAAGCCGATAAAAACAAAACCAAAAAGAAAAATAATTGCAAAAGTTCAGTACTTTTTAGAATAACAGCAACAACAACAACGACAAGATTATGTGAATGAAAGCAAATAATGAGCATTTCTTGAGTAAAGGGGGGAAGGGGCGTTGTCGTTCCCTAGTCTGGTTGCTTATAAGCCATCTGTAATTGCAAAGCAACAAAAATATATCCTTTTGTAAATGTGGCGTGAAATAACAGCGAAGGATAACACAAAACAAAAATATGCTCACCCCTCCCCCATGATTGAATACCTAAGGCTTTCATTAAGCAAAGAAATGCCCTAAAGCTAAATTAAGTTTTCATTGCAAGGATTTATTGCCCCTCGTTATGAAACTGTTAAAATGCCGCATTTAAAAAGTTTTGAAAGCGCTTGAAATTATTATTTAGGCAAAATAATAATCGGGGCAATATAAAAATAACAACCCAGACTAAGTAGAGAATACTTTCGCGGAAACCGAAAGAGATTTTGCTATACACACTGTCTGCTTCGAAAGTTAAACGTCGTGGAAAATTGTTTCAGGGCATTATGTTTTTCTGAAAAATCTTAGATTGTCTTTCAGACTACCAATCATGGGCCGACATTAAAATTTCTTGCGAAATAGGAATCCTTCTTTAGATCTAGGCGTATTACCATTCCATGGATGACATATTAGCTTTGTCATTAAGTTTGTAACTCCTCGACATATTCATAATAGACCCTACAAAGTTTATAAAAGGTGAGATAAAAAAAAAACTGCCACAAAGTCAAAAGCCATAATTTTTACGTTTTATTAAAAAACAAGTAAAAAAACATTAACATCGGCCGGGCCAAACTTTTAATACCCTCCACCTTAGGGTAATAGAAACATTCGAAGAAATGTGGCCAACACCATTAAAATGCCGAATATGGGGAGGTACCGTTATATGGGGGCTATACCAAATCATGGACCTACACATGAAATGTTTCGCCAACGGAGCTAGAACCCATTATGATCTACAACTACCAATTTTCAGATAAATTCTTAAAAAAATGTGTCTAAAATCATCAAAATACCGAATATTGGGAGGTACCGTTATATGGGGACTATACCAAAACGTGGACCTATAATTACAATGTTTCGCCACACGAGCTAGGACCCCTTATGACCAACAAATACCAATTCTCAAACAAATCCGTAAAAAAATGTGGCATAAATCATCAAAATACCGAATACCAGGAGGTACCGTTATATGGGGGCTATACCAAATCATGGACCCATACATGCAATGTTTCGCCACCGGAGCTGGAACCCATTATGACCAACAAATACCAATTTTTAGGCAAATCCGTGAAAAAAATGTGGCAAAAAAATTAAAATACCGAATATCGGGAGGTACCGTTATATGGGGACTATACCAAAACGTGGACCGATATATCTCATTTTCAATACCAACCATCCTAGACACAATATAAATTGCCCTGCTAAATTTTGGCGCTCTACGTCAAATAATGTGGGCTGTATCGTGATTTCAACAGACAGGCAGACGGACAGACAGACGGACATCGTTAAATCGACTTACAATTTTATGCTGATTATGAATATATACACCTTATGGGGCCTACGACGAATATTTAAGGATGTTACAAACGGAATGACAAAGTTAATATACCATCCTTTCCAAGGTGGAGGGTATAAATATTATTAAATGAAAGCAAAAAATGTCGGAAATAACATCAAATGTTAGAATAGGTTTAGATTTGTTCGAATTGGTAACCTTTGGCACGAATTATGGCCTTCATATTGCCAATGAAAGCGTCACACGCTGCCCGAATGTTGCTATTCGGTGTTTTGGCCCATTCCCGGCGAAGCGCTTCCTTGAGGTGATCGACACTTTTTTAGTGCCAAACTTGCTTACCAAAATACTCCAAACACAATAGTGCAACAGATTGGTATCCGTCGATTTTGGTTGCCATTGTGCGCTGGAAATGAAGCGAGGAACCTCATATTATAACCATTCTTGGATGGCGCGTGCTAAGTGCGATGGTGATGAGTCCTGTTGGAATGTCCAAGGTCTGTGGCCAAAATGTTTGCGTTGATGTTTGCCCAAGGCTTTAATACATCCTCCAGAATATTTTGGCGATAATATTCGACATTTATTTAGATGCCACGGTCGTTTAATACGAGCTGAGAGTGACCATCGGCTGTTATGGCTACCCACACCATCACCATGGCCGACGCTTGAGTTCTGGTGGCCAACCGAAGGTGCACATTATCAGCTGACCTCTTTGGCAAACAAACACGATCATTATACCCTCAGCAATGTGGCTACAGAGGGTATATATCATTTGATACGGTCAAAACGTGCCCAGTCGAAATAATGGTTTTAGACCCTAGGTCTCTTTGGACCAAATCCGTTTCAGAACATTTGGAGTCGATCTACCGATGTCCGTCCGTCAGTCCGTCCTTAGGTCCGTCTGTCTGTCTGGCTGGCTGGTGCGCACGATAACTCTCGAAGGGAGTATCCGATTTGATTCAAATTTGGTACATCGTAATATTTTTGTCAAACTTAGATCGAGTTCGGAGATGAGCAATATCGGCCCATTCCTTCTGGTACCTCCCACACAAAATGCCAAAATTTCCAAAGAAAATAATCCGATTTTGCTCGAACTTTGCGAATCCTCATATTTTCATCAATTCTAGGTCATTTGCGAAAATGGACAATATCGGTCCACTCCATCGGGGACCTCCCCCACAAAGGGTCAAATATTTGAATAAATGAAGCTCTTATAAAATGTGATGTAAGACTCCGATAGTCTTCAAATTCCATACATCCCAATAATTTTATTTGTCCAAGGTCTGGTGCAAAAACGGAATGTATCGGTCCACTCCTTCAAAAAATATTTTTTGCACAAAAAGAGAAACGATTAGCCGATTTTGTTCTAACTTTGCAAATCCTAATATTTGCGTCAATGCTAGGTCGGGTGCGAAAATGGACAGTATCGGTCCACTCCATCAAGTACCTCCCTCACAAAGGGTCAACATTTTGAATAATTATAACTCTTAAATAATGTGATGTAAGGATCCGAACATCTTCAAATTTCACACATTTCAATATTTTTATAAACCTAAGATCTGGTATTAACATGGGATGTATCGGACCACTCCTTCTGGTACATTCCCCACAAAGTGTCGAAATTTTGAATACCCATGAAGCTCATAAAACGCCAAATTAACATCAGATTCCATTTAGACTTGGCACATCTCAATATTTCTATCAACGCAAGATCTGTTATAAAGGTGGTATAGATTGAACCATTTCTTCTCCCCCATACATAGGGTTCAAGATTTTGAAAAACAAAACACTCAAATAAAGCGAAATAAATATCCAACTCTCTTCAAATTTCACACACACAAATATTTTTGCCAACACAAAATCTGTCGTGAAGTAGATATATATTTACCAACCCCTTCTGGAGTCACAATTTTCAATAATTATATTTGTTATAACTTTTGAAACAATTTAGCAATACTTTACTATTTGCTATTCTCAAATATTTCTCTCAATAAGAAGCCTGATATGAATATAAAATTTATCGGTATTTATGATTTCGCATAAAATTGGACATAAATATCCTTTCCTGTAATTTTGCCCAATATTTCGTTCAACATGTTTTATTTGTATCAGATTAAGTATAAAAGTGGAATATTTCGGTAGACTCTATCTAAATTATTAAAATTCTAAAAATTATTACATATCTCATATAAAGTGAAAGAAGTGCTCCATAGAGGGTCAAACGTTTGAATAATTGTAACACTAGTCAAATTATATTTAAATAATCGAACACAGGCTGAGGGTATATATCTGTCGGCAATACCGACTGATACTTTTTAACTTGTTTTTTTTTTCTAAGTTTCGCATTTGAATATTGTAATGTCTTATGACAAAAGTTACATATGCAGGTCAATGTCGGGGTATTGACCCTAATATAACAGCTACATTCGGCATTTCTTAGATTTTAACAGAATTTTAAACGGATTTTATTATTATTATTATTATTTTTTTTTTTTTTTTTGAGAATCGTTCCAAATGGTATTCCGTATATTTCTGTGGCTAATACTTTGTGCAATTGTAACTTATGCCGGTGACCTTATGCCCTTCACCAAAAAATGTTTTTTTTCTTCCGGCAAACTTCACAAAATTCTAAGCCTCAATTTCTCAGTTATTTAAATTCTTACTTCAATTTGGTGATGTATTTGCTTCTTAATTCGATTTTTTGATGAAACTCCCCAAGGCACAAAAAATCAAATCATCATACACAGACACACATCTAATCATATCAATGCCAATGTATTTCTTTGTCATAGCCCCCCCTAGGGAAGAAATACGACTGCTGCTGTTACTGATGATGATGTGGTGGAATTTGAGTTGTGATTTCTTTTTTATTGACATACCACAAAATAAAAATATGTCTTTTACATGGATACGCATTCAAATTGTCCATTAGGAAGTACCGGCATGAAAAGGAGGCAGACAGCGTGTCAGGGTGGGTTTTTTTGTGTCTAGGCATACATTGACCTATTTTATGTGGGATAACCAGAAAATGAAATGGCAATACGGAAGTGGATGTCTTCGCATAAAATATCCGAAAAATAAATATTGTATATTTTTATTGGCTTGCGGTATTTTTTTTCTTGGTTTGGGAGATGGGATTCGGATAATATGCATATGTTTGGTGTGGTTTATTTATGTTTGTCTTTTGAGGACCAAAGGAAATATCTAGGAAATGTGGGAATATTCTATTCATCTCACAGCAGTGTGTGGTGGTGGGGAAGGTAGAAATTTATGGAAAATATTTTAGTACGGTTTATAGGCGAATAGTTTGCTGTAGTATTGATTACTTAAAATGTTTAAGTGAAGATTGTTAGAATATATGAAAAAGGTTGACTCGCACCATGAAAGAGTCATTTGATGGCAAAATGGCTGTTAGACCTTTTGCTGTTGGCGTTTAACTGCCTTTAACTGACTTTTGAGTGTTAAATGTTTAACTATTGGCCATTTTATGAAAGTATGTTTGTGAAAAAGAACTAAAAGAAAAAACAAATTTTTTATAGAAAGGTTTTGTTACAGAAAACACTCTTCCGTTGTCTGAGAATTTTTTCTATAGAAAAATAACTCCTCCTCTGTCTGCAGATTTTTTATACCCTACACCACATAGTGGTAAGGGTATTATGTCTTTGTGCATCTGTTTGTAACATGAAAAAGGAAGCATGATAGACCCATAGATACTTTTGAGGATCTTCACAGAATAATTTTCTGAGTCCATTTATACATGCCAGTCCGTCCGCCCGTCAGATATTATGAATTGGTCACCTTTGGCACGAATTATGGACTTCAAACGGCCAATGAAACCGTCACACGCTGCCCGAATGTTGCTCTGCGGTATTTTGGCCCATGCCCGGGGAAGCGATTGCTTGAGGTTATCGACACTTTGGTATTTTTTAATGCCAACCTTTACTCCAGACACAATAGTCCAACGGATTGATATCTGGAAATTTTGGTGGCCATTGGGCTCTGGAAATGAAGCAAGGAACCTCATTTTGTAACCATTCTTAAGTGGCACGAGCTGAGTGTGATGGTGCTGAGGTCTATTGGAATGTCCAAGGTCTGCGGCCAAAATGTTTGCGTGCCCAAGGCTTTAATACACTTTCCAGAATATTTTCGAGATAATATTCGGCATTTATTCTGATGCCACGGTCGATTAATACGTGCGGAGAGCCACCACCGGTTGTTTTGGCGGCCCACACCATCACCATGGCCGGCGCTTGATATCTGGTGGCCAACTGAAGGTGCACATTTTCAGCTGACCTCTTTGGCAAGTAAACTCGATCATTTGTTTGTTTACAAACTGCTGGACAGCGAATGTTTTCTCATCGGAGAAAACAAAATTCGGCAGTTCACCACTTTCGGTCAAGCGAAGCAACTCTTTAACTCTTTGGAGTCTATTTTCTTTCTGTTACGGTGTATATTCTTGCACTTTTTGGAATTTCAATGGCTTCACCCCGTGCTCATTTTTTCAATATTTTCCGAATGGAATAGTGCGATATGTTGAGCTCACGAGCCACTACGACGCGGGTTTCGATCAAGTCGCTTCTTTACTTTTCGAACCAATTCTGCTGGTGCAGAATTTCGTCGGGCTACGCTACCAGTATCACGGAGCGATGGTACGAGACACAAAAGATTTATTCACATTTAAATGCTGGAATGCTCTAACGATAGCCACTTGTGGTTTTCCAGCCAAATATAAAGAAATCACTCACTCTTAAATTCCACCACGAATACCTTTTCTCCGGAAAATTCTCACCAACATGATTTTGTACGCTTGTAAACAATATAGTGAGCTGACACTGGAATAATTTTAACAGCTGTCGGACGAGTGGCTAGAAATGACAGCAGTTTTTCAGTCTATAGAAAAAAATATATTTTAAAAATCCACGATTATAGCCTCGGAAAATTTATATTTAAAAAAATTCACGATTATGGCCTTGGAAAAAAAATATTAATAAAAAATCTTATTTAATAAAAGATCCACGATTTAAAAATCCACGTTGAAAAAATTTTTTCAAAAATCCGCGATTATGGTCTACGTAATCCTGTAAAACCCCTTTTTAAAAATTCAACAATTATAGCGTTCAAATAAAAGCTTTGAAAAATTAAAGAGCCCATGATTAAAGTCTTTGGAGACCTACAAAAATATATGTTAAAATACACGATTATAGAATTCATAATCCTTGCATTTTTTTAAAAATCCATCCGAAATAGCCTATCATTCCTTTGAAACATCTATGATAATGGCCTTCTTATCTTTGAAAAAAAATCTTAAAATATCTGCCATTAAGAGCATCATTCTCTTGAGTAAATATTTGAAAATCCACTATTGCGTTTTTGCTGGTCTTTGAAACAATGAAGTCCTTTATTTCAAACCAAATTTGTTGTAGAATAACAAATACCGGAACACAAATGATTATCTTTTTATATAGACTATGTGGTTTCTAAAATGTATATTTAGAGGCGTTACAAACGGAATGACAAACATAATTATTATTTTTGTTATTATTATTATTAGTATTATTATTATTATTATTATTATATTATTATTATTTATTATTATTATTATTATTATTATTATTATTATTATTATTATTATTATTATTATTATTATTATTATTATTATTATTATTATTATTATTATTATTATTATTATTTATTATTTTCTTTTCTTTAAAAAAAAAAAAATAATAATAATAATAATTAAGGGTACCTCCCGATATTCGGTATTTTGCTGATTTAAGCGACATTATTCACCGGAATTCTTTTAAATTTGGTATTTGATGTTCGTAATGTATGCTACAGCCTATGACAGGAGAATGTCTGTGCAGGTCCACATCTACGTATAGCCCCCATACAATGGTACCTCCCTATATACGTTATTTTGATGATTTTAGCTACATTATTTATCGTTTATTTCAAGTTTCGAATTTGAATATGGTAATGGCTTATAACAAACAATGCCTATGTAGGTCCACATCGTATAGACCCCAACATAACGGCTATTTACATCATTTTTAGGATTTTAACCGAATTTTTAACGGATTTTATTTTTTGAAAATTTCCAAATTCGTTCCAAATGCTGGAGCGTATTCAATGTTCGGTCCGGCCGAACTTACTGTTATTTAACTTGTTTCTTATGCATTCATATTATGTTTCATTCTTCATGAATTTTTGATTTTATCAATCTTATATTGTAAATAATTGTTTTCACATTAATTGATTTTTTTTCGTTAATTCCTTGATTCTCTTTTGTGACCAATATTGTTTTATAATTTGCATTTTTACACCGAATTAAAATACGACTTCATTTCCAACTAGCAGCATTAATTTCTCTTCAACTGAATTTTCACACACAATATTTAAAAGTGTCGTTATCTACCAGTCCCCTCAATAAAGAAATTCTTTCAACTTCCTCCATCGCTCTATACATACATAATTAATTGTTGTGCTTTTAATCAACTGTAGTGTGGTGTTTCTTAAGTAGAAGCACACACTCACACACACATAGCGACATATACTATATGCATACATGTCTCCATGTGTGATTTAAAATATATAGCACAGCAGCGCTCATCATTATCATCATCGCTGTCACAATGAACGGCATGAACTATCCAAGAAAGAAAAGGAATTTCAATTTGCCCAGAATGTAGAGTGTGGATGCCACACAAACCTTCAGGTTATGCATATATTTTCATATGTCGGTAGGTCGGTATGTGTGTGTGTGTGCGTATACAAATATAATCATCCATTGTTTACATTGACGGTGGTATAATTGCAACAAGTGTCATTAATCACTCTCTTCTCTCTCTGTGTGTACATTCTTTCAGCGCAAACTGACATTAAGTGTTTCATTATGTAGTCGCACTGTCTGTCTCTCCGTCTTATGGCAGACATATGTACATGACTATATGGCATATTTTGTGTATGCATATGCGTCATATGTGTGTAAGTAGGCAATACTATCATATACACTTTTATAATGTTTTATGTAAAGATGATAAAGGAAGTTCGCTTAAGATAAAGTTTTAATGTCTCAAACTGCATTAGATTTATGCAAGTTTTAATGAGGAGATCTATTCAAGGATTTGTTAAAGTAATTTAAAACACATACGTAGCTTTAAAAAAAAAAATACAGATGGAATTCATTCAATATAAATATAACAAAATTGAAAAAGAATAGTTTTAGGTCCCGTAAGGAAAATTACATACAAATCTGCAAAACATATAATAGGACATTATGGTTATATGTTGAAATTGTATCGAAATTTGAAATTCATTTAGTCAATATCCCTTATTACACTGTGCTACAATTTTTTTTTTTAATAATTACATGTAAACCAAAGTAGAATGTAGGGGAAATGTTAAACTGTGGAAGACAAGCGTATTTACGTTTTGAACGTTCACATCGCAAAGTATCTGAAAATTTCTTCCTCTTCCACATTTTTTAAAAATTTCGGATTAAGATTCCGCACAGTTATATAAATATAACAACGTTCCCACTTTGGTCCACATCGTCTACTTCCTTTCCTTCCTTTATGTGATAATGTTTAAAAAATGTTGAAATACGCGTGAGGTGCCAGATGTAGTGAAACGAAGTGTTCCACTTCATTTTATTAGAGATTGATTATTGACTTTTTTAAGGGAAGATATGGCAAGAGAGGACTGATATCAATACAAAATCTGATGTGAAGATGCAATCAATCGGCCCACTCCTAACATGAAGGTGATTAACGTTAGTAAACATATTGGGATGTGTGAAATTTAAAAAAAAAATCAGATGCTATTTAACGAGCATTTTGTTATTCAAAATGTTGACCACTTTATGGTGGGAGATACCAGAAGGAGTGGGAGGATTTATCCCATCTTCACACCAGATTTTGTATTGAAATATTGTGCAATTTGAATAGAATCGGAGACCTAAATACTATTTTATGAGCGTTTTGTTAATCAAAATTTTAACCTTTCGTGGGGGAAGTAGTGAGCTGATATATCTCATCTTCGCACAAAATCTTATTTCAATAAAAATATTGGGATGAGTAAAATTTGAAGAAAAAGTCGCATGCTTATTTTGCATTTTTCGAGCATGATGGTTATTTAAATTTTTGACCCTATGTGGCGAGGTACCGGAAGGAGTGACTTAGGACTAATAAAACTAGGATTTGCAAATTTTGTATAAAATTGAATGAATCTTGTTAAGAAAAATAATTTTCTGTGAAAATGTTAGCCTTTTGTAGAAGTACCCGAAGGAGTGGACCGATATGGCCCATCTCCGAACTTGATCTAAGTTTGGCAATAATATTATGATGAACTAAGTTTGGATCAATCGTATACCCCCTTCGACAGTTATTGTGCGCACCAGTCAAACGGACGTAAGCCCCTAGGTCGACTCCAAATGTCCTAGGAGCTAGGGATGATTGTTATTTCGATAAAGCACGTTTTGGACGTATCAATCGATATATGCTTTCTGTAGCCATATGGCTGATGGTCAATCGGACAATAAATGCGACCAGCATTTTGTTTATAGGCGAACAGGCGGGCCAGCGGAAAGGGGGAAAGACAAGCGGTCATGCATAAATCGACTCAGAATGTGATTCTATAAAGATCATCAAAATAAACTATGTTTCTATTTTTTAATTAGTACCAAAGAAATAAATTGATTTTGGCAATTTGGCATTGATGATGAATTTTTGTTGATTTTATGTGTTCGCAGTTAATATTCTATACAAAAATATTTCAAAAATAAAATCAAAATGATAATATGTTTGCAAAATATTATCCTCACAAGTGTTTTCTTTAGACGTGAAGGTGAAGTAAAAGTTGGTGACACAGGAGAAATCTAAGAGACCCGTGTCTTCTCTGTAAGTGTAACAAAAACCCTATCAGTAATCCAATTTTGTATTCTGAGATTATAATTATGTCCCAATTAAATTGAAAATTTCTGTCTTCAAACCTTCAAACCTAATTGGCATTTCTTTCTATAATTGTATTTATGGTACATGGTATCCACTCTAAATATTGTATTCCAAAATTGGCAATTGAATGAAAGAAATATTCACACCAACACTCTTCAAGAATAACCCCTGAAATCATTGAAATGAAATTTTCATGAAAAATTTAAAAATTCATCATGGTTTTTTTGTATTAGCTCACAACAGTGTTCCAAACCACAGCGTATGACTAATGTCTTGACAATAAATATTCATCATACGCTGCATGTGACACAACAAGACAACTCGAGTACGGCAACTCGGAGTGTTGAAAAGAAGGTACAAATTGAGGAAACTAACAGTGTTTCTAAACATTATTAACGTCAAGTGCAATAAAACATTTAAATGGGAGTGTGTGTGTGTGTGTGCGTTCTAAACAACAAGGACATACTACCGACTATAAATTCAATTTACAACTGCATTTCATGTACATGAATGAATACATTCACATATGTACATACAAGTTCGGTGCATGTTCAACACGCAAGACATCAGTGCGATACGCATTACTTCCATATGGCAGATAGATACCATGATTCAATTTGGTGGCAAATAATTCAAAGGATATTTAAAATGTACGCAATGGCAGTGGCAGTACATAGAGGATGGATAGGTGGTTGGTTGTTGAAGTGTAAAAATAGTACAACTAATGCAGATGTTTTTCACACTTTCCACAATGTTTCAAACATATGCCACAGAGTTCTTACTTAGCTAAAGAGCAGCAAATGTACTAACTAATGTCGTTGTCGTAAAGTGTGGAGAAAATGTGTTATGTGTGACATTTAAACGAAAACGGAGAACAACTTTAAATATTTTAAAGTAGAATAAAAGAAAATCAAAAAAATGCGTATGATTCATTTAGGAATATTTATACCCTACACCACAAGGTGGTCAGGGTATTATGTCTTTGTGCATTTGTTTGTAACAGGCAAAAGGAAACGGGATAGACCCATAGTACCTTTTGATGATCTGCATAGAATCACTTTCTGAGTTGATTTATGCATGTCAGTCCGTCCGTCCGTCCGTCTGTCCATGTATTTTTGTGAACAAAATTTATCGCACTTATTATCCAATTGAGATGAAATTTTGCAAACAACATTTGTTTGGCCCAAGGACGAACCCTATTGAAATTGGAGATAATGGGTAAAAATTTAGATATAGCTCCCATATATATCTTCGTCCGATTTGCCTTTTATTGTGCACCAAACGTGTAATATCAGCCCGAATAGTATGGAATTTTGCACATACAACCAAAGTAGGCCTGAAAATCAGTATGCCAAATTTGATCGATATAGCTCTAATTTGGTTCAGATATAGCTCTAGCTCCCATATATATTTTTCATCCGATTTGTTATTTTTCTCCTCCGCAGCCGTAATATCTGTAGCAACAATATTTGGGGAAATATATCAAATGCAGCTCAGGAATACCTTTGCTAAATTTTATCGAGATCGGCTCTGATTTGGATATAGCTCCCAAATATAATTTCGTCCGATTTACCTTTCATCGTGCACCAAACGTCTAATATTTGCCCAAATGGTATGGAATTTGGCACTTACAACTGAATTGACTCTAGAAGCTAGTATGCCAAATTTGGTGAAGATCGGTTCAAATTTGGATATAGCTCCCATATATCTTTATTTGATTTCAAATTAATTTTGCACCAAATGGGATACAAATGCTTCGGCATATTTAGTCCTTTGAATTTTAAATAATAATTGTACTCATAGGCTATATGATTGAATTCTCCCATAAAAACTTTTATTTGTTATGTGGAGCTCAACTAAATAAGCAAAGTGGTGTAGGGTATCATAAAATCGGCACCGCCCGACTTTAGGACTTTCTTTACTGGTTTTCTATACTTCCCATCATCATAAAATTTGATTGGATTGAGAAGGTATTGGACATTTGTAAAAGTGTGAATAAAATCAATATAGGCAGTGGAGAATTTCTTTGTAGATGAAGAACCCAGAAGGATGAACTTATTGTTTGTGAAAATGAAGTATATCATGAAATATACAGGGTGAGATAAAAAATCTACAACAGAGTCAAACGCCATAAATTTTACATATTTTTTTTTTTAATTTTATTGAATGAAAGCAAAAAATGTAGGAAATAGCATCAAATTTTAGAATAAATTTAGATTTTTTCGAATTGGTTACATTTGGGACGATTTATGGCCTTCAAACGGCCAATGAAACCGTCATACGCTGACCGAATTTTGCTCTGCGGTATTTTGGCCCATTCCCGGCGAAGCACTTGCTTGAGGTGATTGACACTTTAATATTTTTTAGTGCCAACCTTGCTTTCCAAAATACTCCAGACACAATAGTCCAACGGATTGGTATCCGGAGATTTTGGGTGGCCATTTTGCGCTGGAAATGAAGCGAAGAACCTCATTTTGTAACCATTCTTGAGTGGCGCGTGCTGAGGGCGATGGTGCTGGGTCCTGTTGGAATGTCCAAGGTTTGGGCCCAAAATGTTTGCTTGCCCAAGACTTTAAAATACTCTCCAGAATATTTTCTCGATAATATTCGGCATTTATTCTGATACCACTGCCAATAAATACGAGCGGAGAGCGACCATCGGCTGTTATGTCTGCCCACACCATCATCATGGCCGGCGCTTCAGTTCAGTGGCCAAACGAAGGTGCACATTTCAGCTAAACTCTTTGGCAAGTAAACGCGATCATTTTTTTTTTCTTTTTTTTTTGTTTACAAACGAAACATTTATTTGTGGACAACGAATGTTTTCTCATCGGAGAAAACCAAATTCGTCAGTTCACCACTTTCGGCCAAGCGAAGCAAATCTTTCGCTCTTTTCAGTCTATTTTCGTTCTATTGCGATGTAAGTTCTTGCACTTTTTGGAAATTCAATGGCTTTACCCCAATCTCATTTTTTCAATATTTACCGAATGGAATATTGCGATATATTTAGCTTACAAGCCATTTTTCAGCCACTGCGACGCGGGTTTCGATGTTGATGTTCCTGTTTTCTTCTGTCCACTTCCTTGACGTCGGACTACGCTACCAGTATCACGGTAACGAGTGATGGTACGAGACACAAAAGATTTATTCAAATTTAAATGCTGGGGTGCTCTAACGACAGCTACTTGTGGTTTTCTAGCCAAATATAAAGAAATCACACTACCACGCTTAAATTCCATCACGAATAATTTTTTTTCTGGAAAATTCTCACCAAAATATGCTTATAAACAATATAATGATCCGGCACTGAAATAATTTTAACAGCTGTCGGGCGAGTGGCTTAGAAATGACCGCAGTCTGAAATTGGTCTCACCCTGTATAGTGAAATTTGAGGAAGAATATTATTGTTCCTGACATCATATAGAAGAATTTTATGACAAAATTATCCACCATATAAAGCCTTCATGACAACATTCATGGTCGATTTGGTGTAAAATCAATAATTGTTTACTCTATCGTCTCTCTAATTGCTTGTACATTTAAAAATATATTTGAAAATCTGTTGCCAAAATTTTACTGCCCAATCATTAAAATTAACAAAACATATTTTTAATATTTAGCAATTTGCCATTGTGTCACAATCCTTGTTTCTATTGAAACACTATCCTGGCAGTCAGTCAGTCAGTCACCCGTTCGATCCATTAAATACAAACAAAAAAAAGTCCACAAACAAATTATTTTTAATAAATTCGTTTATCGGCAATGACACCATTCGAGCAGAAAATTACACTGCAGAATCTGCAAAATTGCCATGGCGATTCATCCGTCCGTGTGTACCAACGTTCCAACTCATTTGAGGTGCCGTGTCAGTGCCATTATAAATGAATTAAAAATGACCATTAAATAATGAATAACTTCAAAATTGATAAAATTCTATTGTTATTATGCGGGAATTACACAAAGGAATGGGAACGCAATAAGCTGATTATTGTGGGGGGAGTTTGATGCGAGAGGAAACAATAATGGGAATGGAAATGAAAATTGAAAATTGTTCTTCGATTTCTTGGAAGGCAGTTGCTTAGATTTGGAAGGCAAGAGTATGGGAAGGGAAAATGTTTGTAAATCAATTTGTTGGTTACAGAGGGTTTACTTGTTAGGCAGTAATACAAACAGGGCAATTCTCAGAAGAAGTGTTAACATAAATATTGAGTTCAAATCAGGCGTTCCCGAGTTCAAAATTGAGTTCAAATCAGGCGTTTCCTCCGGTAAATAACGTTCCTCTATTATCTAAAGGGAAACATTTATATGTAAATTAGCTGAAACCAGTATATATATATATATATATATATATATATATATATATATATATATATATATATATATATATATATATATATATATATATATATATATATATATATATATATATATATATATATATATATATATATATATATATATATATATATATATATAACGAATTTGGCACATTTCAAAAATCAAAATTCTGTTCAACTTTCAAAATTGTTTATTCTAATCGGAAACTTGAAAAAATCGTTGAATACTAATTTTGCTAAAATCTTCAAAATACCGAATATAGTAAGGTACCGTTATATGGGGGCTATACAAAGACGTGGACATGCACAGACAATTTTCTGTCATAGGCTGCAATAACCATTACGAACTTTATATATATGAACTTTGATATAGTTCCGGTAAATAACGTTGCTAAAATCATGAAAATGTCAAACATCAGGAGGTACCGTCGAAAATGTGGACCAAAATATCTCATCTACGAATTTAACCTACCTGCGCACTGGAAAACTAAGCATGTATGCAAAATTTTAGTCTTCTATCTCAATTCTCTTATTCAGATAAAACCAGTAAAGAAAGTTCTAAAGTCGGACGGGGCCGACTTTATGATACCCTACACCACTTTGCTAATTTAGTAGAGCTCCATATAACAATTAAAAGATTTTATGGGAGAATTCAATCATACACGCTATGATTATAATTATAATTTAAAGTTCAAAGAACTAAATATGCCGAAACATTTGTATCTTTTAAATTCGGAATTGTATTGCCCATTTGGTGCACAATTAATTTGAAATCGGAAAGAAATATATATGGGAGCTATATCCAAATCTGAACCGCTCTCGATAAAATTTAGCAAAGATGTTTCTGAGCTGTATTTGATATATTTCCCTGAATATCGTTGTTAGGGAGTGCATATTACGGCTGTGGGTAACAAATACAACAAATCGGATGAACAATATATATGTGGGAGCAATAGCTATATCTGAACCGATCTTCACCAAATTTGACATACTAGCTTCTAGACTCAATTCGGTCGCATGTGCCAAATTCCATCACATTTGGGCAAATATTAGACGTTTGGTGTACAATAAAAGGTAAATCGGACGAAGTTATATATGGGAGATGTATCCAAATCTGAACCGATCTCGATAAAATTTAGCAAAGGTATTTCTGACCTGCATTAGATATATTTCCCCAAATATTGTTGTATATTACGGCTGCGGAGGACAAAAATAACAAATCGGATGAACAATATATATGGGAGCTATAGCTATATCTGAACCGATTTCGATCAAATTTGGCATACTTATTTTCAGGCCTAATTTGGTTGTATGTGCAAAATTCCACACTATCCGGCCATATTACGGCTGCGGAGGACAAAAATAACAAATTGGATGAACAATATATATGGGTGCTATAGCTATATCTGAACCGAACTCGATAAAATATAGCAAAGGTATTTCTACCAATTATCTCCAATTTCAATAGGGTTCGTCCCAGGGCCAAACAAATGATTTGTGCAAAATTTCATCTCAATCGGATAATAAATGTGACCTGCATTTTGTTCACAAGAATACATGGACAGACGGACGGACGGACAGAAGGACTGACATGCATAAATCAACTCAGAAAGTGATTCTATGGAGATCTTCAAAAGTAACTATGGGTCTATCTCGCTTCCTTCTCCATGTTACAAACAAATGCACAAAGACATAATGCCCTTACTACTATGTGGTGTAGGGTATAAAAACCGCAACAAAGTCAAACGCCAAAATTTTTGCATTTTTTATTTATATACAGGTCGCAATCATCGTGCAATGCTCACAAAATTTGCATGGGATTAGAACCAGAATTAAAGCCTATTGTGTTTGAAGATGTGCATTTAGATGGGTTGAAATGGTCCAAAAAATTAAAATTTTCCTGATTTTGTAGTCCCCCTCTACAGGTCACAATTAAAAACCACTCGACATGGAATTTTAAATGAGAAGAGACTTAAGTACAGGGGAGAAGTCTTGCATTTTGAATGTCCATTGGATTATATTTAGCTGTAAAATGGACCACAACTTTCATGTGATATAACTTTTGAATACCTAACAACACGACAGAGTGCGTAAATATTCAGGAAATGGCCTCGATCAAATGGCTAAGGGTGGGGCTCTATGACATCATATCAAAAACGATATCTTTCAACTATAGCCTTTACTTACTTCTTTTACTGTTAGTTTTGTACCATAGCAAAGGCGTCACACATTCCAAACTTCATTGGAATCGGAGATAGATAGCGTGTTTGGTGCATCATATACCTGAAATCGGCAGAAAATATGTGTAGGAGCCATGTCCAAATATGCACCGATTTAAATAAATTTATAGTCCTTTAAAAAATCTTAAAAAAATCCACGTTTATAGTCCTTTAAAAATCTTAAAAAAATCCACGTTTATAGTCCTTTAAAAAATCTTAAAAAAATCCACGTTTATAGTCCTTTAAAAAATCTTAAAAAAATCCACGTTTATAGTTCTTTAAAAAATCTTAAAAAAATCCACGTTTATAGTCCTTTAAAAAATCCACGTTTATAGTCCTTTAAAAAATCTTAAAAAAATCCACGTTTATAGTTCTTTAAAAAATCTTAAAAAAATCCACGTTTATAGTCCTTTAAAAAATCCACGTTTATAGTCCTTTAAAAAATCTTAAAAAAATCCACGTTTATAGTCCTTTAAAAAATCTTAAAAAAATCCACGTTTATAGTCCTTTAAAAAATCTTAAAAAAATCCACGTTTATAGTCCTTTAAAAAATCTTAAAAAATCCACGTTTATAGTTCTTTAAAAAATCTTAAAAAAATCCACGTTTATAGTCCTTTAAAAAATCCACGTTTATAGTCCTTTAAAAAATCTTAAAAAAATCCACGTTTATAGTCCTTTAAAAAATCCACGTTTATAGTCGTTTAAAAAATCTTAAAAAAATCCACGTTTATAGTCCTTTAAAAAATCCACGTTTATAGTCCTTTAAAAAATCCACGTTTATAGTCCTTTAAAAAATCCACGTTTATAGTCCTTTAAAAAATCTTAAAAAAATCCACGTTTATAGTCCTTTAAGAAACTTTAAAAAATCCACGTTTATAGTTATTTCAAAAATCTTTAAAAAATCCACGTTCATAGACCTTTAAAAAATCCACGTTCATAGACCTTTAAAAAATCCACGTTTATAGTCCTTTAAAAATCTTTAAAAAATCCACGTTTATAGTCCTTTAAAAAATCTTAAAAAATCCACGTTTATAGTCCTTTAAAAAATCTTTAAAAAATCCACGTTTATAGTCCTTTAAAAAATCTTAGAAAATCCACGCTTATAGTCCTTTAAAAAATCTTTAAAAAATTCTAGTCCTTTAAAAATTGTTTAAAAAAATCCACATTTTTAATCCTTTGCATATCCTTTAAAAATTGTTTAAAAAATCCACATTTTTAGTCCTTTGAATATCCTTTAAAAACTGTTTAAAAAATCCACATTTTTAGTCTTTTGAATATCCTTTAAAAATTGTTTAAAAAATCCAAAGCAAATGAAAAGTGACAGCTCTAAGCAACTTGGTTTATTTCCAATAACAAAACCAATAACATTGGCTTCTATGATAACCAAAACCGATAAAATTCTAATTCGAAAATAAAACCGATAACATTGATTTTAATGACACCAAATCATTTTTTCTTGTCATTTTTAAAACCAATAGCGACAAAATTGGTTTCTATGGCAGCCCTGAATGTTTTCGGTTCACCAAATACATCAAATAGACCGAAAATATGTATTTGAGCTATATCCGAATGTCGATCGATTTAAATATAATTTTACAAATTTATTTTTGTATCAGATTTCGTCACTTTTTCCAACCTTCATTAAAAATGGTAATACAAAAAATTTATATGGGAGCTTTATTCAAATCTGAACCGATTTTATAATAATTTGACAAAATAATGTTTGTTTTGTTGGAAATACAAAGCGTGTTTGGTACATCAAATGTGTGAAATTGGCCATTTGGAGCCATTTGGAAATTCTCAAAAAAAAAACGGTTCAGCAGTTTTCGAATACACAAAATTACAAACAATCAAACCTACAATCATTTTCTTCTTTTATAGCTACAGAAGAAGATAATTTGCGAAAAATATTAAACCACTGAAGCTGAAATAATATTTCATTGCTTCAAAACTGATAGTTTTGGAACTCTTTCTGATAACTTCATTATTTATTTTTCTCACACACACACACAGACACGATGAAAATAATCACATTACTCTCCCTGACTTCCAAAACACTTACATATGTTCGTCCCAACATGGTAAAGCGAATTGTGCACGACTTGTATTAATAATTCAAATGCAAAAATATATCGAACGATTCAATGAAATATGTGGAGCTTTGCCAAAAAGAAAAATTATTAATATGCAACCTTCGTAGAAGATTTGAATATCGCCAGTCATTTGATAAATAATTAACAATGCAGTGGGTGTATATTTTTCTGTTCTCATTTATATTTTTATTCAGAAGTAATCAATTCCGATTTGAGACGAAGGCAAACAAAATGTTTTATTACTTTTTTTCAGAGGCTACCTCCCAAGAGGCGGCGGAACTTATCTTTAGAATTTCGGCAACATTTCTCTCAGCCATATTATGGAAAAGTTTATAAATATTTCATATTTTGTTCCAATTATCAATATTCCGCATAATCGTATTATTTGGTGATCCTAATTTGGTTAGTAACAAAATACTTTTAATTTTGATTTTGTAAGTAAACAAAATGCTGGAGGAGTATAAAAAAAAACTTTCTGTTTTAATAAAAACATTATTCTCATCCCATCACCATAACCGTGAAATATCTCAATTAACACCAACGTAAAAAGAAACTTCGGAGTGGGTGTAATAAAACAAGGGATGAGGGATGTTTGCTTTGGCGTTAATCAAAAACAAATCAATAACCCATTAAATGGACGTTTGCCACAAGCGATGCCTAATTAATTTCAAAATTTCCAGGAATTTGATATAATCAAACAACTCAACAAATTTAACGTCATTTAAAAATATAATACTGAAATTAGAAGTCCCATATATAGGGACTATACCAAAAATTGAAGCGACATGGCCCAGTTTTAAAACGGTAGCACAGTAAGCGTTCCAGTGGACATATTGAGAGGCGACTTTGGTGACGATTTTATTTCACATATTTTTTTATACCCTCCACCATACTATGGAGGGTATATTAACTTTGTCATTCCGTTTGTAACTCCTCGAAATACTCATGTCAGACCCAACAAAGTATATATTCTTGATCAGCGTAAAATTCTAAGTCGATTTAGCGATGTCCGTCTGTCTGTTATAATCACGCTATCTTTTGAATTAATTGAGATAGATGGCTAAAATTTTGCACACATGCTTATTTTTCCAGTAGGCAGGTTGAGTTCGTAAATGGGCCATGTAGGTCCACGTTTTCATATAGCCCCCATATATCGGTACCTCCCTATATTCGGTATTTTCATGATTTTAGCGACATTATTCACCGGAATTGTTTCAAATTTGGTATTTGAAGTTCAAAATGGATACTACACCCTAAGACAGAAAATTGTCTGTGCAGGTCCACGTCTTCGTATATCCCCCATATAACGGTACCTCCCTATATTCGGTATTTTGATGATTTTAGCGACATTTTTCACCGGAATTGTTTCAAAATTGGTATTTGAAGTTCGTTATGGGAACTACAGTCTGTAACAGAAAATTGTCTGTGCGGGTCCACGTCTTCGTATAGGCCCCATATATCAGTACATCCCTATATTCGGTATTTTGACGACTTTAGGCACAATACCCACCGAAATTGTTTGAGATGTGGTATTTGAAGTCCGTAATGGATGCTACAGCCTGTGACAGAAAATTGTCTATGCTGGTCCAGGTCTTCGCACAGCTCCAATTTAACGGCACCTCCTTATATACGATATTTTGATGATTTTAGCTACATTATTTACCGTTTATTTCAAGTTTCGAATTTGAATATGGTATTGGCTTATGACAAACAATGCCCATGTATGTCCACGTCGAATAGACCCCAATATAACGGCTATATTCGGTATTTTTTAAAATTATAACAGAATTTTTTAAAGATTTTATTTTTTGAAAATTTCCAAATTCATTGCAACTGGTGGAGGGTATTAACTTGTTATAAACCAAAATTGATGAATTTTCTTTTTATCGTACATATTAGGTATACCAGTTTCTAAAAATCCGGTTAATAATGTTGCTAAAATCATCAAAATACTGAATATGGGGAGATGCGGTTATATCGGTGCTATACAAAGACTTGGACCTGCGTAGTCAATTTTCTGTCTCCGGATAGGTACTACAGAATTTCAAATACGAAATGTGAATCAAATTTCATTGAATATTGTACCTAAAATCGTCAAAATACCAAATTAAGGGAGGTACTGACATATTGGACCTGTACGAAGACCTTTACCTGCATCGACAATTTTCTGGCAGAAACTGTAGTTTCTATTATATAATGCCGCTAAAATCATCAAAATAACGAATATTGGAAGGTACATTTATATAGAGGTAATACGTGGGTTTGAAAAGGCAATTTTTGTTACAGCCTATAGTTCCCATTACGAACTACAAATATGAAATTTAAAACAACTCCTTAAAATCGTCAAAATATCGAATATCGAGGGTATCGTTGTATGTGGGCTGTACGGGATTCCTTTTGTGGATTTTCAGGCAATTCCATTGAAAATTGTGGCTAAAATCATCAAAGTACCGAATAGTCGGGGGGACTCTTATATGGCGGCTATACGATTCTGTTGCAGGGAGTAAAGTACTCAGAAGGAACACCTTTTTGGATTTTGAGACAATTTCATTAAAAAATGAAATTGTATTATAAGGAAGGAAACTCCTGGTGTGGATTTTTAGGCAATTCGGTCGGTTTTGCCGACAGATGTATACCCTCAGCCAATGTTCGATTATTTAAAAATATTTTGACTTCTGTTATGATTATTCAAAAGTATTACCCCTTATGCTGAAGGTTCCGAAGAAATGGGTCTATATTTGTCATTTCGTATCGGACTTAAATAAATATGATATAAATATTGCGACGTGCTAGGTTTGGACTGTGTTATGTTAATGGAAATTTTGGGATGTACCAAGTCTTGAATAGAATCGGATGTCAATTTCGTTTTTTATGAGTTTCATGGATATTCAAAATTTTGTATGGAAGGTACCAGAAGGACTGGACCGATATATTCCACCTTCACAACCGATCTTTTGTTAGTGGAAATAATGGGATAAAGATAACGGATTTCGGATTTTATAAAAGTTTTGGTTATTCAAAACTTTGACCTTTTGTGGGAGAGGTACCAGGAGGAATGGTCCCATCCTGTGTTGATAAAAATATTCAGATGTGTCAAGTCTAAATGGAATCCGACATTAAATTTGCATTTTATGAGCTTAATGGCTTTCAAAATTTCGACCTTTTGTGGGGGAGGTACCTGAAGGAATGGACCGATGTTGTCCATTTTCACAGCTGACCTAGCACTGATGCAAATATTAGGATTTGCTAAATTGGTGGAATCTGTGCAATATATATGTATATATATATATATATATACATATATATATATATATATATATATATATATATATATATATATATATATATATATATATATATATATATATATATATATATATACCATATATATATATATATATATATATATATATATATATATATATATATATATATATATATATATATATATATATATATATATATATATATATATATATATATATATATATATATATATATATGATATATATATATATATATACATATATATTGCACAGATTCCACCAATTTAGCAAATCCTAATAGAAGAAGTGGACCCATATATTCGATCTTAACATCAGACCTTGAGTTAATTTAAATATTGGAATGTGTGAAATTTGAAGACAATCGGAGTCTTACACCACATTTTATGAGAGTTGTATTAATCAAAATTATGACCATTTGTGGGGGAGGTACTTGATGCAGTGGACCGATATTGTCCATTTTTACACCTGACCTAGCACTGACGCAAATATTAGGATTTGCAAAGTTGGAGCAAAATCGGATTATCCTTTCTCTTTCTGTGAAAAAATATTTTTTTTTTTTTAATTTCGACCTTTTGTGGGGGAGGTACCAGAAAGAGTGGGCCGATATTGTCCATCTCCGAACTTGATCCAAGTTTGATAAAAATATTACGATGTACCAAGTTTATACCAAATCGGATACTCCCTTCGAAAGTTATCGTGCACACCAGCCAGCCAGACAGACGGACGGACGGAAGGACGATCGCTTGATCGACTCCAAATGTTCTGAAACGGATTTGGTCCAAAGAGACCTAGGGTCTAAAACCGTTATTTTGACTAGGCACGTTTTGACCGTATCAAATGTTATATACCCTCTGTAGCCATATGGCTGAGGGTATACAAATGTGGTTACAATCATGGAGGGTATACAATATCGTGAACCTATATAAACATCTCTTCCGGAGAGTTTAGATCTCAGAAAGAACTTCTTGTGTAGAATTTCAGACAGTTCCATTGAAAAATGTGGCTAAAATCATCATAAAGCAATTTATTATTTCGATGAGTTACAAACGGAATGACGAACTTAATATACCCTCCATACCATGTATGGTGTATGATGGGTGTATAAAAACAATTGTTTATGTGCCTGAAATGAACAGTGTCCAAAGTACCTTAATCAGAATATTTCCAAAAAAAAAAAAAAAAACAATTAAAAAAACATTAAGTTCGGCCGGGCCAAACTTTTAATACCCTCCACCTTAGGGTAAAAGAAACATTAGAAGAAATGTGGCAAAAACCATTAAAATGCCTAATATCGAGAGGGACCGTTATATGGGGGCTATACCAAATCGTAGACCTACACATGCAATGTTTCCCCAAAGGAGCTAGAACCCATTATGACCTACAAATACCAATCCGTGAAAAAATCCGTGAAAAAATGTGGCAAAAATCATCAAATTACCGAATATAGGGAGGTACCTTTATATGGGGACTTTATCAAAACGTGAACCTATACATACAATGTTTCGCCACACAAACTAGGACCCATTATGACCCACAAATACCAATTTTTAGACACATCAGTGAAAAATGTGGCAAAAAAAAATCATCAAATTACCGAATATCGGGAGGTACCGTTATATGGGGGCTATACCAAATCATGGACCCATTCATGCAATGTTTCGCCAGCGGAGCTGGAACCCATTATGACCAACAAATACCAATTTTCAGACAAATCCGTGAGAAAATGTGGCATAAATCATCAAAATACCGAATATCGGGAGGTACCGTTATATGGGGACTATACCAGAACGTGGACCGATATATCTCATTTTCAATACCAACCATCCTAGATACAATACAAATTGCTTTGCTAAATTTTGGCGCTCTACGTCAAATAATGTGGGCTGTATCGTGATTTCAACAGACGGACAGACAGACAGACGGACGGAAAATTTAAATTTTTAAATCGACTTAAAATTTTATGCTGATTATGAATTTATATATACTCTATGGGGTCTACGACGAATATTTAAGTATGTTACAAACGGAATGAAATAGTTAATATACCCTCCTTTACAAGGTGGAGGGTATAAAAATCCGCATTTATAGTCATTATATTCCTTTCTTTTTCCATTGAAAAATACATGTTTTGAAATTCCTTAATATTCTGTAAAATAATAGGTTTAAAAAAATCACAACAATGGCCTTAAAATTCGTAGAATTTTTTAATTATTATCATTTTGCGCTATGCCTTAACAAACAACCTTTCTACTCTTTAAACATCCTGTAAAGAATGAAAATTTCCATCAACTTCCGGTTACTCTTTCCCATTCATGGGCAACCATTTGACATTCATTCTTCGTTCTCCTCTTGTAATATTTTAATTTCGATATCATTATTATTTTTTCATTTTTTTTTGTTCTCCTATGAATGGCATTGTGTCTGGGCTGAGAACAATGATGCATAGCTACGACATTTTCGTAATCCTTTTCTTCATTCATACATTCGGTAACCCTTGTTGTCTATTGTGTGTGAGTGTGTGTGTGCGTATATCTCATATCACAACCTTCTAGGTTTAGATGAATGTAACAGAAAATCTCTGTTAGCTTTACAGGAGATTATTGACATTAAAAACATTTGGAAGAGATTTAGTCTGTTATTAAATTCACAAGAAAACAAGTTAAAAAGTATCAGTCGGTATTGCCGCCAGAGATATACCCTCAGCCTATGTTCGATTATCTAAATATATTTTGACTAGTGTTAAGGTTATTCAAACGTTTGACCCTCTATGGAGCAGATCCCGAAGGAATGGGCCAATATTGCCCATTTCCTATCGGACCCAAAATATGATATAAATATTTCGACAGATGTGCCAAGTCTAAATGGAATCGGATGTTTATTTGGCGATTTATGAGCTTCATGGGTACTCAAAATTTCAATATTTTGTGGGGGAGGTACTTGATGGAGTGGGCCGATGTTGTCCATTTTCACACCTGACCTAGCACTGACGCAAATATTAGGATTTGCAAAGTTGGAGCAAATTCGGATTATCCTTTCTCTTCCTGTGCAAAAAATATATTTTTTGAAAATTTCGACCTTTTGTGGGAGAGGTACCAGAAGGAGTGGACCGATATTGCCCATCTCCGAACTCGATCTAAGTTTGACAAAAATATTACGTTGTAGCCAATTTGGACCAAATCGGATACTTCCTTCGAGAGTTATCGTGCGCACCAGCCAGCCAGACAGACAGACAGACAGACGGACGGACGGACGGACATCGCTAGATCGACTCCAAATGTTCTGAAACGGATTTGGTCCAAAGAGACCTAGGGTCTAAAACCGTTATTTCGACTAGGCACGTTTTGGCCGTATCAAATGATATATACCCTCTGTAGCCATATGGCTGAGGGTATAATGATTATGTTTCAATGCCAAGACTATATTCGAAAAAGGAAAAATGAAAAGACTTAGAAAGGAGAGAAATGCTAACGTTAAGAAGTAATGCTATTATTTAACTGTAAAAATGAGGTATTGTCTAGTATTTAATAAACAAATGAAGCAGTCATTCACTAATGGGCTTGATGTTCTAATCCATTCCCACCACAAACCCAGAGTGAAACTGATTTTTCGGTAAAATATAAAAAAAAAAACTGGATTAAAGTCAAACACCATAATTATACCCTCAGCCATATGGCTACAGAGGGCATATATCATTTGATACGGCCAAAACGTGCCTAGTCGAAATAACGGTTTTAGACCCTAGGTCTCTTTGGACCAAATCCGTTTCAGAACATTTGGAGTCGATCTAGCGATGTCCGTCCGTCCGTCTGTCTGTCTGGCTGGTGCGCACGATAACTCTCGAAGGGAGTATCCGATTTGGTCCAAATTGGCTACAACGTAATATTTTTGTCAAACTTAGATCGAGTTCGGAGATGGAGAATATCGGTCCACTCCTTCTGGTACCTCCCCCACAAAAGGTCGAAATTTTCAAAAAAAATATATTTTTTGCACAGGAAGAGAAAGGATAATCCGAATTTGCTCCAACTTTGCAAATCCTAATACTTGCGTCAGTACTAGGTCAGGTGTGAAAATGGGCAATATCGGTCCACTCCATCAAGTACCTCCTCCACAAAATATTGAAATTTTTAGTACCCATGAAGCTCATAAATCGCCAAATTAACATCCGATTCCATTTAGACTTGGCACATCTGTCGAAATATTTATATCATATTTTGAGTCCGATAGGAAATGGGCAATATTGGCCCATTCCTTCGGGATCTGCTCCATAGAGGGTCAAACGTTTGAATAACCTTAACACTAGTCAAAATATATTTAGATAATCGAACATAGGCTGAGGGTATATCTCTGGCGGCAATACCGACTGATACTTTTTAACTTGTTTTTACGTTTTTTCTTTAAGTTTTACTGAATTAGAGCAAACAATGTCGGAAATAGCATCAATTTAAGAATAAGTTTACATTTGTTTACGTTTACATTTGGTCACTTTTGGAGTACAGGGTTGCCCATATTCGACGGACCCATGTTTTCTTTTTTTTAAATCAAAGAAAAAAATAACAATTTGGCGGTTGGAAATGTTAATCATTTAATTTGTTCCAAGTAGATTTGTTTACATCAATTTTTGAATATGATATCTCTCAAATGGCCGCCTCTGGCGTTGATGACGTATTGTGCCCTTTTTGCTGCATTTTCCATCGTTTTTGCCAACATTTCGGCCGGAATAGCGGCAATTTCTTCACGAATGTTGTCCTTGAGCTCTTCTACGGTCCTTGGCTTGTTAACGTAAACCTTTGACTTCAAATATCCCCACAAGAAAAAGTCAGGCGGCGTCAAATCGGGCGAACGCGATGGCCAGTCCAAATCACCACTTTTCGACATCAAACGGCCCGGAAACAAATTCTTCAGAAAATCGATTGTTATGCGACTTGTGTGCGGTGGAGCGCCGTCTTGTTGAAACCAGAACTGCCTCATACGCTTTCGACGAATAATTGGCATCACAAAATTGGTCATCATGTCGCGATAACGCTCCTGATTGATGGTAACAGCATGGCCATTTTCATTTTGGAAGAAAAACGGCCCAATGACCGTTTTCGCACTAACGCCGCACCAAACTGTGACTTTTTCGTCATGAAGGGGTACTTCTTGAATCTCCTGAGGATTTTCAGTGGCGTAAAAACGGCAATTTTGCTTATTTACGGTCCCATTCAATGTGAAATGGGCTTCATCGGACATGATAATTTTGTACCAAAATTGCTCGTCATCTTCGGCCATTTCGATGACTCTTTGGGCCCATTCCAATCGACGAGGCTTGTCCGCAGGCAACATTCTTTGCGTCAATTGAATTTTGTACGGGAACAAATGCAAATCAATGCGAATAATCCGTTGTAAAGTGGACCGAGCCATGCCCAACTGCTGAGAACGGCGTTTTTGGGATGTTCTTGGGGACCTCTCAACACTGGCTCGTACGGCAGCGATATTCTCGGCCGATCGCCTTGGTCGACTTTTACATGGCCTCTTCGTATTAGAAAGAGCCTTACCAGTCTAAAATTTTTCGTATAAACGCTTAATGGTGTTCTTAGAAGGCGCACTTCTCACATTTTTTAATGTTTTAAAAGCACGTTGAGTTTTCACAATTGACTTCTTGTAAATTTCAACTATTTCAGAGCGCTCGCGTGGCGTGTATTGGTTCATGGTAAAAATCTGCTTGGACTGACGCTTCAAACGCGGTATGTCATTAAGCGATGTGACATCTCTGTCAAAAGTTATGGCGTTGCCAGATGGGTCCGTCGAATATGGGCAACCCTGTATTTTGGAAAGCAAGAAATGAAGCGAGGAACTCATTTTGGGTGGCTCGTGCTGAGTGTGATGGTGCTGAGTCCTGTTTGAATGTCTAAGGTCTGCGGTCAACATGTTTCCGTGCCCAAGGCTTTAATACACCCTCCAGAATAATTTCGTGAAAATATTCAGCATTTGTCTTGATTCCACGTTTGATTATTACGAGCGGAGAGCGACCATCGGCTGTTGTGGCGGTCCACACCATCACCATGGCCGGCGCTTGAGTTCTGTTGTACAGCCGAAGGTGCACATTTTCAGCTTACCTCTTTGGCAAGTTAATACGATCATTTTGTTTGTTTACAAACTGCAGGACAACGAATGTTTTCTCATCGGAGAAATCCAATTCGGTTCAACACTTCCAGCCAAATATAAAGTAATCACACTATCACGCTTGAATTCCATCACGAATAACTTTTTTTCTGGAAAATTCTCACCAAAATGCTTTTGTACGCTTGTAAACAATATAATGAGCGGTCACTGGAATAATTTTAACAGCTGTCGGGCGAGTGGCTTAAAAATGACAGTAGTCTAAAGTTGGTACAGTACAGTTTTTCATCCAATTCTGTACCAACTCCAATTTTAGAATTCCCCGACACAATTCGTTATCATTGCCCTTAGTTATATTGTGTCACCCTTTCTTTCGGAAAAACCCAATAGAATGCCATTATATTAAGTTCAGATTTAAATTATATTGACGTAAGTCTCTCACAATGGTGAGCATTCTAAAATGCGTAATAATCATCACTTCAAGTGGGATAGACAATGTCCAAAGGTAAGTTTTATTTTGAAATATCCACACATACCCATTTATAAGAATTCAGTTTCAATTCAATTCACTCCAACCTTCATACAATGTCAATATCTCTCAAACTTGTTGTGTGTGTGAGTGTGGAATATTGCTTGGCATTGCAAGTTGCACGTTGAAGTAGTCAGCAGAACTTTGGTTGTTTGATTTTTTAAAGTTACCTATGACACGTTTGTTCGAGGACATCTCTTTAAGACAAAATGTGAAAACTTACAAGAGGTTGAGGTAAATATTTGTTGGAAAAGAGGACTTTTTGCACAGTTTGTGAAGTATATTGAAAATATTGATTTATTGAAGAAGAGGTGCTTTCTATTTTTAATTAAAATGTGTATTGGCAATTTTTTTATATAAGTTTTTTTGGGTAGATACAATGAATTTTTGAGTAATATATGTTTACGGCACAAAATAATGTCCCTTTTTAATATAAATTATTAAAGAAACAAATTAAAAAGCATTCGGAACGAATTCGGAAATTTTCAAAAATAAAATAAATAAATAATAGAATCCTTTAAAATTTCTGTTAAAATCATAAAAATGACGAATATAGGGAGGTACAGATATTTAGGCGATATACGGAGTCCTGTGGCTGGATTCTTGTTCTATGAAAATAAGAAATAAAAAATACTTCCTTAATCATATTTATACCCTATATCACAAGGCGGTCAGGGTATTATGTCTTTGTGCATTTGTTTGTAACAGGCAAAAGGAAACGAGATAAACCCATAGTTCCTTTTGATGATCTGCATAGAATCACATTCTGAGTCGATTTATACATGTCCGTCCGACCGTCTGTCCATGTATTTTTGTAAACAAAGTACAGATCGCATTTATTGCCCTATCCAGATGAAATTTTGCACAAATCATTTGTTTGGCCCAAGAACGAACCCTATTGAAATTGGAGATAATCGGTCAAAATTTAGATACAGCTCCTATAAATATCTTCGTCCGATTTGCCTTTTTATTGTGCACCAAACGTGTAATATCAGCACGAATTGTATAGAATTTTAAGTATGCCAAATTTGATCGAATTCGGTTCAGATATAGCTATAGCTCCCATATATATTGTTCATCCGATTTGTTATTTTTGTCCTCCGCAGCCGTAATATGCACGCTGTAACAACAATATTTGGGGAAATATATCAAATACAGCTCAGAAATACATTTACTAAATTTTGTAGAGATCGGTTCAGTTTTGGATATAGCTCCCTTATATTACTTCGTCCGATTTACCTTTGATTGTGAACCAAACGTCTAATATTCGCCTTAATTGGATGAAATTGGGCACTTACGACCAAATTGAGTCTAAAAGCTAGTATGTCCAATTTGATGAAGATCGGTTCAGATATAGCTATAGGTTCCATATATACTGTTCATCCGACTTGTCATATATGTTACCCACAGCCGTATATGCACTCCGTAACAACGATATTCAGGGAAATATATCAAATGCAGCTCAGAAATATCTTTGCCAAATTTTATCGAGATCGGTTCCAATTTGGATATAGCTCCCATATATATCTATATCTGATTTCAAATTAATTGTGCACCAAATGGGCAATACAAGTCCGAATTTAAAAGACACAAATGCTTCGGCACATTTAGTCATTTGAACTTTAAATTATAATTATAATCATAGCGTGTATGATTGAATTCTCCCATAAAAACTTTTAATTGTTATGTGGAGCTCTACTAAATTAGCAAAGTGGTGTAGGGTATCATAAAGTCGGCCCCGCCCGGCTTTAAGACTTTCTTTACTGGTTTTCTTTTGTCTCCTCTATAAAAGTTTTAATTTCACATTTTTATAGAACAAGAATTGAAGCCCTGGACCTATATAGACAATTTTCACTCGTAAGCACGTGTAGTACCTCTTACGAATTTCACATACGAAATTTGAAAGGTGAATGCTGTCGCTGATCATCATCAAAATACCGAATATAGAAAGGTACCGTTATATGGGGGCTAACGAACACATGGACCTGCATATGCAATTTTCTGTCATAGGTTGTAGTACCCATTACGAATTTTAAATACGAAATATGCTCAAATCGAAATCGCTCAAACCAATATCGAATATCGGGAGGTACCTTTATGTAGGAGCTATGCGAAGACCTGGACCTGCATATACATTTTTCTGTTGCAAATTGTACTACCTCTTAGGAACTTCAAATACGAAATTTGAAACAATTCCGGTGATTAATGTCACTAAAGTCATCAAAACACGGGATGTACCGAGATACCCTTATATGGGGGCTATACGAAGACATGAACCTGCATAGACAATTTTCGCTCATACACTGAAGTACCCATTACGAACTATCATTACGAAATTTGAAATGGTTCCCATGAACAATATCGAAGAACAAAATCATTAAAATACCGAATATAGGGAGGTACAGTTATATGGAGGCTATAACTAAATGTGGACCTATATAGCCCATTTTCAATATCAAAAGTCAATATAAATATAATTTGTAGGGTCTAAAATGTATATTTCGAGGTGTTACGAACGGAACGACAAATTTTATGTACACTCCATACTGTGGTGGAGGGTTTACAAATATGTGAATCTTTGGTCCATTTTTCCACAATGAATTGACATACAGGGTGAGATAAGAAAAAACTGCAACAAAGTCAAACGCTATGATTTGTAGATTTTTTTAAATTTCATTGAATGAAAGCAAAAAATATCGGAAACAGCATCAAATTTTAGAACAATTTTAGATTTGTTCGAATTGGTCACCTTTGCCACGAATTATGGCCTTCAAACGGCCAATGAAACCGTCACACGCTGCCCGAGTATTGCTCTGCGGTATTTTGGCCCACTCCCTGCGAAGAGCTTGCTTTAGGTGATCGACACTTTTGTAATTTTTAGTGCCAACCTTCCTTTTCAAAATTCTTGCAAAACAGTCCAACCGATTGATGACCGGATATTTTAGTGGCCATTGTTTGCTGGAAATGAAGCGAGGAACCTCATTGTGTAACTATTCTTGGGTGGCGTGTGCTGACCAAAATGTTTGCGTGTCCAAGGCTTTAATACACCCTCCAGAATATTTTCGTGATAATATTCGGCATTTATTCTGATGCCACGGTTGGCAGTTCACCACATTCGGTCAAGCGAAGCAACTCTTTAGCCCTTTTGAGTCTATTTTCTTTCTGTTGCGGTGTAAGTTCTTGCATTTTTTGGAATTGCAATGGCTTTACACTGAGTTCATTTTTCAATATTTCTCGAATGGAATATTGCGATATGTTCAGCCCACACCATCACCATGGCCGGCGCTTGAGTTCTGGTGGTCAATCGAAGGTGCACATTTTCAGCTGACCTATTTGTAAGTAAACACGATCATTTTGTTTGTTTACAAACTGCTGGACAACGAATGTTTTCTCATCCGAGAAAACTAAATTCGGCAGCTCACCACTTTCGGCCAAGCGAAACAACTTTTTAGCTCTTTTGAGTCTATTTTCTTTCTGTTGCGGTGTAAGTTCTTGCACTTTTTGGAATTTCAATGGCTTTACCTCGAGCTCATTTTTCAATATTTGCCAAATGGAATATTGCGATATCGTTAGTTCACGAACCATTTTTCGGTCACTGCGACGCGGGTTTCGTTTAAGTCTCTTTACTTTTCGTACCATTTCTACTGATGTTGCTGTTTTCTTCCGTCCACTCCCTTGACGTCGGGCTACGCTACCAGTATCACGGTAACGAGCGATGGTACGAGACACAAAAAGATTTATTCACATTTAAATGCTGGAGTGCTCTAACGATAGCCACTTGTGGTTTTCCAGCCAAATACAAAGAAATCACACAGTCACGCTTGAATTCCATCGCGAATAACTTTTTTCTGGAAAATTTTCACCAAAATGCGTTTGTAAGCTTGTAAACAACGTAATGAGCTGTCACTGGAATAATTTAAACAGCTGTCGGACGAGTGGTTTAGAAATGACAGCAGTCTGAAGCTTGTTGCAGTTTTTTCATCTCACCCTGTACAACTTAATATAGAGATGCGATTTTATTTCAAAATTCCACATTTTAATATGTCATGGTATGATGAACTTATTAATGCTGAACCGACCCATTTCTACAATACTAATTTTGAAATATTGGAAAGTCACCTTTTAACTTCCAAGAAAAATCTCCGGACTATATTTTTATTTCTATTGTTAACAAATAAATTCCTAAACCCACGCGAACACAGAGCCCAGAAGTTAATACATACATTCAATCAAAGTTTTGGCAGTCATTTAAATTACGTTTTCTTAACGGCAAAAATTCCCTCCATTTTTCCCAGAATTTTAGCAAATCTCAACACAAAATTCATACCTTTTCCGTTTTTAAATTCCGAACAAAAATAAAACGCCTTTGATGTCAAAGCACTTTAACATCTCTCCTCTTGGTTTTCTTCGCTCCGCCACTTGCTGAAATGTGTCTCACCTCTAACCCTCTTTTGGCGTCACATTTGACAAGGGAAAAACTTTTCGTTGACATGTTGTTAGGTTATGGGAATAACAAAAGGCAAATAATTTTTCAGCGTAACCCTCTTTCATCATTCGTTTGCGATAAAAATTTATGCCAGTTAATGAATGCAAGAAAAAAACGTAGAAGAAAAGTTTTAAATTCTATTGTTACGTTGTTGTCGTCGTCGTCCTTCCCATTATCGTTGTACGTCCTGACAGTTAATGATGGATGCATGAATAGGGAATATGTGGTAATATATGTGGAGAACATTGTTGTTGTTCGAAATAATTTGTAATTTTTGTGTTTAAAAAATGTTTAAGAGATAAGACATGGACTCCAAAATTTTGAACAGCAGTATCATATACATATGAATGGCTCAAGAGTATTCCGTACCCACAACCACAGCTCATACACACATGCATATTTTTTCTATTGTTATATTTCAGGTCCATAAAATTTAGTTTTGGGTTATTATTTTTTTAACAAGGAAGAATATGTAAAATTAAAGTATTATTTAGAATGTAAAACCAGTCGCCAATGTCAATAAAAGGGTAACTAACGGAGGTTTTGGTAAAATTATTAAATATACAGGGTGTGATGAAAAAACTTCAACAAATTTCAGACTGTTATCATTTCTAAGCCACTCGTCCGACAGCTGTTCAAATTATACCAGTTACAGCTCATTATATTGTTTATAAACGTATAAAAGAATTTTGTAGAGAATTTTCCAGAAAAAAAGTTATTCGTGACGGAATTCAAGCGTGATAGTGTGACTTCTTGATATTTGTCTGGAAAACCACAAATGGCTATCGTTAGAGCATTCCAACATTTAAATGTGAATAAATCGTTTGTGTCTCGTACCATCGCTCATTATCGTGATACTGGTAGCGCAGCCGGATGTCAAGGAAGTGGACGGAAAAAAACAGCAACATCAGCAGAAATGCTTCGAAAAGTAAAGAAGCGACTTGATCGAAATCCGCGTCGCATTGGCCGAAAAATGGCTCGTGAGCTGGACATATCGCAATATTCCATTCGGCAATTATTGGAAAATGAGCTCGGGGAAAGGCCATTGAAATTCCAAATATTGCAAGAACTTACACCGCAACAGAAAGAAAATAGACTCAAAAGAGCTAAAGAGTTGCTTCGCTTGGCCGAAAGTGGTGAAATGCCGATTTTTTTTTTTCTCCGATGAGAAAACATTCGTTGTCCAGGAGTTTGTAAACAAACAAAATGATCGTGTTTACTTGCCAAATGGGCCAGCTGAATATGTGCACCTTCGGTTGTCCGCCAGAACTCAAGCGCCGGTCATGGTGATGGTGTGGACCGCCAAAACAGCCGATGGTCGCTCTCCGCTCGTATTAATCGACCGTGGCTTCAGAATAAATGGCGGATATTATCGCCAAAATTAACGAGGATGTAATAAAGCCTTGGGCACGCAAACATTTTGGCCGCAGACCTTGGACATTCGCAGCATCATCGCACTCACCACGCGCCACCCAAGAATGGTTAGGTTCTTCGCTTAATTTCCGGCGCAAAAAAACTCCGTTGGAGTATTGTGTCTGGAGTATTTTGGATAGCAAGATTGGCACTAAAAAATACCAAAGCGTCGATCACCTCAAGCAAGCGCTTCGCCGGGATTGAGCCAAAATACCGCAGAGCAATATTCGGGCAGCGTGTGACGGTTTCATTGGCCGTTTGAAAGCCATAATTCGTGCCAAAGGTGACCAATTCGAATAAATCTAAACTTATTTTAAAATTTTATGCTATTTCCGAGGATGTCATAAAACCTTGGGCACGCAAACATTTGGGCCGCAGACCTTGGACATCGCACTCACCACGCGCCACCCAAAAATGGTTACGTTCTTCGCTTAATTTCCGGCGCAAAAAAACTCCGTTGGGGTATTGTGTCTGGAGTATTTTGCATAGCAAGGTTGGCACTAAAAACTACCAAAGTGTCGAGCGCTTCGTCGGAAATGGGCCAAAATACCGCAGAGCAACATTCGGTCAGCGTGTGACGGATTCGTTGGCCGTTTGAAGACCATAATCCGTGCCAAAGGTTACCAATTCAAAAAAATCTAAACTTTTTCTAAAATTTGATGATATTTCCGACATTTTTTGCTTTCATTCAATAAAATTTAAAAAAAATAATGGCTTTTGACCTCATTGCATTTTTTTTATCACACCCTGTACGTACGTACTATAAACGTACGAAAAATGAAAGATGCCGTAAAATGTGCCGTTGGGCTTTGGGAAGGAGTATTGGAGTACTGAAACTTGGTATCGAGGTCTCTGTTGGTGTCTAGGATGAATAAAAGGAGGTGGTTTTCGACATGCGTAGTACAGGGTTGCCCATATTTGACGGACCCATCTGGCAACGCCATAACTTTTGACAGAGATGTCACATCGCTTAATGACATACCGCGTTTGAAGCGTCAGTCCAAGCAGATTTTTTTACCATGAACCAATACACGTCACGCGAGTGCTCTGAAATAGTTGAAATTTACATTCAACAGAAGAAGTCAATTGTGAAAACTCAACGTGCTTTTAAAACATTAAAAAATGTGAGATAACATAAAATAAAAATGTGATACAAACATTAAAAATGTGATACGAAAAATTTTCGACTGGTAAGGCTCTTTCTAATCCGAAGAGGCCATATAAAAGTCGACCAAGGCGATCGGCGGAGAATATCGCTGCCGAACGAGCCAGTGTTGAGAGGTCCCCAAGAACATCCCAAAAACGCCGTTCTCAGCTCGGTCCACTTTACAACGGATTATTCGCATTGATTTGCATTTGTTCCCGTACAAAAATCAATTGACGCAAAGAATGTTGCCTGCGGACAAGCCTCGTCGATTGGAATGGGCCCAAAGGCCCGTCGAATATAGGTAACCCTGTATAATTGTGAATATGAATAAATAATAATGTAACATTTTAATTCTTTGTGGGGGTTGTATCAGAAGGAGTAGGTCGGCATATCCCATTTTTACATTATATCTAGGGTTGATAGAAATATCAATATAATCCAAGTTTGTAGAAAATCGCTGGCTTATTTCCATATTATAAAAGTTGTAATTATTTAAAATGTTTACCCCTTGTGGGGAGGTACCAGAAGGAGAGAACCGATTAATTCCATAACGACGTCAAATCTCGGGTATATCTTTTATAAGGAAATATTTAATATACCAAGTTTAAAATAAAACGCTGAATTGTTTTGCATTTTATGAGAGATATAATTAGTGAAAATTGCGACTCTGTGTGAGGAAGCTACCAAAAGGAGTGAGCCGATACAATCCATTTTCACCTGAATGTTGGTAAAAATATTGAGATTTTTGAAGTTTGAAGAAAATCGGATGCTCATTTCGCATTTTATGAGTGCTGTGGGTATTCATTATGCTACTGAGTAGAATAGATTTTCTCAGCACCGATTTTAGAAAAATTGTTCAAAACCCCAGTTTTATTTGGCTCTTTTATTGTAGCAGAGATCAACATGTCAAAGCTCTTAATATGTACACATCTATACACAGGAATTTACAGGGTGAGATAAAACAAATGCAACAAAGTCGAACGTCACAATTTTTACAAAAATGTCGGAAATAGCATCAGATTTTAAAATAAGTTTAGTTTTGATCCAATTTGTAACCTTTGGCACGCATAATGACCTTCAGACGGCCAATGAAACCATTACACGCTGCCCAAATGTTGCTCTGCGGTATTTTGGCCCATTCCCGACGAAGCGTTTGCTTGCTTGATTGCTTTCCAAAATACTCCAGACATAATAGTCGAAAGGAGAGCGACCATCGGCTGTTATGGCGGCTCACACCATCATCATGGCCGGTGCTTGAGTTCTGGTGGCCAACCGAAGGTGCACATTTTCAGCTGACCTCCTTGGCAAGTAAACATGATCATTTTATTTGTTTACAAACTGCTGGACAACGAACATTTTCTCAACGGAGAAAACCAAATTCAGCTGTTCACCACTTTCGGCCAAGCGAAGCAAATCTTTCGCTCTTTTGAGTCTATTTTCTTTCTGTTGCGGTGTAAGTTCTTGCATTTTTTGGAATTTCAATGGCTTTACACCGAGCTCATTTTTCAATATTTGCCGAATGGAATATTGCCATATTTTCAGCTCACGAGCCATTTTTCGGCCACTGCGGGTTTCGATCAAGTCTCTTTACTTTTCGAACCATTTCTGCTGATGTTGCTGTTTTCTGCCATACACTTCCTTGACGTCGGGAAGTATCAGGGTAAAGAGCGATGGTACGAGACACAAAAGATTTATTCACATTCAAATACTCGAGTGCTCTAACGATAGTCACTTGTGGTTTTCCAGCCAAACATAAAGTAATCACACGATCACGCTTGAATTCCATCACGAATTACTTTTTTTCTGGAAAATTCTCACCAAAATGCTTTTGTACGCTTGTAAACAATATAATGAGCTGTCACTGGAATAATTTTAACAGCAGTCGGACGAGTGGCTTAGAAATGACAGCATTCTGAAATTGATTGCAGTTTTTCATCTCACCCTGTATGTTAAGATATTCCTCCCATTTTCTGATTCTAATAGATTTGGGAGACAATATATACGCCAAATCTTTAGTATACCTTTACTGAAGATGACAGAAATTCATATGAATCCCCTTTCTTATTTACCCATTTCTGAATAACCCCTCATATTTCCTCCGGATACAAAAAAGATCTGTTTTTAAACTTTGTCTAACATCTTATGACTGAACATTTCACATTCAAATTCGAGTGCATTCAATCCACTTGAAATGCAATTCTTCCGAATACTTTATTGTGAGGAATTCTGTGGTGTTTCAACAGCACACTGAACGCACGCACACACATACACATATACATAATTCCATTCACCTACCATTTTCACCTCATCTCATCTCTCTCGGATCTCATATAACTTGATTTCGTTCACCTTATCCAATTGAATGAAGAAGATGAATGAATGAAATCGTGTCATGTGGGCACATTTTCTTCTTCTGCTTTTTTTGTGGAATATCAGAGGCAACAACACATCATCTCTGTTTTAGAGACATGAGAGAGGAAGAGATGTTATGAAGAGAGCAAAACTGAATTTGAATACCTCCTTTTGAAATGCAATCAACTGATAATTGCATTATAAAGGTTAAACTCACTTTTGAGTATTAAAATGAACCGAGACGAACTGAACACTGGGCGAACAATGTGAGCCGAGCAGAAAAACTGAAAAATTACAAACCTAAAGTAAGATGACTCTCCTCATCTTTCAAGAGGCATCTGGATTTACTGCGTGTTTGGGTCAGGTTGATGTTGCTATTGCTATTGTTGTTGATGTTATTGTTGTTGTTTACAACTTTGATTTCAATTTCAAGAAAGCATTGTTCTGCAATTTGTGTTGTGTTTTTTATTTTTTTTTGTCTTTCTTCTTTTTTAAGGTAGTTGTGTTTGTGCGTTTCAATTCGAAACAATAAAAGTAATATTTATTATTTATAAGAACACAGCGTGACAATTAGATAATTGAAAGAAATCCATTTCCAAGAATCATTCAATAAATTAGAAGGAAACCAAGTTAAAATACTCCTCAAAGACCAAAAATAGCCATAATTGTGTAGCTTAGCCATTCTAAAGAAGCTAAATAATCACTTTCACATAGAGAAAGTGTTTTGTGTCACGTCCGGGATGAAGAGAGAAACAAGTTCGTGACTTCGATATAAATCATTTAAATGTTCATTAATTATTTACATACACCGTAAGAACTGAGATTTTTATTTCCTAATTAAAAAAGGAAAGAAATCACATTATATTGCATCCGTTGATTTGTCGACGTATGTATATCCGGTGTTTTTATTAGAATATTTATGAAAAAAAAATTAAATACAATGTGAGATGAAAAAACTGCAACCAATTTCAGACTGCTGTCAATTCTAAACCACTCGTCCGCAAGCTGATGAAATTATTCCAGTGATAGCTCATTATATTGTTCCGAAGCGTACAAAATCATTTTGGTGAGAATTTTCCAGAAAAAGTTATTCGTCATGGAATTCAAGCATGATTATGTGATTTCTTTAAATTTAGCTGGAAAACCGCAAGCGGTTATCGTTAGAGCACTCCAGTATTTAAACGTGAATAAATTTTATTTGCCTCGTACCTTCGCTCGTTACCGTGTTACTGGTAGCGTAACCCGTGGTCAAGGAAGTGGACCAAAGAAAACATCAGCAAAAATTGTTCGAAAAGTAAAGAAGCGACTTGATTGAACTCCGCCTCGCAGTGGCCGAAAAATGGCTCGTGAGCTGAACATATCGCAATATTCCATTCGGCAAATATTGAAAAATGAGCTCGGGGTAAAGCCATTGAAATTCCAAAAAGTGCTAGAACTTACACCGCAACAGAACTTACACCGCAAAGAACAGAAAAAGCTAAAGAGTTGTTTCGCTCGGCCGAAAGTGGTGAACTGCCGAATTTGTTTTTCTCCGATGAGAAAACATTCGTTGTCTAGCAGTTTTTTTAACAAATGAAATGATCGTGTTTACTTGACAAAGAGGTCACCTGAAAATGCGCACTTTAGGTTGGCCACCAGAACTCAAGCGCCGGCCATGGCGATGGTGTGAGCCGCCATAACAGCCACAGCTACTGCCAATACCAACTTAACTAACATTTAGCATATCCAAAACTATTTATATCTCTCCATCCTAAACACCAACAGTGATCCAAAATAAGTACCATTTAGTACTTCTAATACAGATCTCAGCACCAGACACCAAAAGAGTACACATATCCGAAACCACCTCCATATCTTAACCACAGACAGCAAAAGAAACCTCAACATCGGATTTCGAGATTCAAGCCCTATTCCTTTACCCGATACCAAATTCAGTATAATCTACAACTTTTCGTACAATATTATTACTTATTTTCTAAACGATTATATTTCTCAATCCAAGACACCAACTGTTATCGTAATATAATATAATTTCACGGTTTCAGATTTATCCCTTCACTCAATACCCAATTTAGTACTAAATACTTTTCGTAAAAATATAATACACATTTCCAAAACCACCTCTGTATCTCATTTTCAGATACCAAAAGAGACTGCTGTATCAAATTTTATGATTCCAGAATTTACCACCATTTAGTACTTTTCGAACAATTAGTATGCATGTGCAAAACCACCACCAGATACCAAAAGGGACCTCAACATCAAATTTTGGGATTTCAGCTCTATCGCTTTACCGAATACCCAAATTGGTATCACTTAGTACTTTTCGACACTTGTAGTACACATTTCCAAAACAATCTCCAGATTCAAATTTCAAATAACAACAGAGACTTCAATGTCAAATTTGAGGATTACAGTCTTATCCCTTCAACAAATACCACATTTAACATTATTTATTACTTCTCGTGCAAATACGGGGCACATTTCAAAAACCACACCTGTCTCATAACACAGATACCAACAAATACCTAAATATTAAACTTCGGGATCCCAGCTCTATATCTTCAATCAATACCAATTTAGTAATATTTAGTACTTTTCGTAATTATGGTAAACATTTCCAAAAACACTTCCATATCTCAATTTCAGATATCAAAATTGACATCCATATCAAATTTGAGGTTTCCAGCCATATCCCTTCACCCAATACCATATCTAGTACTGACATCAACAGTGACATCCATAAAAAATTGAGGATTCCAGCCCTATCGCTTCACTCAATACCAAATTTAGTAGCATTTAGCCCTTTTCGAACAAATATAGAAGTATTTTCAAAACAATCTTCATATCTCAACCTCAGATGCCAACAGTGGCCTTAATATTATATGTCAGAATTTCAGCTCTATTGCTTTACCCAATACCAAAATTAGTACCACTTAGTACTTTTCGAACATTTATAGGACGTATTTTCGAACAACAGCCAAATTTGGTAAGGGGGAATCAAATTTAGTACAATTATAGTGCGGATATCCAAAAGTAGCTCCCTCCCACCCACAGACACCAACACTGACATCCATATTAAATTTCAGGATTTCAACTCTATTCCATCACCCCATTTAATACCATTTAAAGAGTAGCTTCGCTTGACCGAATGTGGTGAACTGCCGAATTTGGTTTTCTCCGATGAGAAAACATTCATTGTCCAGCAGTTTGCAAGCAAACAAAATGATCGTGTTTACTTGCCAAAGAGGTCAGCTAAAAGTGTGCACCTTCGGTTGGCCACCAAAATTCAAGCGCCGGCCATGGTGATGGTGTGGCCATAACAGCCGATGGTGGCTGTCCGCTCGTATTAATCGACCGTAACATCAGAATAAATGCGAAAATATTCTGGAGGGTGTATTAAATTCCTGGGTATCGCGCCACCCAAGAATGGTTACAATATGAGGTTTCTCGCTTCATTTCCAGCGCGCAATGACCACCAAAATCTCCAGATACCAATCCGTTGGACTATTGTGTCTGGAGTATTTTGGAAAGCAAGGTTGCCACTAAAAAGTGCCAAAATGTCGATCACCTCAAGCAAGCGCTTTGCCGGGAATAGGCCAAAATACCGCAGAGCAACATTCGGGCAGCGCGTGATGGTTTCATTGGCCATTTGGAAGCCATAATTAATGCCAATTCGAGCAAATCTAAACTTATTCTAAAATTTTATGCTATTTTCGACATTTTTTGCTTTCAATAAAATTTAATAAAAAGTATAAATTATGTCATTTGACTTTGTTGCAGTTATTTTTATCTCATCCAATATAGTTCAATCCTGTCACAATATTTATATCATATTTATTTAGTTCCGATATGAAATAGACAATATTCGTTTATTCCTTCGGAACCCACGCCATAGAGGTCAACAGTTTAAATAATAATAACAGAAGTCAAACTATTTTCGAACAATAGAACATTGGCTGGGGGCATACATCTGTCGGCAAAAGCGACTGATACTTTTTAACTTGTTTATTTTATATAACAAACTCTAGCATTGAAAAGACATTTTCTAAATAATTTAATCAATACTAAGTTTATTCTTCTTATTTTTTCAGATTTATAACTGCAAAAGTATTAAGATTTAAAGGTAAGTTCATATTCTTAATAATTTTGCATTATAATATGAAATTATTTCATTAGTCCGATTCATGAGTTATTCCAGCTATCGGCTAACTTCAATACTCTTTGATATTATGCTATCATAATTACGATATGGATATAATTACTCCCACATATACGAGTATGCATACAAAAATTAAGGAGAATCTGAATGAAGTCAATCCACAACCCATAAGCGTGTATTTGCAAAACAATTAATCTATTTTAAAAATTCATAATGACACGCTTATGACGTATGAAAAAAGTTCTGTAAACACTTTGCATTATTCATTATGAATACATATGATATGCGTATGTATATCTTCATTATGAATATTGTTAATTAATAAACAAACATATTGGCAAGTGTCAATGTTATGTGATTAATGGCTACTTCTTGCGTTTTAATTTTAAAACAATGTGATTAATAATCTAAAAGTCATTTGAGGTGACATTGCTAAAATGGCATTAACGTATGCTCGTGTTACATTTTAATGAACGTCAATTGTGGATATTAACTAATACAATTTTTTTATAAGGAAACAGGATCAATGTTGGAGGAGCAGAAAAAGCATTTAAACAGTACAGCCCTTCCAAATTTCTAAAAGAGAATATGGTTAGGTCACCATTCAATGACAATTACATTTTCTCGTTTACAAAATTCAATAAAAAAAACGAATCTACGATGGGCTAAGCTTTACATACAGAAGCTGACAGGAATATATTTTGCGAATCTGGGATTTTGCGAATTCGTACTAAACGGGGTTTTAAAGATACTAAAATACATATATATACAGGGTGAAATAAAACTAGTTAAAAAGTAGTAAGTTCGGACGGGCCAAACTTTGAATACCCTCCACCATTTGGAACGAATTTGGAAATTTTCAGAAAATAAAATCATTAAAACATTATGTTAAAATTCTAAAAATACCAAATATAGCCGTTATATAGAGGTGTACACGACGTGGGCCTACATAGGCAATGTTTGTCATAAGCCATTACCATATTCAAATTCGAAACTTGAAATAAACGGTAAATAATGAAGCTAAAATCATCAATATATCGTATATAGGGAGGTACCGTTATATCGGAGCTGTGCGAATACCTAGACCTGCATAGGCAATTTTCTGTCACAGGCTGTAGCATTCATTACGAACTTCAAATACCACATCTCAAACAATTTCGGTGGTTATTGTACCTAAAATCGTCAAAATACCGAATATAGGAATGTACTGATATATGGGGCCTATACCTGGATCAGCATAGACAATTTTCTGTCTTAAATTTGAAAATATTCCGGTGAATAATGTCGCTAAAATCATCAAAATACCGAATATAGGGGGGTACCATTATATGGGGGCTATACGAAGACGTGGACCTGCACAGACAATTTTCTGTCTTAGGGCGCAATATCCATTTCGAACTTCAAATACCAAATTTTAAACAATTCCGGTGAATAATGTCGCTAAAATCATCAAAATACCGAATATGGGGGGGGGACCGTTATATGGAGGCTATACGAAGACGTGGACCTGCACAGACAATTTTCTGTCTTAAGGTGTAGTATCCAATTCGAACTTCAAATACCAAATTTGAAACAATTTGAAACCAAATTTGAAAATTTTAGCCATCTATCTCAATTCATTCGAAAGATAGCGTGATTACAACAGACAGACAGACGGACAGACAGACGGACTGACAGACAGAATTAGAATTGGACACCTGTGGCACGAATTATGACCTTCAAACGGTCAATGAAACCGTCACACGCTGCTCGATGGTGGCTCTGTGGTATTTTAACCCATTCCCTGTCGAAGCCAACCTTGTTTCCAAAATACTTCAGACACAATAGTCCAACGGATTGGTATCTGGAGATTTTGGGTGCCATGGTGCGCTGGAAATGAAGTGAGGAACCTCATTTTGTAACCATTCTTGGGTAACGCGTGCTGAGTGCGATGGTGCAGAGTCCTGTTGGAATGTCCAAGATCTGCGCCCAAAATGTTTGTGTGCCCAAGGCTTTAATACACCTTTCAGAATATTTTCGCTATAATATTCGGCATTTATTCTGATGCCACGGTCGATTAATACGAGCAGAGAGCGACCATCGGCTTTTATGGCGGCCCACACCATCACCATGGCCATCGCTTGAGTTCTAGTGGCCAATCGAAGGTGCACATTTTCTGCTGACCTCTTTGGTAAGTTGTTTACAACCTGCTGGACAACGAATGTTTTCTCATCGGAGAAAACAAAATTGCTGCAGTTCACCAGTTACAGCCAAGCGAAGCAACTCTTTAGCCCTTTTGAGTCTATTTTCTTTCTGTTGCGGTGTAAGTTCTTGCACTTTTTGGAATTTCAATGGCTTTGCCCCGAGCTTATTTTTCAATATTTTCCGAATGGAATATTGCGATATGTTCAGCTCACTTGTCATTTTTCGGCCACTGCGACGCGGATTTCGATCAAGTCGCTTCTTTACTTTTCGAACCATTTCTGCTGATTCTTGCGGTTTTCTTCCGTCCACTTCCTTGACGCTGAGCCGCGCTATCAGTATCACGGTAACGAGTACGAAATAGAAAAGATTTATTTACTTGTGATTTTCCAGCCAAATATAAAGAAATCACACTATCAAGCTTGAATTCCATCACCAATAACTTTTTTTCTGGAAGATTCTCACCAAAATGATTTTGTACGCTTCTTAACAAAATAATGAGCTGTCACTAGAAAAATTATAACAGCTGTCGGACAAGTGGCTTAAAAATGACAGCAGTCTGAATTTGGTTGAAGTTTTTTTTTTCATCTCATCGTGTATGTATTCATAGGATGTGGTTCCACCAACATACTCTTACATTCTAAGTTCTTTTCCTATTATTCAAGGAAGCTAATAAATTAAGGAAATAAAATAATTTTATGTCCGTCATTAACTCAACATATTTTTTACAATCCATCAGTTAATCAAATAAATCACTCTTCTTATCTCCTATACATATTATGTTGGTTAATTGTTTTTTTTTTTTTTTTATTACAAAATTGACATTCAATATTTAACGACAATCATTAATCATTCTAATGTTATCGTTGAATTGACGCACATTGTAATTAAGTAAATTAAATGTAGTGAAAACCGCACACCCATTTAAAAAATGTCAAAGATTTCATTGGGCTATCTGAGCGTATGAACAACATTGACCAAGCATACCACATCCCTCATACGCCTTCGAGCAACTTCAGATATTATATGTGTATCGTCAACATTTCCTGTTTCCTCCTCCCTCTAATTTTGTACCACTTTTCTGGGTCAACAATAATCTATTTCAATTAATTATTTTTATGACACATCCCAACCACAATAACAAAATAATGTTTAATCTTTTGCACATGCACTGCCAGTGGGTGTACTAGTCAAGTTGTCGCAAGTCAAATTATAATTCAAGTCCACTTGAAACAAAGCATAATAAACGAATTGCAATTCTTCAACGATGACATTAACTACCGCTGCTGCTGTTGGTGTCGGTGGTGCTGAAAAATATCTTGTCATCCATTCACTTGTTCTTTTTCTTATTCTGGTTTTAGTGAACATCTCTGGACCGGGGCGAAAACATGAAGACATGAAAATGTTGTTGTCATTGGACGATTACATTACCACGAGTGATTTATGTGACACGGGTTGTCATAAACTTTTAGTGGCTGTGATAAAACTAGTAGCTGGTATTAAGTCTGTGACAATCACATTAAACATTTTAGTTTTTGAGGTGGGGGTTACATGGCCAAATGGAGTTGATTATTTCGCTAGGAAATGGGGATTTCTATAAGAATTCCAAAGTTTTAACAATTTTGTTTCTCCGGGTATTACTTTTATCCAATAGTGATTCTTTTTAAATTTTATAACAAAGTTTCTTTGACGCAATGTCACACCATGTGTTACAACACCAAATGGAGCCATGTACTGCTTCCCCCTAGATACAGTATTGTCGAACATCGGGTGAGTAGAAAGATTTTTTCTGAAATGCATGGCATAGCTCATTTATGGTAGAGGTGATCCCGTACATCAGACACCATGTATTTTCAATATCCATCTGGATGGCAGTACCGAATTTATTTAATGCTTTCAGAATCGTTATATTTTTTTCAGAAAATTCGAAGTCTGCTTAATATTTTTTTCCTTCAGATTCGCCCTGAATTAAAAAAAAAAACACAATTACCGCACATTGCTGGCACATATCAATTCCAAGTCTATGGCTAATTATAAAAATATATTTATACAAACCATATTTAAACCCTAAAGTATGGTTTTATTACTTACAAAAGTCAGTGAATATTCTTAAAAAAATCACAATTTGATAAGGAGTCCTTATCGAATCGTCAATAAAATTAATCATTTATACAAAATAATCATTAAGCTCTTCTCGAAAGAGAAACAAACACATAAATCATAAACATATGATCTTCGCCTTAAAAAGGCAAAACCCAAAAAAAATCATTTATACCACATATACAGGGTGAGATGAAAAAACTGCAACCAACTTTAGACTGCTGTCAATTATTCCAGTGACAGCTCCTTATATTATTTAAAAGCGTACAAAAGGATTTTGCTGAGAATTTTCAAGAAAAATTTTATTCGTGATGGAATTCATGCGTGATAGTGTGATTTCCTTATATTTGGGTGGAAAACCACAAGTGGATATCGTTAGAGCACTCCAGCATTTAAATGTGATTAAATCTTTTGTGTCTCGTGTCTTCAATGAAACTGGAAGCGTAGCTCGACGTCAAAGAATTGGACGTGGACAGAAGAAAACAGTTACATCAGCAGAAATGGTTCCAAAAGTAAAGAAGCGACTTGATCGAAACCGGCGTCGCAGTGGCCGAAAAATGGCTCGTGAGCTGAACATATCGCAATATTCCATTCGGCAAATATTGAAAAATGAAATGAAATAAAGCTATTGAAATTCCAAAAAGTGCAAGATCTTACACCGCAAAAGAAAGAAAATAGACCCAAAAGAGCTAAAGAGTTGCTTCGCTTGGCCGAAAGTGGTGAACCACCGAATTTGGGTTTCTCCGATGAGAAAACATTTGTTGTCCAGCAATTTGTAAACAAACAAAATGATCGTGATTACTTGCCAAAGAGGTCAGCTGAAAATGTGCACTTTCGGTTGGCTACCAGAACTCATGCGCCGGCCATGGTGATGGTGTGGGCTGCCATAACAGCCGATGGTCGCTCTCCGCTCGTAGTAAACGACCGTGGCATCAGAATAAAGTGGACTGATATATTCCATCTTCACGCCAGACCTTGGGTTAATAAAAATATTTTATAAGAGTTGTAATTATTCAAAATGTTGACCCTCTGTGGGGCACGTACTTGATGAAGTGGATCGATATCAATTTTCGCACCTGACCTATCACTGATGCAAAATCGGATTATCCTTTCTCTTTTGTGCAGAACATATATATATATATATATATATATATATATATATATATATATATATATATATATATATATATATATATATATATATATATATATATATATATTTTTTTTTTTTTTTTTTTTTTTTTTTTTTTTTTTCGTCCTCCGAAGGAGTGGAGGACGAACATCGCTAGATCGTTTCCAAATCTCCTGAAACAGATTTGGTCCATAAAGACCTAGGGTCTAAAACCGTTATTTCGACTAATGATATATACCCTCTCTAGCCATATGGCTGGGGGTGTAAAAAAGACTGTTCACTTCGTCTTTTGGGTGAACACTTTCTATACCATAGTAATTATATTAAATGAATAGCGTGCTGTAATATGGTCTATATTGGTGCACTTCCTCTGGGACCAAGCCCACTTATATGTCAAAAAACAATTGTAGAATAAAGCCATTTACTGTCAGTAAAAATTCATGGTCTCTTCTATGCAATTATTATCCTATTAATATTTTACTCAGATATTTTTAGAAGGAGTCGTAGCAGCAACGCATTTGATTACATAAATATATAAAAAATATGTTGCACGTACCTAATAGCCATTAAATTTTCCTAATTACACACCTTCGCATTACACATCGTCTATTGTTTATTGAATGTCATGTTCAACACGTCTCTCTTTATCGTATGAGGGGATACTAAATGATTAATTACAACTTCTCTCTAATTACGATAAAAAGCAGTTATATTACAGGATATCCATCAACAACAGATGACCACTAAGGCTAAAACAATTGACAAATGAGTAGTATATCTAATCAATCGCATAAGTGGCTATTACCAATAGGCTTTGTTAAACGAAAAATGGTATGGTAGAGAATTTAATTCATGATAAATGTAATTCCAGGTTGAGACCCTCGTAATAACTAAAATTTATGGCTGGAACAAGACGTGGTCAAATATATATATATATATATATATATATATATATATATATATATATATATATATATATACATATATATACATATATATATATATATATATATATATATATATATATATATATATATATGTATATATATATATATATATATATATATATATATATATATATATATATATATATATATATATATATATATATATATATATATATATATATATATATATATATATATATATTCATATATGAGGGGATACTGGAATTACATATATTCCAAAAAAGTGAACCGATGACCCATTGGTGTCCCTTGGTATATAGTCAAAACTATATAAAGCCCTTAACAAAGTCTAGCTTAAGAGCAATAAACCTCTTTTGAAGTTTTTGTCTACAAATGATTACTATCAAGAACACTTGGAATTTTCTACAACCCATAATGGGTATTGTACGTAAAATCCTTAGCAAATTTGAGGCGAATTTGGAAAAAGTTCTAAATGGTTGGATTAGTACTCTGAATTTATTGTTTTACCCTTTTGCATATAGTCAATCAATAAAGCACCTTTTAAGTTCCAAAAAAATCGTTGACATAACCTAATCAGCCAATAGTATTGTTGTTGCCTTCTTTGGGGCACTTCCTCCAGCTCCATTGTTTGGATTATTCTTTTGCCTCTGGAATATATTGGTGGATCCATGTTTCATCAACAGTTTTGAAATCCATTTTATATCCCTTAAAACGTTCCAAACAAGCTTGAAAAATTTTCATTCTTTTGCATTTTTGATCGAATGTTAACAAATGCGGCACCCATCTTGCAGAAAGCTTTTTCATCTGTAGTTCTTCATGCAAAACTAAATGGACTCGATCATTTGAGATGCTCATGATATTAGCAATTTCATGCACTTTTATTCATCGATCGTTTAACACCATATCATGCACTTTGGCTACAATTTCTGTTGTTTTTTCTACAATTACTGTTTTTTTCTTTCTACACTACGTGTTTCATCTTCAATGCTTGTACGACCTCGTTTAAACTTAGTAACCCAATTTTTTACTGTTGCATATGAAGGAGCAATTTCACCTAACATATTCACCATATCATTATGAATTTCTTGTCCCGGTAGACCCTTTTTATTTAAATATTTAACGACAGCAGGCATTTCTAATTTTTCCATTGTAAAACCAGTAAAGAAATGATACCCTACACCACTTTGCTAATTTAGTAGAGCTCCGTATAACAATTAAAAGTTTTTATGGGAGAATTCAATCATACACGCTATGATTATAATTATAATTTAAAGTGTGTGTGTGTGTCTTTTAAATTCGGACTTGTATTACCAAATTGGTGGACAATTAATTTGAAATCGGATAAAGATATATATATGGGAGCTATATCCAAATCTGAACCGATCTCGATAAAATTTGGCAAATATAGTTCTGAGCTGTATTTCATATTTTTCCCTGAATATCGTTGTTACGGAGAGCATATTACGGCTGTGGGTAACAAATATGACAAATCGGATGAACAGTATATATGGGAGCTATAGCTATATCTGAACCGATCTTCACCAAATTTGATATACTAGCTTCTAGACTCAATTCGGTAGTAAGTGCCAAATTTCCAAATTGTGGACAAATATTAGACGTTTGGTGCACAATCAAAAGTAAATCGGACGAAGTTATATATGGGAGCTATATCCAAATCTGAACCGATCTCGATAAAATTTAGCAAATGTATTTCTGAGCTGTATTTGATATATTTCCCCAAATATTGTTGTTACAGAGTGCATATTACGGCTGCGGAGGACAAAAATAACAAATCGGATGAACAACATATATGGAAGCTATAGCTATATCTGAACCGATTACGATCAAATTTGGCATACATATTTTCAGGTCCAATCTGATCGTACGTGCAAAATTTCATACTATTCGAACTGATATTACACGTTTGGTGCAAAATAAAATTTTGACCGATTATCTCCAATTTCAATATGGTTCGTCCTTGGGCCAAACAAATGATTTGTGCAAAATTTCATCTAGATAGGGCAATAAATGCGAACTGTACTTTGTTTACAAAAATACATGGACAGACGGACGGACGAACATGCATAAATAGACTCAGAATATGATTTTATGCAGATCATCAAAAGGAACTATGGGTCTATCTCGTTTCCTTTTACCTGTTACAAACAAATGCACAAAGACATAATACCCTGACCACCTTGTGGTGTAGGATGCGTTTTTTGAACACATGTGTCTGTATGAAGGAATTGACAGATCGAAACAATATTTAACATATGTCCATAACAGAGATGGAATTTTCCAAAACACTTAACTTTTTCCTGTTTCTACGGCGGTTTTTGTGATAGGCTAAGAAGTTTCTGAACTGCCCTCGTAAATACAAATTTCTTGCTTTTAAGTAAGATTTAGACTTCTGACGTACTCTAGAACTTACAGTAGAATTTAGTGACACATTTTTGGAGTGTTTTGACTTGCTACGATCCCGATTAGAGGGAGTTTTGTAACTAGATTTTACAAATGGACCCAAAAAAGCCCTCTGTTGATTCGTTTGGGGTTTTAAACATTCGACCAAAATAATTCTCGTATTTTTATCTGCAATAATGCCGACGATACTGTATATCTAAAATCAACAGATTGAAGGACATCTTACTCTGAAAATTTCAAGAAATGTAAATGAGGGGGAAATTGCTTCCTCTATTCAGGTTACTTTGGGATGTAAACTTCTTCTATGTTTTCCCCTGTAATTAGTTTTTGTGTTGCACAGTGTTTCAATAAAAGATATTTTTTATTGTTCGGTTGTGGGGTCATGTGTCGTTAGAAAGATGTTTTCCATTGGAAAAGCTATGTTTTGCACTAAAAATTGTCATCAAATAATCTATTTATGATCTTTTGATCGAATTAAAATGACAAATAAAGTCCTAATTGCCATTAAAAATGCAATCCCTCTGCTTTGTTACCATAATCTTCTTTTAGTTAGATCATCATTGGCTTAAGCCATTTGACAGACAACTTTTTCGAGAAACAACACTCAATTGCGACCGTAGGTAAATTGTTTTTAATATTGAATGAGTTGTTTCAAACAAGTTTGTTGTCTTTTCATTTGAACTTGAGTTCAGAAGTAAGGTCTTATTGCAAATGTGTATGTGTGTGTGTGTGTGCGAACACTTGCAACATAACATACCTAGTGGTCGTTTGTCTGTTGCATGTGATGCGATAAGAAGTTAATTAAAAACTGAAGATTTTTCTTTCTCAAATTAATCTTTTTCTTCTTTTTGATACATCAACACTCGATTCAATGAAACCAAGTAAATTAAATAAAAGGCGGCCATAGTGACTGGAGATGATAATGTAATGTAGTACCACATTAATTGTAATTCTCTTTTTTGCAAGGATGTAGATCAAGGATATTTTTGTGCAGGAAAGATGGTGCTTTATAGCTATACTGGAGTTTAAACAAAGGCTTCACAGCGATAATTAAAATGAAAATATGGATAGATATATAACAAAATGGTCAATATTTAATAAAAAGTAGCAACACCGCAAAATAATCGTACGATGCCACATAAGGTACATTCTTAATCAGCATAGAATTCTTAGACAACTTAGACAATGTTGAAATCTACATAGAGGCCACTTTTTCTCATGCATAATTTTGTTATTCAATTATTTCATTATGTCTACGATAATTGATATTGAAAATAGATTATATCCTATTAACTTAAACCTACCTCCCGATTTTCGCTATATTGAGGATTTCAGTCACCATATACCAGATCTACTTCGTGCCAATTATTACCAGTGGTAGTACTCAAGTACTCCACGAGTAAAATTTTTGAGCAATATTTCAACCTTGTACACCCTACAAACAGCATACCAAAATTTCAGCTCAAGATTACAATATTTTGTAGCTTTTAGTACGGGCTCACCTTTTTTACCTTAATCATACCTTGCACCAATTGTAAGCATCACGGACAAATTCAAGGTTCTGAATCAAACGTTTAAAATTTTGTCTCCAATGTCTCCATATATTACAGCATTCTAGTACGAATTTCCAAAAAAAACTTCACCATATCTTACGCTTTGCATAAACAGTTCAGCATAAACTAGTAAAGAAAGTCTTAAAGTCGGACGGGGCCGACTTTATGATACCCTACACCATAACAATTGAAAGTTTTTATGGAAGAATTCAATCATACACGCTATGATTATAATTATAATTTAAAGTTCAAAGGACTAAATATGCGAAGCATTTGTATCTTTTAACTTCGGAATTGTATTGCCCATTTGGTGCACAATTAACTTGAAATCGGATAAAAATAAATATGGGAGCTATATCCAAATCTGAACCGATCTCGATAAAATTTGGCAAAGATAATTCTGAGCTGTGTTTGATATATTTCCCTGAATATTGTTGTTACGGAGTGCATATTACGGCTGTGGGTAACAAATATAACAAATCGGATGAATAATATATATGGAAGCTATAGCTATATCTGAACCGATCTTCACCAAATTTGACATACTAGCTTCTAGACTCACTTCGGTCGTAAGCGCCAAATTCCATACCATTTGGACAAATATTAGATGTTTGGTGCACAATTAAAGGTAAATCAGACGAAGTTATATATGGGAGCTATATCCAAATCTGAACCGATCTCGATAAAATTTAGCAAATGTATTTCTGAGTTGTATTTGATATATTTCCCTGAATATCGTTATTGCAGAGTGTATATTACGGCGGCGGTGGACAAAAATAACAAATCGGATGAACAATATATATGAGAGCTATAGCTATATCTGAACCGATGTAGATCAAATGTGGCATATTTTCAAGCCTTTATGCAAAATTCCATACAATTCGGGCTGATATTACACGTTTGGTGACAATAAAAGGCAAATCCTACGAAGATATATATGTGAGCTATATCTAAATTTTTACCGATTATCAATAGGGTTCGTCCTTAGGCCAAACAAATGATCTGTGCAAAAATGTCGGAAATGGTATCAAATTTTAGAATAAGTTTAGATTTGTTCGAATTGGTCACCTTTGGCACGAATTATGGCCTTCAAACGGCAAATTGAACCGTCATAAGCTGCCCGAATGTTGCTCTACGGTATTTTGGCCCATTCCCGGCGAAGCGCTTGCTTGAGGTGATCGACACTTTGGTATTTTTTAGTGCCAACCTTGCTTTCCAAAATACTTCAGACACAATAGTCCAACGGATTAGTACCCGGAGATTTTGGTGGCCATTGTGCGCTTGAAATGAAGCGAGGAACCTCATTTTGTAACCATTCTTGGGTGCTGAGTGCGATGGTGATGAGTCCTGTTGGAATGTCCATGGTCTGCGACCAAAATGTTTGCGTGTCCAAAGCTTTAATACACCCTCCAGAATATTTTCGCGATAAAGTTCGGCATTTATTCTGATACCACGGTCGATTACTACGAGCGGAGAGCGACAATCGGCTGTTATGGCGGCCCTCACCATCACCATGGCGGGCGCATGAGTTCTGTTGGCCAACCGAAGGTGCACATTTTCAGCTGACCTCTTTGGCAAGTAATCACGATAATTTTGTTTGTTTACAAACCGCTGGATAAGGAATGTTTTCTCATCGGAGAAAACCAAATTTGGCAGTTCACCACTTTCGGTCAAGCGAAGCAACTCTTTAGCTCTTCTGAGTCTATTTTCTTTCTGTTGCGGTGTAAGTTCTTGCACTTTTTCTAATTTCAATGGCTTTGACCCGAGCTCATTTTGCAATATTTGCCGAATGGAATATTGCGATATGTTCAGCTCACGAGCCATTTTCGGCCACTGCGACGCGTTTTTCTGCTGTTTTCTTTCATCCACTTCCTTGACGTCGGGCTACGCTATCAGTATCACGGTAACGAGCGATGGTACGAAACACAGAAGATTTATTCACATTTAAATGCTGGTAGCCACTTGTGGTTTTCAGCCAAATATAAAGAAATTACACTATCACGCTTGAATTCCATAACGAATAACCTTTTTTTGCAAAATTCTCTCCAAAATGCTTTTGTACGCTTGTAAATAATGTAATGAGCTGTCACTGGAATAATTTTAACACCTGTCGGACGAATGGCTTAGAAATGCCTCCCTGTATATATTGACTTGCGCTAAGATTATTCAAGTTGTTGACCCTTTGTGGGGGAGGTTGTGAAAGGGTTGGTATCTTACTTAAGTCTGATCTGACCTAAGATAGATACACATATATAACAAGGTTCCGAAATTAGCCTATATCGACTAATTTCTGTACTTACTATATACGATTTTTGCCTTAAGCTGTAGTACCCATTGCGACCTTTATATACGGAATTTGTTACAATTCCGGTAAATAATGACGCACAAATTATAAAAATATCAATTATTTGTACCGAGGTACAAAAATTTTTGTCATAGGCTGTAGCACCCATTTTGAACTTCAAATACGAAATTTGAAATAATTCCGGTAAACAATATTGTTAAAATTATGAAAATACCGAATATCGGGAGGTACCGTTATGTAGGTGCTATAGGCAGACGTGGATCTGCATACGATTTTTTTCACAGGTTGAAGTAACCTTTAAGATACCCCGACATTTGAAAAGATTCCGGTGAATAATATTGCTGAAATCATCAAAATACCGCATATCATGAGCTACCGTTATATGGGGGCTATACAAAGACGTAGACATGCATACAGAAATGTTTGTCATAGGCTGTAGTACCCATTTCGAAATTAAAATATGAAATTTGAAATAATTCCGGTAAATACTGTCGCTAAAATCATGAAAATATAGAACAACGGGAGGTACCGGGAGGTACGAAAACGTGGACCGACATGGTCCATTTACGAACTTAACCTGCCTACTGGTTAACTATGCATGTATGCAAAATTTTAACCTTCCATCTCAATTCGTTCGAAAGATAGCGTGATTACAACAGACAGACGGAAATCGCTAGATCGTCTTAGAATTTTACGCTGATTTACAATATATACACTTTGCAAACGGAATGACAAAGCTAATATATCCTCCATAGAATGGTGGAGGGTTAAAAAAAAGAAAAACGTTTTTTATTTCCAAAATATTTTATAATTCAAAAGCCTGGCTGTTATGTAATCTATACACAAAACTTCCTTCAAAATTAAAAACCGTTTTCTCAATGAGGCCATTTAGAAAATCTGGACCCTGCGATAAGTACCGAAAATCTTAAGCCGATTATTTTCGTACATTAATTCACTTCCACCGCCAAATTGTCTTAACAACTTTTCAGCGGCTTCTTAACTTTACGCTGCGCATAATCATTCATTTCTCAGTGCAATTAATAATTATGAAAAATCTGAGCTTAGACGCATGCATCCGTTAATGTTTTAATTCCGCATCAGTAATGCAATTACCCCACAGCATTTTCACTCGCAGTAATTAAACATAAACTCAAGTGCTCAGCGTTTTTTTGAAAAACCAAAACAAAGCGCAATAAATTCTATGGCTGACTGTGCATTCAGCATCAGCGATAATCATAATCTCACATTTATGTTAGCATTTATTGCGTAACGCAACCCCAATTATTCACCAGCGAAGCAACTTTTAACCCTCTCTCTTCCCCTAACCCAACTAAATTGAGTTCTCCTGTTATTCTGCAGAAATGGCCAAAATGCGTAAACGAACAACAACTTTGCCATGACACTGACAATTCAAAAAGTTTAGAGTTTTTTTTTTTTTTTTGTTGCAATGTCTTGTTACCCAATCCGTTCTCCCTCCGCCGAAAAACATGAGTTTTCAATTCGAAAATGCAACCAAAACCCCAACGACCATAGTTTAGGGAAACATTTAAAACTTTTCAGCAAATTTCGAATTTCCCCATTAATTTGTAATGCCAAAACAGATTTGCTGCGTTCTGTTCTCTATTCTCTTTTGAGTGTGTGTGTGTATAGTTGAGCCATCCGACAAACAATGTTTTAACTCACTTAATAAAATTAAAAAAATATAAAATTTAGTTTAGTTTGTGTTCCGAGGAACTATCCCGGAGCAGAGCAGAGGGTAATAGTTTAGCAGATTGTGTAGAGTTTTTTTTTTTTTTTTTGTTGTATTTGGGAAATTACGGTAATTGTGTGTGAAACAAATGTAGGTTTTGAAAATAAATAAAGTTCGTGGAACGTCAACAAATAAATATATGGTAGTGAAGCAGAGTACAAATGGGTTTCCTCACATACTATGCCACAATATATACTTTTTTCAAATCAGGATCATGTAAAAGCACAGTTTCCGAAGGTAGCTAAATTACATTCTGAATGCTTAAATCGATCGGATTGCAATGCATAATCTACAGTGGTGCATTAATATTATAGCGTTTTGTATAGCTACAATGGTAGAATGGTCTCTTTTTTATACCCTCCACCATTCTATGGAGGGTATATTAGCTATGTCATTGCTTTTGTAACTCCTCGAAATATTCATATATTCGAAATATATTTGTACTATATATATACAGGGTGAGATGAAACAAGTAAACAAAGACTATAGTCGTGCGGGGCCGACTATGTTATACCCTACACAATATGTTAGAAGCCCCCTTTTGTCCAAATCCATATTGGAAGATTTCGCTTTGGAAATTAGGATTTTGACTAGGGACATTTGCCCAACATTTATGCACTCCGTCGGGCTGTTAGTTGTTGTAGTCCATTTTACAGATAAATATAATCCAATAGTCATCCAAAATGCTAGAATTCTTCCTTGTCCCTAACTCTCTTCACTGCCGTGTCGATTGGCTTCAATTGTGTGATCGGAAAAACATTTCTGTTTTTTTGTTAATTTGAAACCTTAACTATTTTACAATCATCTCCAAAAGCAAGAAGCAACTCTGTATCTTAAAATTTAGACTTGTGAAAATTTTCGTCAGGATCGGACGATATTTGCAATACTTATATAATATCCCATAGTGTTGTAGGGTATAATAAAAAAAAGGCACAAAATACTACAAAATCTATAATCACATCTTTATTGGCATATTTTTCTGCGATTTTTTTTAGATTTTATACTTTTATGTCAAGAAAGCATTCTGAATTTGTCAAAATCGGTGCAGCCATTCTTGAGATACAAGCATTCTAACTAACATCCCCTTCCTTTACATATACACATTGTATATATTTCGGTATATATAACCGATATATTTACTATCGCCATCTACATAACGGTCAGAATTGACCTGGTCGTCTATTTGTGATTTCGCCGGGATTAAAAATATTCGCGGTTTAATGGAAAATTTCACTTTTAGTTAACACAAATGTTGTGGATTATTTCACCCACTAAATATTACCCGATGGCCATCAAAATTAGAAGACTTCTGCCCAGCCCTAAGCTCTAGCCCCATACTAACTTCAGCTTTGATTGGTCTATAATTGCGACCTGTAGAGCAACTGCAAAATCAGAAATTTTTTAGTTTTTGGTTCATTTCAACCCCTAAATATTATGCGATCATCTCCAAAAGAAATAGGGTTCTATTCTGACCCTAGCCCCACCTCCATTCTAAATTTCGTGAAGATCGGGCCATAATTGCGACCTGTAGAGTGATTACAAATTAACATGGACAGACGGATGGACGGACATACATAGCTAGATCGACTCAGCTCGGCGAGATAGGAAGATCCATATATACTTTCCTGTGTGGGAAACCAACATTTCGTGGTGTTACATAATTTTGGCCCAATCAAACTTATAATACCCCCAGCACATAGTGTTGTAGGGTATATAAACTGCAACCAAATTCAGACTGTTGTCATTTCTAAGCCACTCGTCCGACAGCTGTTAAAATTATTCCAGTGACAGCTCATCATATTGTTAACAAGCTTACAAAAACATTTTGGTGAGAATTTTCCAGAAAAAAATATTTATGATAGAATTCAAGCGTGATAGTGTGATTTCTTTATATTTGTCCGGAAAACCACAAGTGGCTCGTCTCGTACCATCGCTCGTTACCGTGATACTGGTAGCGTAGCCCGTGGTCAAGGAAGAGGACCGAAGAAAACAGCAACATCAGTAGAAATGGTTTGAAAAGTGTAAGAAGCGACTTAATCGAAACCCGCGTCGCAGTGGCCGAAAAATGGCTCGTGACCTGAACATATCGCAATATTTCATACGGCAAGTATTGAAAAATGAGCTCGGGGTTAAGCCATTGAAATTTCAACAAGTTAAAAAGCAGTAAGTTCGGCCGGGCCGAAAATTAAATACCCTCCACCATTTGGAAAAAATTTGGAAATGTTCAAAAAATAAAATAATTAAAAAATGCTGTTAAAATTTAAAAAATATCGAATATAGCCGCTATATTGGGGTCTGCACGACATGGACCTACATCAAAATAGCGTATATAGGGGGGTACCGTTATTTCGGAGCTGTGCGAAGACCTGGACCAGCGCAGACAATTTTCTGTCATAGACTGTAGCATCCATTACGAACTTCAAATACGACATCTCAAACAATTTCGGTGGGTATTGTACCTAAACTCGTCAAAATACCGAATATAGGGAAGTACTCATACATGGGGCCTATACAAAGGCCTGGACCTGCATGTCACAGACAGTAGTTCCCATTACGAACTCTAAATACATAATTTGAAATAATTCCGGTAAATAATGACGCTAAAATCATCAAAATGCCGAATATAGGGAGGTACTCATACATGGGGCCTATACGAAGACCTGGACCTGCACAGACAATTTTCTGTCATAGGCTGTAGTATCCATGACGAACTTCAAATACCAAATCTGAAACAATTCCGGTTAATAATGTCGCTAAAATCATCAAAATATCGAATATCGGAAGATACCGTTATATGGGGGCTATATGAAAACGTGATCAATAATATATATACTTTGTTGGGTCTAACGTGAGTATTTCGAGGGGTTACAAAGGGAATGACAAAGTTAATATACCCTCCATAGTATGATGGAGAACTTACACCGTATTAATCGACCGTGACATCAGAATTAAAGCCTGGGGCACGCAAACATTTTCGCCGCAGACCTTGGACATTCCAACAGGACTCAGCACCATCGCACCCAAGAATGGTTTAAAAATTAGGTTTCTCGCAACGCACAATGTCTACAAAAATCTCTGAATACAAATCCGTTGGACTATTGCGTCTAGAGTATTTTGGAAAGAAAGGTTGGCACTAAATAATACCAAAAAGCCGATCACCTCATGCAAGCGCTTCGCGGGGAACGGCTAAAATACATTCTGATTTTTAAATTTATTCTGATGCCACGGTGGATTACTACGAGCGGAGAGCGACAATCGGCTGTTATGGCGGCCCACACCATCACCATGACCGGCGCTTGAGTTCTAGTGACCAACCGCAGGTGCACATTTTCATCTGACCTCTTTGGCAAGTAAACACGATCATTTTGTTTGTTTACAAACTACTAGACATCGAGTGTTTTCTCATCGGAGAAAACCAAATTCGGCCAAGCGATGCAACTCTTTAGCTCTTCTGTGTCTATTTTCTTTGTGTTGCGGTGTAAGTTCTTGCATTTTTTTGGAATTTCAATGGCTTTACCCCGAGCTCATTTTTCAATATTTGCCGAATGGAATATTGCTCACGAGCCATTTTTCGGCCACTGCGTCGCGGGTTTCGATCAAGTCGCTTCTTTACTTTTCGAACCATTTCTGCTGTTGTTGCTGTTTTCTTTCGTCCACTTCCTTAACGTCGGGCTACGACGCTACCAGCATCATGGTAACGGGCAATGTTACGAGACACAAAAGATTTATTCACATTTAAATGCTGGAGTTCTCTAACGATAGCCACTTGGGGTTTTCCAGCCACATATAAAGAAATCACAATATCACGCTTGAATTCTATTACGAATAACTTTTTTTCTGGTAAATTCTCACCAAAATGCTTTTGTACGCTTGTAAACAATATAATGAGCTGTCACTGGAATAATTTTAACAGCTGTCGGACGAGTGGCTTAAAAATGACAGCAGTCTGAAGTTTGTTGCAGTTTTCTCATCTCACCCTCTATATATGTATTTTTACACTCTCCACCTTGGAAAGGAGGGTATATTAACTTTGTCATTCTGTTTGTAACATCCTTAAATATTCGTCTTATACACCATAAAGTATATATATTCATAATCAGCATAAAATTATAAGTCGATTTAACGATGTCCGTCTGTCTGTTGAAATCACGATACAGCCCACATTATTTGACATAGAGCGCCAAAATTTAGCAGAGCGATTTGCATTGTGTCTAGGATGGTTGGTATTGAAAATGACGTTCTGATATAGTCCTCATATAACGGTACCTCCCGATATTTGGTATTTTGATGATTTATGCCACATTTTTTCACGGATTTGTCTGAAAATTGGTATTTGTAGGTCATAACGGGTCCCTGAGCGGGTGCCAGAACATTGTATGTATAGGTCCACGTTGTGGTATAGCCCCCATATAAAGGTACCTCCCGATATTCGGTATTTTAGTTTTTTTTTTTGATACATTTTTCACGGATTTGTCTAAAAATTGGTGTTTGTGGGTCATAATGGTTTCCAGCTCCGGTGGAGAAACATTGCATGCAACGGTCCTTGATTTGATATAGTCCCCATATAACGGTACCTCCCGATATTCGGCATTTTAATGGTTTTTGCCACATTTTTTCGCGGATTTGTGTAGAAATTGGTATTTGTTGGTCCTAATGGGTTCCAGCTCCGGTGGCGAAACATTGCATGCAACGGTCCACGATTTGATATAGCCCCCATATAACGGTACCTCCCGATATTTTGTATTTTGATGGTTGGTGTTTGTTGGTCATAATGGGTCCTAGTTCGTGTGGCGAAACATTGTAATTATAGGTCCACGTTTTGGTGTAGCCCCCATATAACGGTACCTCCCAATATTCGGTAATTTGATGATTTTTGCCACATTTTTTAACGGATTTGTCTGAAAATTGGTATTTGTTGGTCATAATGGGTTCCAGCTCCGGTGGCGAAACATTGCATGCATGGGTCCATGATTTGATATAGCCGCCATATAACGGTACCTTCCGATACTCGGCATTTTAATGGTTTTTGCCACATTTCATCGCGGATTTGTGTAGAATTTGGTATTTGTTGGTCTTAATGGGTTATAGCTGTTTTGGCGAAACACTGTGTGTATAGGTCCACGTTTTTGTATAGCCCCATATAGCCGTATTTCCCAATATTCGGTATTTTGATGATTTTTGGCACATTTTCTCATGAATATGTCTAATAATTAGTATAGGTGGATCATAATGGGCTCTAATGTTTCCTTTACCCTAAGGTGGAGGGTATTAAAAGTTTGGCCCGGCGGAACTTAATGTTTTTTACTTGTTCATATTTACTATTTCATAAGTTTATTTTATTAGTTCCTAACTCTTAGTCGAATGCATGATATTAATAAATCTAACTAAATGATAAAAAAAATTCAAGATTTTTCCAAAATAATGCTGTCTAACCCTCATTAATTCCTCTTGTGCCAAAATAAAAAAAATTAATTCCCCCTTCTACCCCACCCACCCGAAAATAGGAGAATAACAAATTAATGGCAAATAAAGCAATCCATAAAAATCAGTGAAATTAACAACATTGTTATACAAATTGAATAAGAAGCAGATAATAATGAACTCCACCGCCTACCATCATCACCACCACCACCACCAACACCGACACCAGGCCAATGCTGCCAGTTAAGAATTTAACCGCATAAAATAAAAGTTTTTCCACTGATAAGCCATAAAATTAGACACTGAACGAAGAACGACCACATAAACTACAGCAATAAAAACAGCAACAACAACAACAACAACAACAGCAATTCTATAAACAGTCAGTCAATCTATCCATCAAATAGACAAACGTCGACAGCAAGAGATTTATGCGTGTGCGTTAAAAATACAGTAGGGAATATTTTTGAATACTGAATTGGAGCAGAGGAAGTTGGGGTAGTATCCATTCGTGTTTTCTCTACAGTGCCTCAATAAATTTAGGAAATTATGGCACTCGTCATTGTTAATCCAGACATAATGCAAGTCCGTCCAGAAAAACTTCGAAATTCCCCACTGTGCCATGGCCAAAATTTGCCATTGTTCGCACTGTTGAAAGATACTTCAAGTGTTCTTTTGGAACAAATCAAAAGCCAACAAAATAAATATTCGTTTTTTATATCCCTATTATCCGGGTGCCTCGCTCACATCAATACCATATACACACCATGCCACATATGAGGGGATGTGTGAGGAGGGTGTCTGTGAGCATGTGTGTGTGTGTGCGCGCCCACTTTTTTGTTGTTGGTGTTTTCGTTTAAAGCATATTTCAGTGTTGTTGAATATTTTTCTGGATGGTACTCAGAAATTGTTTTTACGGCCACAACAGCCAAAACCATGAATGAGCCAGCTAAATTCCCACATAAATCCTTCATTCCGAAACTCGTGTTGACTGTTAGTGGATTTGACGTTTTTATTTTGGGTTTTTTCTCTTTTTGATTTCATTCCTCCCCCCCTCTAAAACGCACTCATGAATTTATGCAGTACTTATTTGGTGATGGATTCGGGATTTATGTTAAAGAAAAAAGGGACTTGTGTTTTGGAATGAGAGAAATAAGTGTGTTGTTATAAAAATAGATGGAGGGGATTATATTTTTTTGGTTTGTAGATCACATGGCGAGATAAGCTGGGCAACAGTAAGTGCGTACGCACGGGCAAATAACGTGCAAATAGGGAACTAATATCAGTTGATTGCAACCGATCGTATTTAGTAGCCTGAGGCTCTATGAAGTAGAATTCCGTTCCCTACACCACAAGGTGGTCAGGGTATTATGTCTTTGTGCATTTGTTTGTAACAGGAAACGAGATAGACCCATAGTTAATTTTGATGATCTGCATAGAATCACATTCTGAGTCGATTTATGCATGTCCGTCCGTCCGTCCGCCTGTCCGTCCGTCTGTCCATGTATCTTTGTAAACAAAGTACAGTGTGCATTTATTGCCCTATCCAGAAGAAATTTTGCACAAATCATATGTTTGGCCCAAGGACGAACCCTATTGAAATTAGAGATAATCGGTCAAAATTTAGACATAGCTCCCATATATATCTTTGTCCGATTTGCCTTTTATTGTGCACCAAACGTGTAATATCAGTCCGAATAGTATGGAATTTTGCATATACACCCAAATTATGCCTGAAAATAAGTATGTTAAATTTGATCGGTTCGGATATGGCAATAGCTCCCATATACATTGTTCATCCGATTTGTTATTTTAGTCCTCCGCAGTAGTAATATGCACTCTGTAACAACAATATTTGGGGAAATATATCAAATACAGCTCAGAAATACATTTGCTAAATTTTATCGAGATCGGTTCAGATTTGGATATAGCTCCCATATATAACTTTGTCCGATTTACCTAAGATTGTGCACCAAACGTCTAATATTTGCCCAAATTGGATGAAATTTGGCACTTACACGCGAATTGAGTCTAGAAGCTAGTATGTCAAATTTGGTGAAGATCGGTTCAGATATAGCTATATCTCCCATATATACTGTTCATCCGATTTGTTGTATTTGCTACCCACAGCCGTAATATGTACTCCATAACAACGATATTCAGGGAAAGATATCAAATACAGCTCAGAAATATCTTTGCCAAATTTTATCGAGATCAGTTCCGATTTGGATATAGCTCCCTTATATGTGCATTTGTTTGTGTTAGATTTTTATCCGAATTCAAATTAATTGTGCACCAAATGGGCAATACTAGATACAAATGCTTCGGCATATTTAGTCCTTTGAACATTAAATTATAATTATAATCATAGCGTGTATGATTGAATTCTCCCATAAAATCTTTTAATTGTTATGTGGAGCTCTACAAAATTAGCAATGTGGGGTAGGGTATCATAATGTCGGCTCCGCCCGACTTTAGGACTTTCTTTACTATATATTTTTTTTTTTTTTTTGATATTTTACTCTAAAAACATAGAAATTATGGATGGGTCATATAAAACTAATTAAGTCATATATTTTCGGAATATTTAGCAGCCCTTTTAATGCTACAGAAAGAGACAATACATTGATGCTGATATGAATTTTGATGGTAGTATTCACAAATATAAAATATGCCAACGGGCAGGAAAGCCGTTTTTAGAACCTCAGGCTTATGACTAGAGATCTGCTATTAAGGTGTTAGAGATCGGACTAATTGTTCTGGTACCTCCCCCACATGGGGTTCAAGATTTTGAAAAACAAAACAAAGGAAGCGAACTATCTTCAAATATCACACATACAAAAATTTTTGCTAACACAATATCTGATGTGTAGATCATAATTTATATCTGCGAACCCCTTCCCACAAAGGGTCACAATTTTCAATACTTTTATCTGTTATAACTTCCGAAATAAGTCAGCGTTGGACAATATTGAACCATTCTTTCGGAACCTACTCCGTAATCAAGCTACAGGACGCAATTATAAACCAATCCTCACGAAATTTAAAATAAAGGTGGGGTTATGGTCAGAATAGAACCCTACTGTTTTTGGAGATGATCGCACGATATTTAGGGGTTGAAATGGACCAAAAACAGAAAAATTTCCTGATTTTTCAGTTGCTCTATAGGCCACAATTATGAACCAATCGAAAATTTACATGCAGTTAGAGTTTAGGAGTGGGCAGAAACCTACCAATTTGGGCGGCCATCGGACAATAAATAGCGGGTAAAATAGACCCTAACCTTTATGTAAGAAAATAGGAAAATGTCCACTAAACCGCGAATATTTCAATCCCAGCCAAATCACAAAAACATTAAAAGATCACTTCTGACCATTACAGTGATGCTAATAGCCAAGAAATCAAATATATATCAAAATAGGTACAATATATATGTAAAAGAATTGATCTTATTTATTTTGCTTATAAATCAAGAACCGCTGGGCCGATTTTCACAATTCCCATCAATTCGAAGTAGAAAAAGTTAATATATTTTGTCGAATTTTTTCAATTTTTGTCATATTTTTTTGTCGCATGCGATTTTTCCAATTTGACTTACAATTTAGATTTGTAAATTTTCTAAATTTTTACACCCCCCAACACTAAGTTTTGAGGGTATTATATGCATAACGGAATTATCGTCCGATCCTCACGAAATTTTGCATGGGGGTAGGGTTAGGGTCAGAATTAAAGCCTATTGTTCTTAAGATGTACATTTACAGGTGCAAATGGACTAAACAACATTTAATTTCTTCTAATTTTGTAGTAGCTCTATATGCCACAATTGAAAACTAATCGACACGGAATTTCGCATCGGAAGAGAGTTGAGGACAGGGAAGAAGTCCAGCATTTTGGATGACCATTGGATTACATTTAGCTGTAAAATGAATCACTACTTTCGTGTTAAATTGTTTTGAATACTTACAAAACTACGGAGTGCGTAAATATTGGCCAAATTCTCCGGGCCAAAAAAAATAAGGGTAACCTCTGGGCGGGGCACTTTGACATTATTTCCAAAATGGATTTGGATATAAGGGGACTTCGAATATATTGTAGTGTAGTAGGGTATCAAATGGACAACCCCGCACGAATAAAGCCTTGGCTTACTTGTTTTAAATGTTATTGAATGAAAACAGGAAATGTCGGTAATAGCATCAAATTTTAGAATAAGTTCAGATTTGTTCGAATTGGTCACCTTTGGCACGAATAATGACCTTCAAACGGCCAATGAAACCATCACATGTTGCCCGAATGTTGCTTTGCGGCATTTTGGCCCATTCCCGTCGAAGCGCTTGCTTGAGGTGATCGACACTTTGGTATTGTTTAGTGCCAACCTTGCTTCCGACAATACTCTCGACACAATAGTCCAACGAATTGGTATCCGTAGATTTTGGTGGTCATTGTGCGGCCAAGCGAAGCAACTCTTTAGTTCTTTTGAGTCTATTTTATTTCTGTTGTGGTGAAAGTTCTTGCCCCTTTTGGATACTCAATGGCTTTACCCCGAGCTAATTTTTCAATATTTGCCGATTGGAATATTGCGATATGTTCAGCTCACGAGCCATTTTCGGATATTGCAACGGGGATTTTGATAAAGTCGCTTCTTTACTTTTCGAACCATTTCTGTTGATGTTGCTTTTTTCTTTTGTCCACTTCCTTGACGTCGGGCTACGCTACCAGTATCACGGTAACGAGTGATGGTAGGAGACACAAAAGATTTATTCACATTTAAATGCCAGCCAAATAGAAAGAATTCACACTATCACGCTTTAATTCCATCACGAATAATTTTTTTTTTCTGGAAATTTCTCACCAAAATGATTTTGTACGCTTGTAAACAATATAATGAGCTGTCACTGGAACAATTTTAACAGCTGTCGGCCGAGTGGCTTAGAAATGACAGCAGTCTGAAGTTGGTTGGTTTTCATCTTACCCTGTATATGTATATCAAAGATAAGTGAAATAACTGACTGATCTAGAAACAACACGTAGACAAAATGTCTGACGCTAGCGTATTGATATTTTGCACGATGGTGTGTAGACGTGTGATAAGGATGGTTTTTTTAGAAGTTCGTACTAAAAGAATACGAAAAGTACTAATAGTACTAAAAATTTAATACTTTGTATTGGACAAGTAGAATGAAATTTGATATTCAGATTACTTTCGGTATGTGTGTTTGAGATTTGGCGGTGGTTTGAGAAAGCGTCTTTAATTTGTACCTAAATGGTAGTCCTAAATGGTACTTATTTTGGGTGAAGGGGTAGCCTAGAATTCTCAAATTTGATATTGAGGTCTCTGTTGGTATATGGAGGGGGTTTTGGAAATTTGTACTGTAAGTGTACGAAAAGTTAAAATTTTAAACAGTTTGGTTTAGGGTGAAGTTTTGTTGTAGGTTTGTGATAAAAAGATGATTTTGGAAATATATACTACAAATGCAGATAGGTTTCAGATAGTGCTTGCAATCTGAAATTTGGTAGTAGGGTCGCTGTAGTAGCCTGGACATAAGGATGTGGTTTCGGAAATGTGTACTATTATTGGTATGGGCTGAAGAGATAGAACTAAAATTCTCAAATTTGATTTTTAAAATACTGATGGTATTTGTGTTTGAGATTTGGTGGTAGATTGGACATGCGTCCTACATTTGTACGAAAAGTATTAAATGGTACTAAGTTTGATATTGGGCGAATGGATAGGGCTAAAATTCTCAAATTTGATATTGAGGTCTGTAATGGTATCTGGAATTGAGATATGGAAGTGGTTTTGGATATGTGTGCTATGTTGAAGATGATAGATATTTATATCTCTTAAAAGAAACCATTTTTCATACCCTCCACCATAGTATGGAGGGTATATTAAGTTAGTCATTACGTTTGAAACACCTCGAAATATACATTTAAGACCCCACAAAGTATACATATATTCTTGATCAGCATAAAATTTATGTCGATTTAGCGACGTCCGTCCGTCTATCTGTCTGTGAAAATCACCCTAGCTTCCGAACGAAATGAAGTAGGTTGATAAAATTTTACTCAAATGTGCATTATGTCTGCAGGACTTTTGGTATTGAAAATGGGTCATGTAGGTCCACGTTTTGGTATACGTTACGAACTTCAAATGCCAAATTCGAAACAATTCTGGTGTATAATGTCGCTAAAATCATCAAAATAACGAATATCGGGAGGTACCGTTATATGGGGGCTATATGATAACTTGAACCTACATGGCCCATTTACGAACTTAACCTGCCTACTGGCAAAATATACATGTGTGCAAAATTTTAAGCTTCTATCTCAATTTGTTCGAAAGATAGCGTGGTTACAACAGACAGACGGACATGGATAAATCGTCTTAGAATTTTACGCTGATCAAAAATAAATATACTTTGTTGGGTCTGACATGAGTATTTCGAGGAGTTACAAACGGAATGACAAAATTAATATACCCTCCATAGTATGGTGGAGGTTAAAAAAAAACACAACATCAGATAACCACTTAGTTTAGCCCCAAAATAACGAAGATTTCCAAACGAAATGGCAATAATTGGGCATTATTCGTGGATTTTCCTCAAGAATGTTGATATTGTTGTTTGACTATTTGGCAGAGATGCTCATATTTTGATACGAACTTTGGTGAAGCCAACCAATTTATTTATGGCTTTAACCATGTTCAAGGGCATTAAAAATTCCCAAAGGTTTAGGCTCTTTTCGACTTCTTTAAATTATTTTTTTTTCATTTCGATTGCGATTTTTAACATGCCTCGCAATAACTTATATTAATGACCATAAAATTGTGACTTTATTTTCCAAACTGGTTGTTGTCGTAATGAACTTTTTTTGTCGTTGTTCTCTTCGATAATCCCAGGCAATTAAGGAAAGGAAAGCCTTATTAATACGGGCTTTTTCCAAGAGACACCCCTCAAAATATTCGATAATGCACCAATTTCATTGAATATTAATTAATAAAAAGCTAATTAAGCTTCAGTCTCAGTCTTTCTCAAGATTTTCTCGATTTCTTAATTTCGCTTCGTTTTTCGTTGCCTGCTAACAGAGAAGATTTTACTACCAACAAAAGCCTTACTTTAATTTGATTAAGCATTTATTTTTTTATCTGATTTTCTCAATTAAAATTCTTCGCCAACTGGATGAAATTCAATTAAGGCCAGTAAACAGTGGGCATGGACCAAGTCACCAACTGGCTGGCTGGCTGGCTGGCTGGTTGACTGGCTAGTTGCCAAGCCATGGCAAAGTAAATTTCATTGACCAAAAGAAGAACATGATGCAGCAGACGGACGACGACGACGCCGACAATGTTTGAAGAGTTTTACGATATAAATATTACTTTTTTCATGTTTTTCATATCAATATCAAATTAATTTATATTTAAGTTTACTGCTAACGCTTATGGAACTTTTGCTTTAAGGGGTCTGACGATCATTGATGGCAATTTAAAGTTTCAAAGTAATCAAAAAGAAATATACTTTTTGATGGACTAGAAGGAAGGTAACAAAAATAAATTTTAAGAAGACTGAGAGGGTGGGATGCAGAAAAATAACTTTCTTAAGCAATTTTTTATTAGCCTTGTGGTCAATTTATATTATTATTCTTTATGACTTTATATTCTTAACACCAAAAGCGGAACGAGGGTGTGTGAGAGAGAGGCAGACAGAGAAAGTGTCATTAATCAAATCGTAATGCTTGATTGAAAATATCGTCAATTGATTATTTCACTTGATGGTTTTTTTGCAATAAATGAAAACGTTCTTTTCATTTATGTCCTTTCGGATGAAAATTCGTGTACTTTAAATTACTTTCGAACAACAATTAATGACCTTTCACACAAGTAATTTTGTTGGGCCTACGTTTTTCTTTTTTTTTTTCATTGATTGATTGCTATCATTAGGAAGAGTTTATCGACCTCTTCGTTTGCGAAACGAAGATTAGAAAAAGAACAACGGTAAACACTAATGCTTTGGGTCAGCCCAAGCTTTCTATGAAATTGAAAATTTCAAATTAAACGCCATCGATACAGACCAACAAAGTACTCACAAAAAAAAAACCTTTTTACGAAAGGTTGTAAACAATTTGAAATCTCATAAAATTATCTGTATCATTTCATGGTGGTTTTTATGAGGTCTTCTCTACATTGATAATAGCACATGATTACTTTTATCCATAGGCGGCATCATAAAGTGGATTTTATCTGCAGAGGGCCTCATTGAAGGTCTTACATTACCATCTCTATGGCCTCATATGAGGAATTCCACTTTTAAATGGCCTTTTGTGAAGCCTTCTATTTATAGATTGCCTAAGGGTCTCAAATACATACAGGGTTGCCCATATTCGACGGACCCATGTTTTTTTTTTTTTTTTTTTTTTTTTTTTTTTAAATCAAAGAAAAAAATAAAAATTTGGTTAATCATTTAATTTGTTCCAAGTAGATTTGTTTACATCAATTTTTGAATATGATGTCTCACAAATGGCCGCCTCTGGCGTTGATGACGTATTGTGCCCTTTTTGCTGCATTTTCCATCGTTTTGCCAACATTTCGGCCGGAATAGCGGCTATTTCTTCACGAATGTTGTCTTGAGCTCTTCTACGGTCATTGGCTTGTTAACGTAAACCTTTCACTTCAAATATCCCCACAAGAAGAAGTCAGGCGGCGTCAAATCGGGCGAACGCGGTGGCCAGTCCAAATCACCACTTTTCGACATCAAACGGCCCGGAAACAAATTCTTCAGAAAATCGATTGTTATGCGACTTGTGTGCGGTGGAGCGCCGTCTTGTTGAAACCAGAACTGCCTCATACGCTTTCGACGAATAATTGGCATCACAAAATTGGTCATCATGTCGCGATAACGCTCCTGATTGATGGTAACAGCATGGTCATTTTCGTTTTGAAGAAAAACGGCCCAATGACCGTTTTCGCACTAACGCCGCACCAAACTGTGACGTTTTCATCATGAAGAGGCACTTCTTGAATCTCCTGAGGATTTTCAGTGGCGTAAAAACGGCAATTTTGCTTATTTATGGTCACATTCAATGTGAAATGGGCTTCATCGGACATGATAATTTTGTTCCAAAATTGCTCCTCATCTTCGGTCATTTCGATGACTCTTTGGGCCCATTCCAATCGACGAGGCTTGTCCGCAGGCAACATTCTTTGCGTCAATAATCCGTTGTAAAGTGGACCGAGCCATGCCCAACTGCTGAGAACGGCGTTTTTGGGATGTTCTTGGGGACCTCTCAACACTGGCTCGTACGGCAGCGATATTCTCGGCCGATCGCCTTGGTCGACTTTTATATGGCCTCTTCGGATTAGAAAGAGCCTTACCAGTCGAAAATTTTTCGATGCGATGTGACTTCTCTGTCAAAAGTTATGGCGTTGCCAGATGGGTCCGTCGAATATGGGCAACCCTGTATATACGGACTCATTATGGGTCTTATGTTTACAGACGCTCTCGTATCAGGTATATTATAGCAGACCTCATTTGAAGAAGTATTTTGGTAACAAACACCCTCATATGAGATGTTCTATCTATAAACGGCCTCATCTTCTATTAATAGACGGCTTCATATGACATCTTCTATTTATAGACGTCCATTCTATTTATAGACGGCCTCATATGAGGATTTATATTCATAGACGACCTATGAAGTCTCCGATTTATAGTAGGTTTCAAATGAGGTCTTCCATTTATGGAGAGTCTATGAAGTCTTCTACTTATATAAAGCCTCATATGAGGTCTGCTATTTATAGACGACCAATTAAATCTTCTATCAATAGGAGACATACGAAGTCTTATATTTTTAGATGACCTTATATAAGGTCTTCCATTTATAGGTTACCTATAAAGTTTTCGAATTATAGAAGACATATAAAGTCTTCTATTTATAGACGATGTCATATGAGGTCCTTCTTCCTTTTTAAAGAGGTTCTTATATTTATAGATGACCTCATTCGAAGTTTTCTATTTATAGACGGTTTCATATGAAGTCTTCTACTCATAGACGACATATAAAGTCTTCTAAAAAAGGCAGCCTATGAAGTCTTCTGTTCATAGCTGGCCTTTGAAGTCTTATTTTTATAGACGGCCTGAAGTCTTTCATTTATAGACGGCCTATGAAATTTTATACATCCAATAAAAGCCTTATGACTACCTTTATAAAAATCAAATGCCGTTTGATGATATCTGCATCATCTGAAAACGGCTGGACCGATTTGGATTTTCATACCCTCCACCATAGTATGAAGGCATGTGCATCGAAATATACATTTTAGACCCCACAGGGTGCAACAAAGTCAAGCGCCATAATTTTTACATTTTTTTTTTTCAATATAATTGAAAGAAAGTAAAAAATGTCGGAAATAGCATCAAATTTAGAATAAGTTTAGATTTGTTCGAATTGGTCACCTTTGGCACGAATGTTGAATGTTGCTCTGCGGTATTTTGGCCCGTTCTCGGCGAAGCGCTTGCTTGAGGTGAACAGTGCCAACCTTGCTTTTCAAAAAACTCCAGACACAATAGTCCAAAGCATTGGTATCCGGAGATTTTGGTGGCCATTGTGCGCTGGAAATGAAGCGAGGAACCTCATTTTGTAACCCTTCTTGGGTGGCGCGTGCTGAATGAGATGGTGCTGAGTCCTGTTGAAATGTCCAAGGTCTGCGACCAAAATGTTTGCTTGCCCAAGGCTTTAATACACCCTCCAGAATATTTTCGCGATAATACTCGGCATTTATTCTGATGCCATGGTCGATTAATACGAGCGGAGAGCGACCATCGGCTATTATGGCGTACCACACCATCACCATGGCCGGCGCTTAAGTTCTGGTGGCCAACCGAAGGTGCACATTTTCAGCTGACCTCTTTGGCAAGTATACACGATCATTTTTTTTACAACGCTGGACAACAAATGTTTTCTCATCGGAAAAAAAACCAAATTCGGCAGTTCATTACTTTCGGCCAAGCGAATCAACTCTTTAGCTCTTTTGACTCTATTTTCTTTCTGTTGCAGTGTAAGTTCTTGCACTTTTTTGAAATTTCAATGGCTCTACCCCGGGCTCATTTTTCAATATTTGCCGAATGGAATATTGCGATATGTTCAGCTCGCGAGCCATTTTTCGGCCACTGCGACACGGGTTTTGATCAAGTCGATTCTTCTTTTCGAACCATTTCCGCTGATGTTGCTGTTTTCTTGCGTCCACTTTCTACGCAGTATTACGGTAACGAGACATGGTACGAGACACAAAAGATTTATTCACATTTAAATGCTGGAGTGCTCTAGCGATAGCCACATGTGGTTTTCCAGCCAAATATAAAGAAATCACATTATCGCGCTTGAATTCCATCGCGAATAACTTTTTTTCTTAGGAATTCTCACCAAAATGCTTTTGTACGCTTGTAAACAATGTGATGAGCTGTCACTGGAATAATTTTAACAGCTGTCGGACGAGTGGCTTAGTAATGACAGCAGTCTGAAGTTGGTTGCAGACTTTTCATCTCACCTTGTATATACATATATTCTGGGGCAGCGTAAAATTCCAAGACGATTTACGTCTCTGTCTGTCTGTTGTAATCACGCTACCTTTCGATCGAATTGAGATAGAAGCCTACCGTTTTGAACACATGTGAATTTTGCCAGTAGGCATGTTAAGATCGTAAATGGGCCAAGTCGGTCCACGCTTTCATGTAGGTCCCATATAGAGATACCTCCCGATATTCGGTACTTTGATGATTTTAGCGATATCATTTACCCGAATTGCATCAAATTTCGTTTTCATAGTTTGTAATGGGCACTATTAGCTTATGCCTAACAGTTTCGTATGCAGGGCAACGTCTTCGTATAGCCGTCATATAATGGTACCTCTCAATATTCTGTATTTTAATAATTTTAGCGACATCGTTCAACCGAATTGTTTCAAATTTCCTATTCAAAGTATGTAATGGGTACTACAGCATATGACACAATATTGTCGGTACATGTCCACGTCTTCAAATAGGCCCCATATAAAGGTACTATCCGATATTCGGTATTTTGACGATTTTAGCGACATCATTCATCCGAATTGCATCAAATTTGGTATTCGAAGTTTGTAATGGGTAATACAGCCTATGGCAAACAATTTCGAATGAAACTTTACGTCCTCATATAGCCCCCATATACCCTCCCTTTATTGGGTTTTTTGACGATTTTAGCGACATTATTCGTCGGAAATATTTTATATTTCGTATTTGAAGATTTTAATGAGTACTGCAGCCTATTGCAAAAAATTACCTATGCAGGTCCACGTTTTCGGGTAGCCCCCGTAACAAGGTTCGGCCCGGCCGAATTGAGCTGCTTTTTTAATCTTATTTTTTATAGTTCTGCGGGGATTGTTGCGGATATTAAGTCGCCTCACCAAAAATCATCAACATAGGCCTTTGCTATGCTGTAGCCCCCATTGCTCATATAGGTACAACGATAATTGATTAAAAAGGCACGTAAAAATTTTCTGAAATTATTACATAACACAGAATAAGAAAGATACGATGAAAAAATTTTAAATAATTAGATAGTTGAGTTCTGAACCACCACTAGGTAGAAAATTTAATGCAATTGATATTATGTTCGCCTTTTTCAAAATTTACGATTACTTAAGTTATAATTTAATAAAATAATTGCACATATGATCCCAACAAACTACTTTTACTTGACCGTACAACCTTTTCTTGGATACTTCCAATCTTCACAGTTCATTTGTGAAGAGCTTTTTCCACACACAATTTTCCTTGTGATTTTTCTTAATTAAAAATTTTGCAACATCTGGACACAATTCCGTTATTAACGCAAACATTCGTGTAATAAGCAACTGAATCAAATTTTAATTTGAAACATTGACCAAAAACTTGATTGATAAAATTCATGTATTTTTTTCTTTTAAATAAAAAAATATCACATTCTACTTTTTTGCATTTTATTACATTTTATTTTTATGAAATTCAAAATTGCAAACAATTTAAAAGAAATTCAAGTTCATATAAGATCTATTAAATCTAAATTACGACTCAAAATTTTAAATAGCATTCAAGTTGATGAAAAATGTTCAACGAGAAAATTTATTATGACTCCTGTGGTCGATGTGTTTTGTTATTTTTACGATTATTTAGGCTGCAAACAAGCACCAGGCAACAGAATTCTCAGAATTTTTCTTGAGTTTATTAAATTTTATTTGAGTTTCGATTTGAAGAGCATACACAGACATACAAATTTAAAAAGGTGAAATATTTCATACAGGTTGTTGCGAACATTTGGATATATTAAATAAGCTATGCTTGACAATAAATTGGAATCATTTCCACAAACTGTAAATACTTGTTCTGGACTAGGAAAAATATCTTCTATTAAGTAAATATCACTTGAAGAGTGTTGTATTCTAGAAATTTGTAAATTTTTATATTCTTTAATAACTTCTGTCGATTTTAGCCTTAATATATTTATTAAGGATATTGAATTTTTCATTCAGATTATCTAATGATCTGAAGTCCACAGTAAAAAAGAGAGCCAGGCGAATATAGGCAAAACCCGGAAGATAAACGACATGGATGACTGAAATAAGCGTCGATAAAAAAAAATTGTGAAGAAAACAAACTCGACTCCGGATTAAAGTTGTCACTAGCTAAACATTTCTCCAAAGTTTCTGATGGTATGGCCAAAATTACAAGAAAGAACATTCATATCAAATTTTATGCGAAATCATAACTTTCATATTCATATCATTCGTATGGTTGGAGAAATATTTAGATATAGAAAGTTGTAAAGAATCGCTGACTTGTTTCGCAAGTTATGACAGATAAAAGTATTAAAAATGTTGACCTTTTGTGGGTGAAGAACCCGAAGGGGTTCCAACAGGTCTTGGGTTAGCAGACATTTTTGTATGTGTGAAATTTGAAGACAGTTGGATGCTTATTTAGTTTTCTTTGAGCGTTTTGTTTTTCAAAATCTTGAAAGCTATGTGCGGGAGGTACTGGAAGAAATCTTGTGTTGATGGAAATATTGAGATGTACCAAGTCTGTGTGGAATCGAATTTTAGTTTCACGTTTTAATGGATATTTAAAATGATGACCATTTGTGGGTGAGGTACCAGAAGGAGTGAAACGATATATCGCATATAGGTAGACCGATATTGTCCATCTCCGAACTCGTTTGATAATAATATTACAATATACCAAGTTTGGAACCAATCGGATACTTCTTTCGAGAGTTATCGTAAGCACCCACGAGACAGACAGACAGACGGACGTACATTCTTATGTCGACTCTAAATGTTCTGAAACGTATTAGATCCAAAGAGGAATAGGTTCTAAAACCTTTATTTCGATGAGGCACGTTTTGGCCGTATATAGCCATATGGCTGAGGGTATAAAAAAGAACGTTTAAGGACTTTCAGTGATATTACGTTTATTTCAAAGGATCATGTGTCTCATAAGGACTGTTAGAACTGTACACGCCTGGATCCTTGCAAGACTACTGTGGATATTAGGGATATATACTTGTATCTTTTAAGGCTATCCTTTCAGGACTGTAAGTGGATATACGTGAATCCTTAAATGACTAGTTGGGATATATAAGTGGTACGTTTAAGGACTTTTTAGGGAAATTTACGTGAATACCTCATGATATGTATATATTTCCAAAAAGTCCTTATATTGATCGCTTAACAACTATAAGTAATATATTCATAGATCATATATACGTGGAACTTTTAAAAAATGCAAGGCCTTCGATATGCTAGTAGAAAGTATATATAGATCTTTTAAGGATTTTTTAGAATCCTTGTTATCCTTGTTAGTAATTAGTTGTTGTATCTTGCGATTAAAGTTAGGCATATTTTCGCGGATCTTTCTTGGGTACATCTTTCTAGGGGATATATTCATGGACCTTTCCAATGAACACACATTGATGTTTTCAGGACTATCACGGCTACATTAATGTGTGTCAATGCTTAAGGGACTATGGGGGCTACACACCTATTTTTTTTTTCCTAACCATCAGTATAGTATACACTATCTCCCTCTCTACAAAAACTCCGCCTAATATAAAGCATACTTCCTTTGGAATATGTATGCAACGCTCCAGGGTGAGATGGAAGAACTGAAACCAAATTAAGACTGCTGTCATTTCTAAGCCACTCGTCCGACAGCTTTTAAAATTATTCCAGTGGCAGCTCATTATATTGTTTACAAGCGTACAAAAGCATTTTGGTGAGAATTTTCCAATAAAAAAGTTATTCGTGATGGAATTCAAGCGTGATTTCTGTATATTTGAAACGGCAATATTGCTTATTTACGGTCCCATTCAATTCGGACATGATAATTTTTTTCCAAAATTGCTCGTCATCTTCGGCCATTTCGATGACTCTTTGGGCCCATTCCAATCGACGAGGCTTGTCCGCAGGCAACATTCTTTACGTCAATTGAATTTTGTACGGGAACAAATGCAAATCAATGCGAATAATCCGTTGTAAAGTGGACCGAGCCATGCCCAACTGCTGAGAACGGCGTTTTTGGGATGTTCTTGGGGACCTCTCAACACTGGCTCGTACGGCAGCGATATTCTCGGCCGATCGCCTTGGTCGACTTTTATATGGCCTTTTCGGATTAGAAAAAGACTTAGCAGTCGAAAATTTTTCGTATAAACGCTTAATGGTGTTCTTAGAAGGCGCACTTCTCACATTTTTAATGTTTTAAAAGCACATTGAGTTTTGACGATTGACTTCTTCTGTTGAATGTAAATTTCAACTATATCAGAGCGCTCGCGTGGCGTGTATTGGTTCATGGTAAAAGTCTGCTTGGACTGACGCTTCAAACGCGGTATGTCATTAAGCGATGTGACATTTCTGTCAAAAGTTATGGCGTTCCCAGATGGGTCCGTCGAATATGGACAACCCTGTATACACCTGGATCCTTGCAAGACTACTGTGGATATTAGAGATATATATACCTGTATCTTTTAAGGCTATCCTTTTAGGACTGTAAGTGGATATACGAGAATCCTTTAAGGACCAGTTGGGATATATAAGTGGTACGTTTAAGGACTTTTTAGGGAAATTTACGTGGATACCTCATGATATGTATATATCTCCAAAAAATCTTTCTAGGGGATATATTCATGGACCTTTCCATTCAATAAAATGTAAGAAAATGTAAAAATTATGGCGTTTGGTTTTGTTGCAGTTTTTTATCTCAATCACCAAATCGGATGAAACATATATATGGGAGCTGTAGCTATATCTGAACCTGAAAACTGATTTACAGAATTTGAAGCACAAAATTCTGATATCGGATAAAGATATATATGGGAGTAATATCCTATTCTGAACAATGGACACACATTGATGTTTTCAGGACTATCACGGCTACATTAATGTGTGTCAATGCTTAAGGGACTATTGGGGCTACACACCTAATTTTTTTCATAACCATCAAAAGTATACACTGTATCCCTCTCTACAAAAACTCCGCCAAATGTAAGGCATAATTCCTAAATTTGATTACTATAAAAAATTTCAAGATTTTACAAAACATTATTGCACCAAATTAGTAGCTTTTTAGTACTTTTCGTACGATTACCGCTCAAGTTTCCTAAAACCCTTTGGAATATGTATGCAACACTCCACCAGTGACCTCTTATTTCATACTCCAAAATTTAAGCTCCCTACGTTCGCCCAACCAAATGGTACCCTGCAGGGTGAGATGAAAAAACTGATGATAGCGGGGTACTGGTAGCGTAGCCCGAAGTCAAGGAAGTGGACGAAAGCAAACAGCAACATCAGCTGAAATGTTTCGATAAGTAAAGAATCGACATGAAATCCGCGTCGCAGTGGCCGAAAATTGGCTAGTGAGCTGAACATATCGCAATATTCCATTTGGCAAATATTGAAAACTGAGCTCGGGGTAAAGCCATTGAAATTACAAAAAGTGCAAGAACTTACACCACAACAGAAAGAAACAAGTAAAAAAAAAACATTAAGTTCGGCCGGGCCAATCTTTTAATACCCTCCACCTTGGGGTAAAGGAAACATTAGAAGAAATGTGGTAAAAACCATTAAAATGCCAAATATTGGGAGGTACCGTTATATGGTGGCTATACCAAATCGTGAACATGCAATGTTTCGCCAAAGGAGCTAGAACCCATTATGACCTACAAATACCAATTTTTAGACAAATCCGTGAAAAAATATGGCAAAAATCACCAAATTACCGAATATCCGGAGGTACCGTTATATGGGGGCTATACCAAAACGTGGACCTATAATTACAATGACTCGCCACACGAACTGGAACCCATTATGATCTACAACTACCAATTTTCAGAGAAATTCTTGAAAAAATGTGTCAAAAATCATCAAAATACCGAATATTGGCAGGTACCGTTATATGGGGACTATATCAAAACGTGTACCAATACATACAATGTTTCACCACACGAACTAGGACCCATTATGACCCACAAATACCAATTTTTAGACAAATTAGTGAAAAAATGTGGCAAAAACCATCAAAATACCGAATATCGGGAGGTACCGTTATATGGGGGCTATACCAAAACCTGGACCTATACATGCAATGTTTTGCCACACGCACAGGTACCCGTTATGACATACAAATACCAATTTTCAGACAAATCCGTGAAAAAATGTGGCATAAATCATCAAAATACCGAATATCGGGAGGAACCGTTATATGGGGACTATACCAGAACGTGGACCGCTCTATTTCAAATAATGTGGGCTATATCGTGATTTCAACAGACAGACGGACATTGTTAAATCAACTTAGAATTTTATCCTGATTATGAACATATATACATTATGAGGTCTACGACGAATATTTAGGGTGTTACAAACGGAATAACAAAGTTAATATACCCTCCTTTCCAATGGGGAGGGTATAAATATACTTAAAAGAGCTAAAGAGTTGCTTTGCTTGACCGAAAGTGGTGAACTTCCGAATTTTCTTTTCTCCGATGAGAAAACGTTCGTTGTCCAGCAGTTTGTAAACAAACAAAATGATCGTGTTTACCTGCCAAAGAAGTCAGCTGAAAAAGTGCACCTTCGGTTGACCACCAGAACTCAAGCGCCGGCCATTGATATGATGTGGGCCGCCATAACAGCCGATGGTCGCTGTGCGCTTGTATAAATCGACCGTGGCATCAGAATAAATGCCGAATATAATCGCGAAAATATTCTGGAGGGTGCTTTCATTCAATAAAATTTAAGAAAATGTAAAAATTATGACGTTTGACTTTGTTGCAGTTTTTTTATCTCAAACACCAAATCGGATGAAACATATATATGGGAGCTGTAGCTCGTAGCCGAGAACTGATTTACAAAATTTGAAGCACAATAAACCTGATATCGGATAAAGATATACAGGGTTGTCCATATTCGACTGACCCATCTGGCAACGGCATAACTTTTGACAGAGATGTCACATCGCTTAATGACATACCGCGTTTGAAGCGTCAGTCCAAGCAGATTTTTACCATGAACCAATACACGCCACGCGAGCGCTCTGAAATAGTTGAAATTTACATTCAACAGAAGAAGTCAATTGTGAAAACTCAACATGCTTTTAAAACATTAAAAAATGTGAGAAGTGCGCCTTCTAAGAACACCATTAAGCGCTCTTTCTAATCCGAAGAGGCCATATAAAAGTCGACCAAGGCGATCGACCGAGAATATCGCTGTCGTACGAGCCAGCGTTGAGAGGTCCCCAAGAACATCCCAAAAACGCCGTTCTCAGCAGTTGGGCATGGCTCGGTCCACTTTACAACGGATTATTCGCATTGATTTGCATTTGTTCCCGTACAAAATTCAATTGACGCAAAGAATGTTGCCTGCGGACAAGCCTCGCAAACGTCCGTCGAATATGGGCAACCCTGTATTACGCATGTGGGGGACTTAAAACACCAAATCGGATGAAACATGTATATGGGAGCTATAGCTATATCTAAACCGATTTTCTCCAAATTTGCTCAACTTGCTGCTAGACTGAATTCGATGGGATGTACTGAAATACAGATTATTTGAACTTATATTGGCCGTTTGGCGAATTCGGTTAAAGATATGTGGGAGTTATATCTAAATCTGATCCGATTATAAGGGTTCGTCCGTGGTCCAAACAAATATTGTTTGCAAAATTTCATATCAATCGGATAATAAATGCAACCTGCATTTTGTTCACAAGAGTACATAGACGGACTGACATGCATAAATCGACTCAGAAACTAATTCTATGAAGATCCTCAAAAGTAACTATTGGTCTGTCTCTTCCTTCCTTCCTTCTCCTTCTATGTGGTGCAGGGTATAAAAACCGTTTAAACATAAAAACCTTGGCATTGACGACACCTTTCATATTTAGTTTGCAGAAACAAAATCGGTTCACGCATTCCACAGAACATCAATTACCAACAAAATGCAACTTATTTCACATATACAGATGGATAAATATTTAAATATGACGAATAAAATCTCAGTTCCCTTATTAACTATTTACTTGATAACTCAGTTCGCCATAACGCAAAGGTTTTCCTCCTACAAAATTCATATTATCCAAATGAAATACCTCTCTGATATAAAGGCTACGGTGCTGCTAAATAAATCCATGTTCTTCATTCTAATTAGATAGCATTCCTTAAATATTCTCCATTCGATTTTCAGTTAAATCACCTCCAACACATCACATCATCAGAATTTCGGATCACTTAATTTCAAGAACTCCTTTGTATTCCAATCAGTTGTCCTGGCCTCCTTGCTCTTGTATTTCAGTTATGGCTAAAATTAAATTTTCAACTGAATTGCCAATTTCAGTATTTACATGGAATTTTATGAATATAATTGCTCTACTGCAACTCGGTTATGCTTTCATTAAATGCATTCCAGCATTCCGAACATTTTTCTGCTCATTTAAGTTGCCAGGGAACTTGCTCCATTGTACAGCTTCTTCTTGCTATCTATCCATCATGGGATGGTGCAACATACTTGAATGCCCATAACATTTTCCATTAAATAAATACAGAAGAAATTTTTACACTTTGCCAGCCGAGTGTAGGCATCTGAAATTTGAATTTCATCCTTGACCAACATCCGTTTGCCAGGACAACAATATGCAAAACAACAACAACAAAAACACATCAGACCATAATAACGAGCCAAACTGTCAAATGAACAAGTTTTTCAATATTTTTCCATGCAAAAGAAATGAACAAAACTGCACAAAAACATCTTTCTCTCTACTTTTGTTAAATAATGGACAACAACTGCAAAAAGTTGTTGATGTATTTCCTCCTTACTTTGGGAACTTAGAGGAAATTATCCTGCCCACACAACGCCTTCTGGTCATCCGTTATGCCATTAAATTTATTTATCATCTGCTAAGTGCAATGGTCGTTGTAGGACTGAATGCCGCTGCTGCTCCCCTCCGCAAACATAAGTTGTGGCAATCATTTTCCCCCTCAATCTAGTCTGTTTGTACAGCAGCAATAGCAGTTCCTATTTCCGAAAGGGGGCGAGAGTATGTAGAAATGCAAACAATGGCCTGTCTGCATCCCTCCCGCCCACATTTAGAGTGATGGACTGACTGCATTTGCCTGTTGTACAGCGAATGTTGGTAGATCTTAGACAAGCCAAGATATTTTTCAAGGACTTGGTAAACATTGTTATAACATACTTGTCAAGCAATCACATAAGAAGGACTTTGGCACAATTCATCTCTATGTGAGTGGGGGGCGTTAACCCCCTTCCACATTTTACTTTCACTGATACCATGTTGTTCTTTTCTTGGCGTTTTCTTTGGTTTCTTGAAGAACTAAATCAGAAAAGTTTATTCAAGAAAAACAAGATTTTTGTCATTGTCAAACTGTAAAGTGTTTATGCTTATAGAAGAATCGCAATCAACGATCGTTTAAGGATGCAAATTTTCACAAATGCAATGGCATGAATAAGGCATTGAATGGGATTTCGATATGCTACACCATAATACGAGGGGAATATTGAATTTGTCCTTCTATGTGGAAAACTTTGAAATTTTAAGCGAAGCACATATTCGTGGTCACCGCAACACTTTAAATCAGCTGTGCTCAAAACCGTGTTCTAGAACATGAACCGAAAAAAGAGATAATTTAAGAGAAAAATAAAATTCTGTTTTTCTTTATATTTTACGGTTCTATTAAATTGTTTTTAGGCACGAATGTTTGCCAAATTAATTTATAAAGCAAATGGATAAATAATATTTTTATAAATAATGACTTAACACAGTTTTGCTCTTGATTTAAATAAGCAAAGAGAAATTTGACTGCTTTAAATGTCTCTCTCTCTTTCTCTCTCTCTCTGTTGAAATCAAGATAAAGTCCAGATTATGCAATTGCTGGTATGGCGTCTCGGATGATTGATTTTGGAAATTGGCTCATGTAACTGCTCCTCAAAATTCTGTTACTTTAGGGGTTTTAACAATAATTTCAAACTGAAACAGCAGCAATTTTATATTTCGAGTCCTCATTAGGTCTAATTTCCCATCGCGAAAAAGGTGAGACCAACAGTTTGTACAACCCCCATATAGCAGCATCTTCTGACTGTTTGTACCCTCAGCCATATGGCTACAGATGTTATACAGTGTGAGAAAAAGAACTTCTTTTGTGGATTTTCAGACAATCCCGTTGAAAAATGTGTCTAAAATCATCAAAATACCGAATATCGGGAGGTACCGTTGTATTGTATCGTAGACCTATATAGACCATTCTCTTTCAGGATATAAAGAGCTGACAAGGAACTCCTTGTTTAGAATTTCAGACAATTCCATTTAAAAGTGTGGCTAAACTCATGAAAATACCGAATATGCGGGAGATACCGTTATATGGGGTCTATACGATATGGCTACAGATGGTATACAGTGTGAGAAAAAAAACTGCAACAAAGTCAAACGCCATAATTATACCCTCAGCCATATGGCTTCAGAGGGTATATATCATTTCATACGGTCAAAACGTGTCTAGTCGAAATAACGGTTTAGGTCTCTTTTGACCAAATCCCTTTTAGAAAATTTGGAGTCGATCTAGCGATGTCCGTCCGTCCGTCTGTCTGGTTGGCTGGTGCGCACGATAACTCTCGAAGGGAGTATTCAATTTGGTCCAAACCTGGGACATCGTAATATTTTTGTCAAACTTAGATCGAGTTCGGAGATGGGCAATATCGGTCCATCGGCAAAACCGACCGATGCTTTTTTACTTGTTTTTACATTCTTTTAAATTGTATTTAATAAAAGCCAAAAATTTCGGAAAAATCATCAAATTTTAGAATAAGTTTAGATTTGTTCGAATTGGTCACTTTTGGCACGAATTATGGCCTTCAAACGGCGAATGAAACCGTCACACGCTGTCCGATTGTTGCTCTGCGGTATTTTGGCCCATTCCCGGCGAAGCGCTTGCTTGAGGTGATCGACATTTTGGTATTGTTTAGTGCCAACATTGCTTTCCAAAATACTTCAGACTAGTCCAACGGATTGGTATCCGTAGATTTTGGTGGCCATTGTGCGCTGGAAATGAAGCGAGGAACCTCACTTTGTAACCATACTTTTGGAATGACCAAGGTCTGCGGCCCAAATGTTTTGCGTGCCCAAGGCTTTAATACACCCTCCAGAATATTTTAGCGATAATATCACCATTGCCGGCGCTTGAGCTCTGCTCTTTGGCAAGTAAACACGATTGATTACAAACTGACAACGAAGGTTTTCTCATCGGAGAAAACCAAATTCGGCAGTTAACCACTTTGGGCCAAGCGAAGCAACTCTTTAGCTCTTTTGAGTCTATTTTCTTTCTGTTGCGGTGTAAGTTCTTGCACTTTTTGGAATTTCAATGGCTTTACCCCGAGCTCATTTTTCAATATTTGCCGAATTTTTCGGCCACTGCGACGCGAGCTTCGATCAAGTCGCTTCTTTACGTTTCAAACTATTTCTGCTGATGTTGCTGTTTTCTTCCATTCACTTCCTCAACGTCGGGCTACGCTACAGTTTCACGGAAAGAATTTGCCAATTTTCAAAAAAATAAAATCCGTTTAAAATTCTGTTGAAATAAAACAAGTGTTGTTCGAGTATTTATTTCGTTTTCCAATATTTCGAAATTCGATGAATTTCATCTTCAGGAAAAAGTTCTACAACAACAAAGACCTCAAGGTCGAAAAACACTTGTTTTATTAAAATATAAAAAGTTCGAATAAAAGAAAAACATTAATTCTATTAGAATCTTAAAAATACCGTGTGTAGCCGTTACATTAGGGTCTATACGACGACGTGGACCTTCATAGGCAATTTTTGTTATAAGCGATTACAATATTCAAATGCGAAACTTGAAAAAAAATCGGTGAATAATGTAGCTAAAATCATCAAAATGCCGAATATAGGGAGGTACCATGATATGGGAGCTATACGAAGACATGGACCTGCATAGACATTTTTTTTTTCATAGGCTGTAGTATCCATTACGAACTTCAAATACAAAATTTGAAACACTTCCGGTGAATAATGTACCTAAAATCATCAAAATACCGAATACAGGGAGGTGCCATTATATGGGAACTATACGAAGACATGGACCTGCATAGACATTTTTTTTTTCATAGGCTGTAGTATCCATTACGAACTTCAAATACCAAATTTGAAACAATTCCGATGAATAATGTCGCTCAAATCATCAAAATACCGAATATAGGGAGGTACCGTTCTGTATGGGGGCTATACGAAGACGTGTACCTGAACAGACATAGGCTGTATGAAATATGAAATTTGAAACATTTCCGGTGAATAAAGTCCCAAAAATCGACAAAATATCGAATATCGGGGCGTAAAGTGCTTGGAAAGAACTTCTAATATGGATTTTTAGATTGTTCCATTGAAAAATGTAGCTAAAATCATCACATACCGTCGTATGGAGGATATATGACAGTATTGTATTCAGAAAGAACTCCTTGTGCGGATTTCCAGACAATTCCGTTGGAAAATGTGGCTAAATTCATCAAAATACGGAATATCGGGAGGTGCCGTTATATGTGGAATATACGATATCGTGGACCTATATAGACAATTCTCTTTCAGGAAATAAAGAGCTGACAAGGAACTCCTTGTTTAGAATTTCAGACAATTCCATTTAAAAATGTGGCTAAACTCATGAAAATACCGAATATGCGGGGGATACCGTGATATTTGGGTCTATACGATATCGTGGACCGATATAGCCCATCTTCGAACTTGGCCCGCCTGCAGACAAAAGATAGACCTGTGCAAAATTTTCTCTTCCTACTGTAATTCGTTTTTACTGTAGCGAGATTACAACAGACGGACGAACGGGCAGGACTAAATCGTTTTATAATTTTACGCTGATCGAGAATATTTATACTTTGTTGGGTCTAAAATAATTATTTCATTGAGTTACAAATGAAATGACGAACTTAATATGCCCTCCGTACTATGTATAGTGTAGGGCATAGAAGGGCCCAACAATTAAAAATTGCTCAGGGAATTAACAGCCCTTTTGCTGTTTTGTTTTTATGACCTAATACCAACAATTCCACTAAAAATGTGTCATGCACCATACCAAGTCGGCTCGAATGTTGGGAGTATTATATTCAAGTTGCAATTATCGTCTGATTCTCAAGAAAGCTTGCTAGATGTATATATAGAGGTTTAAATGGACCACAAATTAAAACAGTGGCTCTACAAGTCACAATTAAAAACCAATCGACACAGAATTTTGCATGAGGTTACGGTTTAGGACAATATATTATAGTGTTGTAGGTTATTAAATGGTCGGTCCAGCTTGCTTACTATATTTTTTTTCATAATTTCGAATATTATTTTGAATTGAAAAAAAAAAAAAACGTTAAAATAAACAAGTAAGCAAAGGCTATAGTCGTGCGGGGCCGACCATGCGATACCCTACAACATAACAATATGTTAGAAGCACCCTTATGTCCAAGCCCATTTTGTAAGATTTCGCTTTTGAGATTTTGTCATGGAGCACAGCCCAGATATTGCCCTTACCATTTTGGCCAAGGACATTTGCGCACTCCGTCGTGCTGTTAGTTGTTGTGGTCGATTTTACAGCTAAATATAATCCTATGGTCATCCAAAAAGCTAGAATTCTTCCCTATCCTTAACTCCCTTCTCAGGCATGTCGATTGGCATCAGTTGTGTTATCAGTATTTTTTTTTTCTGTTTTGATTTATTTGAGCCCCTTAATATTTTGCGATCATCTCCAAAAGCAAGAAGCCGTTCTGCATCTACAAATTTAGACCCATATATATTATTTGCTTGTCTACGATATTTGACTATATTCGTCAACGATGTCAGCACAAAAAATCCAGAAGTTCGCCTTTTGTGTATTTCGGATATCGCCTGTAAGTAATGTTGGTATTTTTTTCACACAAAATTAGTGGTACATTCTACCCGCTGTCCTTTGGTTCCTATTTGCCACTTTATAACGGCTGCAAAATCAGGAACATTTTCAGTGGTTGGTCCATTTCAACCCCTAAATATATTGCGGTCAACTTTGAAACAATAGCTCTTCTGAGCTTAACCCTACCCTTGTGAAAATTTTCGTGAAGATCGGACGATAATTGCAATCTGTGTATAATAACCCCGACCCGTGTTGTAAGGTGAAAAAATTTTACAAAATGTACATTTCAAAATTATGAGTCAAATTGAAAAAATCGCATGCGATAAAAAATAAAACAAATGTCATAAAATGCTACAAAATCTATAATAACACCATTATTGGCATATTTTTCTGCGCTTTTTTTTAGATTTCATACTTTTATGTCGAGAGAGCATTCTGAATTGACAAAATTTGACAAAATCGGTCCAGCCATTCTTTAGATATATGCATTCTAACTAAAATCCCCTTCCTTTGTATATACACATTGTATATATTTCGCTATACATAACCGATATATTTACTATCGGCATCTACGTAACGATCAGAATTGACCTGTTCGTCTATTTGTGATTTCGCCGGGTTTAAAAATATTCGCGGCTTAATGAAAAATTGGACTTTTATTTAACACAAATGTTATGGTCTGTTTTACCCACTAAATATTACCCGATGACCATCAAAATTGGAAGGCTTCTGCCCAGCCCAAAGAAGTAGCCCCATGCTAACTTCCGCTTTGATTGATCGATAATTGCGACCTGTAGAGCAACTGCAAAATCAGTAATTTTTTCCGTTTTTGGTCCATTTCAATCCCTAAATATTATGAGATCATCTCCAAATGAAATAGGATTCTATTCTGGCCCAAACCCACCTCCATTCTAAATTTCGTGAAGATCGGACCATAATGGCGACCTGTAGAGTGATTACAAATTAACATGGACAGACGGACGGACGGACAAACATAGCTAGATCGACTCAGCTTGGCGAGGTAGGAAAATCCATAAATACTTTCTTATGTGGGAAAACAATATTTCGAGGTGTTACATAATTTTTGGCCCAATCAAATTATAATACCCCCAACATATAGTGTTGTAGGGTATAAAAATGGCACACAATAGCACACAAACCTTTTTTAACTTCTCCTATGATTTGACCGATGATATATCTTCTTTGGTAGATGATAATAAAACCTTCGTGCATTTCAACGTAGAATTCCATTTCCAATTTTTAATTGTATTTTCTACTCTTGGGTGAATTGAATTCCTAGAAAATATCAATTGCAATGAATCACTATTCACTGGTAATTTCATGCAGTTCTTCTAATTATTGTGGTTGTTGTTGCTGCTGCTGTTATTTCAAAATTCATTTCCATCCACTGCGTACAAAGGATTATGATAGCAATTACTGGGAATTCTTCTCGGAAATATTTTTCCTTTTTTTTTTTTGTTAAATTTAGCCAGAGTGTAATTAAGTTCGAAATTCTGCTTTGAAATGCATAGCCAGGACTGGAGTTCATTCTAAGTATATGCAAATTTAGCAGAATTTTAACTAGTTTGAGATATCCTCTTAAAATATGCACCAGCAATGCGCTGAAGCAATAGACTATGCCGGGCAATTGAAAATAAAATCCTATGACATTCGAAAATTTTGGATTTTTTATGCAGGGAAATAAAAAGAATAAAGTTGTTAAGTGGCCATATTAAAAAGTGAATAATAAGATATTTTTGAAGGCTTCCTTAAATAACAGAAAATGCGTTCTCCATTTTTTGTAGATAGAACAATAAGAATAATTTCTCTGAAATCATAAAAAAATGTAAATCCACTTCCTCAATTAACCCCAAGGCATAACATAAATACCATAAGCTATGAATAATGCAAAAACACAACATCTCATCCCCAATAAAACTCCAACAAAAGAGAAAAGAAAATATTTACATTTGTTTGTTAATACCCCTCTGATCCATACACATACACAAAGTTTATTTTTATATGAACCAAGAATGAATGAATGCCTTTAAATCCGGATGCCTTGAAGCCATTCAGTCAGTCACTCAGCCTGCCAGCCAGCCTACCTGAACAGGTGAACAATTTGAAATTGAATTTCTTCAAATTGAAAAGTTAGATAATATAACCTTTTTTCTTTTGTACAACAATAATAACAACAAACAGATTACAAGTTTCTCCATCAAATTTTATAAATGTCAAAATCAGGAACATATGTTGTCAATAATGCTGAAGTGGGATCTAACTTTACAATATGTTTGTGTAGATAGAATTTGGGGAAAGGAGTGGAGTGTTTTGAAGGATATGGTATCCTTGTTGCATGTTGTCTTTATTATCACAATGTCAAAAATGTGTAAATCTAAAATACGGCGAAGAAATAAAGGCCAAAGAGGATTAACGTTTATATGCAAAGAAAAACTGTTATAATTGTAATTTGAGGTCGTAACAACAAAAAAAAACATTTTGCAACTTCATTTGAATATGAATCCTTTATATTCTCGAAATACAGCATTTCATGAATTGATTTAAAAAGTGTCTGAATCCATAAAAGAAGCCTGTTCCAAGGGAAAGAGAGAGAGAGAGAGAGAGAGAGAGAGAAAGATGCGCCTGACGAATAGACAGTAGGCTAAAATAAGTGATTAAAGTTTAACGAAGTACCAACAATGAGGTCCACATTTTCATACCACTCCTAAAATCAGACAGCAGGCAAGAGAATGCAAATAAAACTTGCGATATAGAAAGTTTTATTCGGAGTTCCGGTAGATAGGGTTGCCCATATTCGACGGACCCACATGGCAACGCCATAACTCTTGGCAGAGATGTCACATCGCTTAATGACATACCGCGTTTGAAGCGTCAGTCCAAGCAGATTTTTACCATGAACCAATACACGCAGCGCTCTGAAATAGTTGAAATTTACATTCAACAGAAGAAGTCAATTGTGAAAAAAAAAGAATGTGAGAAGTGCACCTTCTAAGAACACCATTAAGCGTTTATACGAAACATTTTCGACTGGTAAGGCTCTTTCTAATCCGAAGAGGCCATATAAAAGTCAACCAAGGCGATCGGCCGAGAATATCGCTGCCGTACGAGCCAGTGTTGAGAGGTCCCCAAGAACTTCCCAAAAACGCCATTCTTAGCAGTTGGGCATGGCTCGGTCCACTTTACAACGGATTATTCGCATTGATTTGCATTTGTTCCCGTACAAAATTCAATTGACGCAAAGAATGTTGCCTGCGGACAAGCCTCGTCGATTGGAATGGGCCCAAAGAGTCATCGAAATGGCCGAAGATGACGAGTAATTTGGGAACAAAATTATCATGTCCGATTAAGCCCATTTCACATTGAATGGGACCGTAAATAAGCAAAATTGCCGTTTTTACGCCACTGAAAATCCTCAGGAGATTCCAGAAGTGCCTCTTCATGACGAAAAAGTCACAGTTTGGTGCGGCGTTAGTGCGAAAACGGTCATTGGGCCGTTTTTCTTCCAAAATGAAAATGGCCATGCTGTTACCATCAATCAGGAGCGTTATCGCGACATGATGACCAATTTTGTGATGCCAATTATTCGTCGAAAGCGTATGAGGCAGTTCTGGTTTCAACAAGACGGCGCTCCACCGCACACAAGTCGCATAACAATCGATTTTCTGAAGAATTTGTTTCCGGGCCGTTTGATGTCGAAAAATGGTGATTTGGACAATAATTTAGGACGCCAACCACCGCCATATCTCACACACAGATGCCATCAGTAACCTAAATATCGAATTTCAGAATTGTTCTCTATCCCTTCATCCAATACCCTACTTTGTACTTTTCGTACATATATAGTACACATCTCTAAAACCACCATCATATACAACCCCTTTTTTCTTACTAACTTACTTTGCATACCACATTTCAATTGGTACCCTTTTAGTGCGAAGACAAGCTTACGCCTCAAAACTGGTCCTCATGCAAAAAGTCAATATTCTAGCTTAAGCTCTTCGTCTGGGCTTTGATTTTAGATCAGTCAGTCAGTCAGTTATTTTGCTACTCCGTTATGTGCCGCCACAGGAGTTAGAATCCATTATGACAAATACCAATTTTTAGACAAATCCGTGGGAAAATGTGGCAAAAATCATCAAAATATCGAATATCGGGAGGTACCGTTATATGGGGGCTATACCAAAATGTGGACCCATAAATATATACTATGTTTCGCCACCGGAGCTAGAACCTATTACGAATTACAAATACCAATTTTTAGACCAATCCCTGAAAAAATGTGGCGAAAATCTTCAAAATACTAAATATCGGAAGGTGCTGTTATATGGGGACTTTACCAAAACGTGGACCGATATATCTTTGAATTTTATGCTTATCATGAATATAAATGCTATAAATGGGATCTACGACGAATATTTAGGGAAGTTACAAACGGAATGACAAAGTAATATACCCTTCTTTTCAAGGTGGAGGGTATAAAAATCGAAGTTTTAAAATTGGAAATTGTTATTTTTTAGAAACTTTGTCTGGATATTGCGAAATTTAGAGCAGATATCATAAAATTAACCAACCAATTTCAAAATGTAAAAAAACAAGTTAAAAAGTATCAGTCGGTATTGCCGCCAGAGATATACCCTCAGCCTATGTTCGATTATCTAAATATATTTTGACTAGTGTTAAGGTTATTCAAACGTTTGACCCTCTATGGAGCAGATCCCGAAGGAATGGGCCAATATTTCCCATTTCCTATCGGACCCAAAATATGATATAAGTATTTCGACAGATGTGCCAAGTCTAAATGGAATCGGGTGTTAATTTGGCGATTTATGAGCTTCATGGGTACTCACAATTTCAGTATTTTGTGGGGGAGGTACTTGATGGAGTGGACCGATATTGTCCATTTCCACACCTGCCCTAGCACTGACGCAAATATTAGGATTTGCAAAGTTGGAGCAAATTCGGATTATCCTTTCTCTTTCTGTGCAAAGAATATATTTTTTGAACATTTCGACCTTTTGTGGGGGAGGTACCAGAAGGAGTAGATCGATATTGTTCATCTTAACACCAGACCTTGGGTTAATATAAATATTGGGATGTGTGAAATTTGAAGATAATCGGACTCTTACATAACATTTTATGAGAGTTGTAATTATTCAAAATTTTTACCCCTTGTGGGGGAGGTACTTGATGGAGTGGACCGATATTGTCCATTTTAGCACCTGACCTAGAACTGATGAAAATATTAGTTGGAGCAAAGTTGGAGCAAATTCGGATTATCCTTTCTCTTCCTGTGCAAAAAATATATTTTTTGAAAATTTTGACCTTTTGTGGGGGAGGTACCAGAAGGAGTGGACCGATATTGCCCATCTCCGAACGCGATCTAAGTTTGACAAAAATATTACGTTGTAGCCAATTTGGACCAAATCGGATACTCCCTTCGAGAGTTATCGTGCGCACCAGCCAGACAGACAGACAGACAGACGGACGGACGGACATCGCTAGATCGACTCCAAATGTTCTGCAACGGATTTGGTCCAAAGAGACCTAGGGTCTAAAACCGTTATTTCGACTAGGCACGTTTTGGCCGTATCAAATGATATATACCCTCTGTAGCCATATGGCTGAGGGTATAATTTCACTAATGCATTACATGGTCTATATATGTAATACATTCAGATGAGCGGGTATGGTATAAATATTTACCTTGCAAATAGTGTTGCATTCTCATCAAAACGATAAAATGCCATTGACTGTTTGCCAGTTAACCAGCCTGACTGTTATTTGACGTTTAAAAAACTCAACCGCCCAACCTTTCCAAATCACACCGTTACACACAGTGTCTTTGCATTTTTATTGCCTCTCCAACATTTCCGTTTCCTTTGGTCGATGTTAGTGTTATCGTTCGACGTAAATCGCATTTTGTTAAATGTCAGTTAAACACGTAACGGTGACATTTATGCTTAGTTAACTAACGTCAATTCCCGCACCATTTTCCCCCCATGTAAATTTGCTGGTTAAATCATTTTATTGCATTTGGCAAATTTTCTGATTGGCATTTCCAGATAAAAGGTTAAAATTAGAACCGCAATTCGTTGCGAAGTCACGAAAGATGTTGAAAAATAGCGAACGGCAAACGAATTGCCATGTCACGTGTGTTTAGTGTAATTTGTCATAACTCACAATGACAAATTAAACGATAAATATTTATTGTGTTTGGGTTTATTTTTGTCTAGTCATTTTTTATCATTTGCCAAGGAATATTGTCATCGAAGACATAAGAAATTTCCCCTGAAAATAGCTGGGGAGGAGAAAAGAAAAAAAAATGTTTTTCATTTGTTGCTCACTCTCCTCATTTCAGATGCTCTTTTGCCTGAAATAAGGGATTACAATTTATTAAACTGGCCTTTTGGCATATTTCTTCATCTCCTTATCTCAAGTTTCAATTGGTCAGTAGGTATTACAACTTCTCATTGTCTGTCATTTTTGATTTCAATTATCAACAACATGATTCCATTTTGAAATTTTACATCCTCTTTGGCATTTTCATTCGTTCTCTTCTTAATCCTGAGAGTAAATAATTTGAGACAACTATTAACGTCATTAGGAAATCCATTTGTGTCCTTTCAGAATAGAATCACGTTACATCTAATCTGTTAACAAGAAAGCAACAACAGCAACAAATATCACAGACTACTTGATTGGCCGGGAGTGAGAGAGAGAGCCTTATAGCCATACCGCAACCCTTAACCCCCCCACACAACGACAACAACAACAAGCTGTTGTCATTTCGTTAACCCTTTATTCAAGTTTTTTGGACAATTTGACAAACTAAAAGTGGCGGCACACGTTCTGAAATCTACATTGTTGTCCTACTGCAGCTATTGTTGTTGTGTTTGTGCCATTAGAATGCTAATGGAATTAAAAAGCAGGTCAACGACTAAATAGCTTAGCCGTCTGGTAAATTAGGATTTTGTCATAGTAAATTTTTTTTCGAAAATATTTAAAAACTTTTCCAAAAATAAATTGTTTTTGTAATTTGAGAACAGATATAATTTGTTGAAAAAGGTTTGTTTTTAATTAAATAAATATGTATGAAACTTTATTTTAATAACAATGGGTTTTATGAACTTTAGGTTACATATCATTTGATACGGCCAATACTGTTTTAGACCCTAGGTCTTTTTGGACCAAATCTGTTTCAGGACATTTGGAGTCGATCTAGGTGTGTAAAATATTTTTACTCAAATTTGAAAGTTAATATATAATATGTAAAGGTATTTTAATGTTCAGTCAATGCTGGTTTTTATACCCTCCACCATACATAGTATGGAGGGTATATTAAGTTCGTCATTACGTTTGTAACACATCGAAATAAACATTTTGGACCCAACAAAGTATATATATTCTTGATCAGCGTAAAATTCTAAGACGATTTAGCCATGTCCGTCCGTCCGTCCGTCTGTTGTAATCACGCTACAGTGTAAACGAATTAAGATAGGAAGCTAAAATTTTGCACAGATCTCTCTTTTGTCTGCAGGCAGGTCAAGTTCGAAGATGGGAAGATAGGAAGCTAAAATTTTGCACAGATCTCTCTCATGGCTGCAGGCAGGTTAAGTTCGAAGATGGGCTATATCGGTCCACGATATCGTATAGCCCCCATATAACGGTAACCTCCGATATTCGGTATTTTGAAGATGTTAGCCACATTTTTCAACGGAATTGTCTGAAAATCCACACAAGGAGTTCCTTGTGGGTACTTTATACCTCGGCAGAGAATTATCTATATAGGTCCGCGATATCGTATAGCCCCCATATAACGGTACCCGCCGGTATTCGGTATTTTGAAGATTTTAGCCACATTTTTCAATGGAAGTGTCTGAAATTCCACAAAAGGAGTCTCTTGTGAGTATTCTACCCTCTGATAAAGAATTGTCTATATAGGTCCACGATATCGTATATCCCCCATATAGATGTACCCCCCCCCCCCCCATTTTCGGTGTTTTGATGATGTTAGCCACATTTTTCAAAGGAATTGTCTGAAAATCCATACAAGGAGTTCCTTATGGGTACTTTATACCTCGGAAGAGAATTATCTATATCGGTCCACAATATCGTATATTTCCCATATAACGGAACCCCCGATATTCGGTAGTTTGATAACATTACCCACAATTTTCAACGGAATTGTCTGTGGGTACAAGGAATTCCATGTGGGTACTTTATACCTCAGCACAGAATTATCTATCTAGGTCCACGATATCGTATATCCCCCATATAACTGTACCCCCTGATATTCGGTGTTTTGATGATTTTAGCCACATTTTTCATCGGAAATTGTACATAAGGGGTTTCTTGTGAGCACTTTACCCCCCGACAGAGAGTTCTTTATATAGGTTAATGATATCGTATAGCACCCATATAAAGGTACCCCCGATATTCGGTATTTTGATGATTTTAGCCACATTTTCAAATCGTATTGTCTGAAAATCCACACAAGGAGTTCTTAGTGAGCACTTTACCCCCTGAAACGGAATTGTCTATATAGGTGCGCAATATCATATATCCCCCATATAACGGTACCTCCCGATATTCAGTAGTTTGATGATTTTAGCCACTTTTTCCAATGGAATTATCTGAAAATCCACACAAGGAGTTCCTTGTGAGTACTTTACACCCAGACATATATTTGTCTTAATAGGTCCACAATATCATATAAACCCCCATATATTGGCATTTTCCTATATTAGATATCGTAAAGATTAAAAAAATAATTTTTTTTGAAAATTTTCTAATTCGTCCCAAATGGTGGAGGGTATTCAAAGTTCGGCCCGGCCGAACTTAGTGCTTTTTTACTTGTTCTGTTTAGATTTTACAACACCGAATTCAAAATATGATTTTTTTACATGATCGATTATATTCCGAACTTAAAACCTGTAAAGTCTGGAAGTTCCGTGGTGGGAAATAAATCTATTCATAAGTAACTAAACATAAAAAACAGTAAGGAAAGGTCAAAAGTCAGACCGGGCCGACTATATGATCCCGAAATTCACTCAATTTGGGTTGCTATTAGTCATTATTTGTACAATAAACCTGAAATTGGATTAAGAATATACTTGGGAGCTATATCCAAATCATAGCCGTTCTCGATGGAAATGTATTTCCGAGCTTTATAAGATATCTGGTACCAAATATCATTGTTGTCGAATGCATATTACTTGATTCTAGACTGAATACGGTCGCATGTACCAAAACTCAGGACTTTTTGACAGATATTGGCCATTTGGTGCACAATTAACCCGAAATCGGTTGAAGATATATATGGGACCTATATCTTAATCTGAACCGATTTTATTAAAATTTGGCAGAGGTATTTCTGGGCTGTATATGATAATTTGTACCAAATGTCATTATTGTGGAATGCATTTTACGAATGTGAGGGACTTCAACACCAACTCAGATGAAACATATATATGAGAGCTGTAGGTATATCTGAACCGATTTTCCTCAAATTTACTGTACTTGCTTCTAGACAGAATTTGGTCGGATATGCCAAAATTCAGGTCATTTGGACTGATATTGGCTATTTGGTGCACATTTAACCCGCAATCGGTTGAGGACATATATGGGAGCTATATCCAAAGCTGAACCGATCTTGATAACTGGTACCAAAGATCATTGTTGTGGAATAAATATTACGCATGTGAGGGACTTTAAACCCCAAATCAGATTAACCATCTTTTGTGTCTCGTACCATCACTCGTTACTGTGATACTCGTAGCGCAAATTTGAACAAATCTAAACTTATTCTAAAATTTGATGCTTTTTCCGACATTTTTCGCTTTCATTCAATATTCATTCATTTAAAATAAAATCTAAAAATTATGGCGTTTGACTTTGTTGCAGTTTTTTATCCCACTCTGTATTAAGGGTCAAATGTTGAGGTTTGCAGGGTTGCCCATATTCGACGGACCTTTGGGCCCATTCCAATCGACGAGGCTTGTCCGCATTTTAGGTCTGTAGAATTGTTGGTACTGAAAATGGATCATATAGGTCCATATTTTAATACAGCTCCCATATACTGTACCGCCAGATTGAAGTTGTTTTGGCCGATTTAAGTCATATTTTTAAACAGAATTTGCTGTAAATTCTGCAGTTTATATTCCCTGTTTATGGGAAAAATCCATGAAAATAACTGTCCATAAAAATCCAAATTTTCGTATAGTATAGTCAAGTGACTGTGTCTCCAGATATTCGGTATTTTAATGACATGTGTCAAAGTTCTCAAACTTGATATTCGGAGTTCGTAATAATCATCGTCCTCGCCGACAGATAATTGAATATAGAGGTCCACGTTTTATTATAGCCCCATTTAACTATAACACCTGACAATCGGAAATTTTAAAATATGCTCGAAATACTCATGTTGGACCCAAAAAAGCACATATACAGGGTGAGATAAAAAGAAACTGCAACAAAGTCAAACGCCATAATTTTCATAGAAAGCAAAATTTTCAATGAAAGCAAAAAATGTTGGAAATAGCATCAAATTTTAGAATAAATTTAAATTTATTCGAATTGGTAACCCTTGGCACGAATTATGGCCTTGAAACGGCCAATGAAACCGTCACACGCTGCCCGAGTGTTGCTCTGCGGTATTTTGGCCCATTCCCGGCGAATCGCTTGATTAAGGAAATCGCCACTTTGGTATTTTTTAGTCCAACGGATTGGTATCCGAAGATTTTGGTGGCCATTGTGCACTGGAAATGAAGCGAGGAACCTCATTTTTTAACCATTCTTGGGTGGCGCGTGCTGAGTGCGATGCTGCTTAATCTTGTTGGAATTTCCAAGATCTGCGGCAAAAATGTTTTCGTGCATAAGACTTTAATACGCCTTCCAGAATATTTTCGCGATAATATTCAGCATTTATTCTGATGCCACAGTCGATTAATACGATCGGAGAGCGACAATCGGCTGCTATGGCGGCCCACACAATCAACATGGTGATGCTTGAGTTCTGGTGGCCAACCGAAGGTGTACATTTTCAGCTAACCTCATTGGAAAGAAAACTCGATCATTTTTGTATTTACAAACTGCTGGACAACGAATGTTTTCTCATCGTAGAAAACCAAATTCGGCAGCTCAAGCGAAGCACATCTTTAGCTCTTTTGAGTCTATTTTCTTTCTGTTGCGGTGTAAGTTCTTGCACTTTTTGGAATATCAATGACTTTGCCCGAGCTCATTTTTATACCCAGGGTGGTCAGGGTATTATGTTTTTGTGCATTTGTTTGTAACAGGCTAAAAGAAAACGAGTTAGACCCTCAGTTCCTTTTGATGATCTACATAGAATCACATTCTGAGTCGGTTTATGCATGTCCGTCCGTCTGTCCATGTATTTTTGTAAACAAAGTACAGGTCGCATTTATTGCCCGATCCAGATGAAATTTTGCACAGATCATTTGTTTGGCCCAAGGACGAACCCTATTGAAATTAAAGATAATCGGTCAAAATTTAGACATAGCTCCCATATAAATCTTCCTTCGATTTTCATTTTATTGTGCACCAAACGTGTAATATCAGCACGAACTGTATGGATATACACCCAAATTAGGCCTGAAAATAAGTATGCCAAATTTGATCGAAATCGGTTCAGATATAGCCATAGCTCCCATATATATTGTTCATCGGATTTGTTATTTTTGTCTTCCGCAGCCGTAATATACACTCTGCAACAACAATATTTGGGGAAATATATCAAATACAGCTCAGAAATACATTTGCTAAATTTTATCGAGATCGGTTCAGATTTGGATATAGCTCCCATATATAACTTCGTCCGATTTACCTTTTATTGTGCACCAAACGTCTAATATTTGCATAAATAGGATGGAATATGGCACATACGACCGAATTGAGTCTAGAAGTTTGTATGTCAAATTTGGTGAAGATCGGTTCAGATATAGCTATAGCTTCCATATATATTGTTCATCCGATTTGTTATATTTGTTACCCACAACCGTAATATGCACTCCGTAACAACGATATTCAGGGAAATATATCGAATGCAGCTCAGAAATATCTTTGCCAAATTTTATCGAGATCGTTTCCGATTTGGATATAGCTCCCATATATATATTTATCCGATTTTAAATTAATTGTGCGCCAAATGGGCAATACAAATCCGAATTTAAAAGATACAAATGCTTCGGCATATTTAGTCCTTTGAACTTTTAATTATAATTATAATCATAGCGTGTATGATTGAATTCTCCCATAAAAACTTTTAATTGTTATGTGGAGCTCTACTAAATTAGCAGAGTGGTTTAGGGTATAATAAAATCGGCCCCACCCGACTTTAAGGCTTTCTTTACTGGTTCAATATTTGCCGAATGAAATATTGCGATATGTTCAGCTCACGAGCCATTTGTTGTCCACTGCGACGCGGGTCTCGATCAAGTCGCTTTTTTACTTTTCGAACCATTTCTGCTGATGTTGCTGTTTTCGTCCACCCACCTCCTTGACGTCGGGCTACGCTACCAGTATCACGGTAACGAGCGATGGTACGACACACAAAAGATTTATTCACAATTAAATGCCGGAGTGCTCTAATGATAGCCACTTGTGGTTTTCCAGCCACATATATAATATCACGCTTGAATTCTATCACGAATAGCATTCAATATAGCTAAAGTGCGAAAAAAAAATATTTTTTTTCCACTCATATTGAAACTCAGCCACTGATTTTCTTCAAGAGATCTGTATATACGAATATGAAATATTAATATTCCTCCCAAAGGGAACCCATATAGTCCAAACTTCGTGATGATGTTCGCATTTTCTATTCGTTAAATTTAAATTATATCAAATTTCTTGCTAAATAACCTTAATCAAAAACGTGCCTTTGTATTGTAAACATCTACTATACCCTCCTATTTGTTGTTCTTTGGATAACATAACTTTCTTATTTTTTTTCTTCTTCTTATTTCATTACAGCAAATTAGGAACAACACCAAAAATAGAAAATATGGAAGCATTTAAAAAACATCTGCACGAACATTGTTACTACCAGGCCTGCAAGACAGTTGTTCTAAAATAAAAAAAAACAAGCAGTCGTTGTGGCCTTAGGTCTCTGAAGTTAAGTGGTGACAACAACACTGTCGCCGCTGACACTGGCACTGACACATTGGATGCAGCTCAAGAGCAGCACCACAAAACATTAGCAACTAAGTCAATGTTAATCTCCAAGTGCCAGCATCACTAACGACAAATAACACTACAAGAACAACAGCAACAAACAGGAATCTATCTGGTGAGTGGTCCCAGTCGTCATCTCGTGGTCCCAGTCGTCCTCGTCATCGTCATCATCATCAATGGCAGATGTTGCAGTAACGGTAAAATAGATTTAAAAGCAATTTACGCCAGCAACGACAACGTCTATATTAGCCAACATCATTGGAAAATATTGCTGGAACAACTTCCGTGCAGAGGAGGCAGAAGCGAGAGGTTAGCAAAACATAAATCTCACTCTCACTCCCTGCGTATAAACGTTTCCATTACCATTGACTAATATGCTAGATCTTAACATTCCCACGGTGAATACAATCTCCGCCACCATTTCACCCTATGATGCTGAAATATTTCAACAGAATCGTCATCACATTGCCGAGACAGCAGCAGCTAAAATGTCAGCAACAATGTTCGATACTCCCCCGACCACACTGCCTCTACCACAGGCTGAGAGTGGAATTAATCTAACACAACAGCTGACGGACACACTGCTGGACCCCATGGCAACGGCAACGGCAACTGGTGGCACGACCTCATCGGCCTCATCCCAGTTATATCCCTTGGTAAATGTAGCTAGCAATTTCGTTTACGATTGGTGCAATCAATCGTTGTATCCACAGTCATCCTCTGCAGCAGCTTATTTCGCCTCCAGTGACGGTAGTTCAAATAGTCCAAGTGGTTACAACTGTTCGCTGCTCACGAGCACAAATGGCTGGAATACATCGAGTAATGATACATATATGTAAGTTATGACATTGATATTACTGTTGTAGTTGTTGTTGTTGTGAAAAATTTGCTCGAGTCTTAAAGTTCGGAGAATGCAATTCAAGATATGAGAAATATTTTAAATTCTAAACGATAAAATATAGAACATAACAGCGTATACGTAATACATTTATCTCTAAGTCATAACTCATACGCACACAAGCAAATGAATGCAATAAGGCTATATGCCAGGTAATAAATTCTGACGAGTTGCAGGTCAGGGAGTCGTAAGGACAATACAAACCCTTTGGACGAGTAGAAAGATCAGGACGTTGCCATAGACTTTAGAGAAAACTATTAGTGCAAGAGAGTTTTTAAAGGCCCATAAAACTGAAATTCTTTATGGGCTAGCTGAACGGTCTGGGATTCATAGTAAATAAGTTGCAGATCCATGAAATCTTCATGGACTTTTCATAGAATGGAAGGGCGTGTACATTTTCTGCTAATAGCCCTGGTAGTAATTATAGGCGAGTTGCAATTCAGGAAGACTTTATAGATGAGCTGAAGGATAGTGAGTCTTAAGAGACTAGCCGAAGTCATAGGGAGTCTAAATGTTCAAGTTAAAGGGACTGATAGTCTGTAAAAGAGCTGAGGCAGACATAGGAGAATACATAGGGTGTCCGTATTAGTCAGCTAAAGGAACAGAGAGTCTGAGATGTTTAATCAGTGTCTACGTCAAACTGGGAGGCCCCAAGGACTATCAGAGAAGTTCAGCCGGTGGCAATAGACAAGCTGAAGGGCAGTCTTTTTTTAAAGAACAGCTGATTGCCAGCAACGGTCTATAGACGCGCTAAAGGCCAGCTGTTTTCCATATACCCGCTGAGGACCAGTCGGTCATTATAGACCCTTGGATCCAGCCGGTCTTTATAGAGCCCCTGGGGGATAGCCGCAAACAAGGAGGTTCCAAAGGGAGGAGGTCCCAAGGACAAACAGGGAAGTTCAGCCGGTGGCAATAGACAAGCTGAAGGGCAGTCTTTTTTTAAAGAACCGCTAATTGCCAATAAGGGTCTATGGACCCGCTAAAGGCCAGCTGTTTTCCATACATCCGCTGAGAACCAGCCGGTCTTTATAGAGCCCCTGGGGGATAGCCGAGAGACCAACCGGCCTTCATATACCTTTGAAAATTAGCCAAACTCCATTTGAAGTTCTTCGATACCACATATAGGTCTTCTCAGTGAAGACTAAATACTGGTCTTCTAAGAGAAGACCATCTACTGATCTTCTAAGAGAAGACCATCTACTGGTCTTCTATGAGAAGACCACCTACTGGTCTTCTAAGAGAAGACCATCTACTGGTCTTCTATGAAAAGACCACCTACTGGTCTTCTAAGAGAAGACCATATACTGGTCTTCTAAGAGAAGACCATATACTGGTCTTCTAAGAGAAGACCATCTACTGGTCTTCTAAGAGAAGACCATCTACTGGTCTTCTAAGAGAAGACCACCTACTGATCTTCTACGATATGACCAACTACTGGTGTTCTACGAGAAGACCACCTACTGGTGTTCTACGAGAAGACCACCTACTAGTCTTCTTCTCGGTGAACACAAAATACTGGTCTTCTAAGAGAAGACCATCTACTGGTCTTCTAAGAGAAGACCACCTACTGATCTTCTACGATATGACCATCTACTGGTGTTCTACGAGAAGACCACCTACTAGTCTTCTTCTCGGTGAACACAAAATACTGGTCTTCTAAGAGAAGACCATCTACTGGTCTTCTAAGAGAAGACCACCTACTGGTTTTCTAAAAGAAGGCCACCTACTGATCTTCTACGACATGACCACCTACTGGTCTTCTATGAGAAGATCACTTACTGATCTTCTATGAGAGAACCACCTACTGGTGTTCTACGAGAAAAAGACAACTTTGGGTCTTTTATGAACAGAAGGCCACTTTCGGGTTATCTATGAAAAGACCTCTTCTGGACTTTTAGGAGGAGACCACCTACTGTCTTATGAGAAAATTGCCTCCTGATCTTCTATGAGAAGAACACCATCCGCCACCACTACTCTTCTACGAAAGGTCCGCGTTAGGCTCTTTCATGAGCAGATCACCTTTTGCTTTCCTATGACAAGACCATCTTTCTATGAGAATAACCCGTTCTGGTCTTCCATGAGAATGTTCCGTTCTTTTATGTGCCCTTCTTCCATGATAATGTTTATGCTTTTCTGTAACAAGAAGACCTCCTTCTGGTTTTCTGAGAGAATTTCTGTGTGAGGTCTTCTGGGCTTCTATGGCCGATGAGAAAAAAAACATTATCTGGTATTCTTTGATAAGAATACCACATTCCGGTCTTCTACGAAGAGACGACTTGATCTTTTACAAGAAGAGGTTTTTCTCTTTTACGAGAAAATCCTCTGGCACTAAAATTCCCTCCCGATCCCTTTCCTCCCTCCCTTTCTCTCCCTCTCTCCTTTTTCTTTACTGAACCCAATAAAAATCGGGTTGCTTGTGTCTTTGCCTTGCCCTTTGTAATATTTTCACAAACTTCATGCCACCCATTTAAAGCAATAAATTCTAACAACACTTTCTCTGAAATTGTTGTTTTATAATAGAAACAAATTAGGTTAACATGGACGTTTGTTTTTGTTGTTGCTTGTTTTCCAACAAAACTGTTATCCGTTCCATTACTAATTACAAACGTTTAATTATAACATCATCCGACATCATTACTTCTACAATTAATTACAACACAGTTAATTGCTTCGGCGTTTCTAACATGTTGTACATGCATGTATGAGTGTAGGTGCGAGAAGCGGGCGAATAAGTGTGTCACTGCATGTTTTGCGCCATTAAATGTCACTAAAATAATAGCTTTCCATAAGATTTCCCTGTTACTTTTTTTAAAAAAATTTGCATATGGCGAAAAATTCAAGGGAAAAATAAAACACAGGTATTTTTTAATTAAGAGTCAGACGTTGATTGTTGGCTGGGTGTGAGTTGGAGATGGCGGCGGGAGGAAGCGAATACAAACCTTGTTTTAACCACCAGGTTACGAGGGTGGTGGGGAAATTTTTTGTGAAAATATTCAAAAAATATGGACAGAAGCATTAAGTCATATTCTATTTCAAGGATTTTAATAACTGATACGTTTAAAATTTCCTATTAAGGCTTGCAGGAACTTATCAAGAACATTCTAAAAATTTAATTTTAAATTTTTGATGGAATATTGAATTGATAGAAATCCATTCTGTATTAATTTTACAACCAAATTTCCAAACCTTCTTCAACCATCCACCATATTGGCGAGGAAGAAAAAAAGGCAAAACAATGCCGTTCCATCTTGGTAGGCGTTATAGTGAAGTGAAAACAAATTAACCTTGTCACAGGTTGTGAATATTTTTTTCTCTGAGCTCTTGGAGCAGAAAGGAAGGAAGGAATTTATTCCGCTAATTGTGTTGCCATTTCGTGAATTTTCATTTTCCAACAGATGCGAATGGTGAATTTGTCAAGAATTGTTGTTACCTTAATCTTTAATGCTACTCTTTCCACGTCAGTCAATATAGACGTTGAGCCAAGGGATGGAGAAATATTTCGCAGGGGAAAAATTAAAGGCTATTATTGTTCTCTTGGGAGGGAATATCAATGGTAGTGTTCAGTGAACCAATAAATGTCATATTGGCAAGGAGCATTAAGTACTATGTTTAGGAGATGTTAAATCATTTTTAATACGCTTTTTAATTAATCAGTGCAAGATTTTATTAGTTAAATACGAAAAAAACTAAGACTATCTGAGAAATTTGCGAGTCAGTCAACCTACATATTTTTTACATTTTTATACCCTACAACACTTTGTGTTGGGGTATTATAAGTTTGATTGGGCCGAAAATTATGTAACACCACGAAATATTGACTTCCCACATAGGAAAGTATATATGGATCTTCCTATCTCACCGAGCTGAGTCGATCTAGCTATGTATGTCCGTCCGTCCGTCTGTCCGTCTGTCCATGTTAATTTGTAATCACTCTACAGGTCACAATTATGGCCCGATCTTCACGAAATTTAGAATGGAGGTGGGGTTAAGGTCAGAATAGAACCCTATTTCTTTTGGAGATGATCGCATAATATTTAGGGGTTGGAATGGACCAGCAACTCAAAATGTTCCTGATTTTGCATCCATTATAAAGATCACAAATAGAAACCGAAGGACGCGAAATCTCGCATGAAGTTATAGTTTAGTATAGCGGGTAGAATGGACCACAACTTTTGTGTAAAAAAATACCAACATTACTTACAGGCGATATCCAAAATATATAGCCAAATATCGTATATAGCCAAATATCGAATATAGCCAAATATCGTAGACAAGCAAATCATATAGATGAGTCTAAATTTGGAGATACAGAGGGATGTCTTGCTTTTGGAGATGATCGCAAAATATTAGGGGGTTCAAATGAACCAAAAACAGAAAAAAAAAGAAAAAATGATCACACAATTGAAGCCAATCGACACGCCTGAGAATAAAGGTAAGCAGAGGGAAGAATTCTGGCATTTTGGATGACCATTGGATTATATTTAGCCGTTAAATGGACCACAAAAACTAACAGCACGAGAGAGTGCATAAATATTGGGAAAATGTCCCTGGTCAAAATCCTAAGGGTAATATCGGGCAGTGCTTCATGACATAATTTCAAAAGCGAAATCTTCCAAAATGGATTTGGACAAAAGGGGGCTTCTCACATATTGTAGTGTTGTAGGGTATCACATAGTCGGCCCCGCACGACTATAGCCTTTGCTTACTTGTTTTTTGTAATTTTATTGAATAAAAGCAAAAAATGTCGGAAATATTTAAGAAAAAGTTTAGATTTGTTCGAATTGGTCACCTTTGGCACGAATTATGGCCTTCAAAAGGCCAATGGACCCGTCACATTCCCGGCAAAACGCTTGCTTGAGGTGATCGGCGCTTTGGTATTTTTAGTGCCAACCTTGCTTTCCAGTATACTCCAGACACAATAGTCCAACGGATCGGTATCTGGAGATTTTTGTGGTCATTTTGCGCTGGGAATAAAGCGAATAACCCCATGTTGTAAACATTCTTGGGTGCTGAGTCCTGTTGGAATGTCCAAGGTCTGCGGTCAAAATGTTTGCGTGCCCCAACACTTAATACGACCTCTAGAATATTTTCGCGATAATATTCGGCATTTATTCTGATGCCACGGTCGATTAATACGAGTGGAGAGCGACCATCGGCTGTTATGGCGGCCCACATCATCACCATGGCCGCCACTTGAGTACTGGTGGCCAACCGAAGCTGCGCATTTTCCGCTGACCTCTTTGGCAAGTAAACTCGATCATTTTCTTTGTTTACAAACTGCTGGACAACGAATTTTTTCTTATCGGAGAAAACCAAATTCGGCAGTTCACCACTTTTGGCTCAGCGCAGCAACTCTTTAGCTCTTTTGAGTCTATTTTCTTTCTGTTGCGGTGTAAGTTTTTGCAATTTTTAAAATTTCAATGACTTTATCCCGAGCTCATTTTTCAATATTTGCGGGAATGGAATATTGCGATATGTTCAGCTCACGAGCCATTTTTCGGCCACTGCGACGCGGGTCTCGATCAAGTCGCTTCTTTACTTTTCGAACAATTTCTGCTGATGTTGCTGTTTTCTTCCGTCCACTTCCTTGACGTAGGGGCTACGCTACCTGTCCACTTCCACTTCCTTGACGTAGGGGCTACGCTACCTGTATCACGGAAACGAGCGATAGTACGAGACGTGGTCGGAAGAGTAATGAAACAGTAATTGGAATAATTTAGAACATTTAAATATTTTTCGAATAGAAGGCCAACTGGCATTTGAAAAATTTGAAAGATTTTTCGAAAAGAAGACCAAAGCCGAAGACCAAAAGAATAGAAGAGTAAGTGTTCTTCGAACAGAATAAGAAATGACCTTCGAATAAAAGATAAAATGGTCTAAGAATACAATACCAATACCAAATACCAAATGGTTTTCACAGGGAGGGTCAACTGGTCTTCGAAACCAATACCAAATGATCTTCGGATACTAAAGAGTTAAGTCTCTTTAGTATTCGATGAGCAAATGGTCTTCAAAAAGAAGATCAAATGATCTTCGAACATGATACTTGAATAGAAGACCCAATAATCTTCGAGAAGTAGGTCAAATTTTCTTCGAATAGAAGACCAAACGGTCTTCGAGTTGGAAGACCAAAGGGTCTTCGAATATAAGATATTCAAAGCCAACGGGTCTTCGAAGATCCTCGAGTAGAGGATGAAATCGTCTTCCAACAGAAGACCTAATGGTCTTCGAAGAAAAGACCATTCATATAATGGATGGGCGTGTACATTTTCAGCTGACAGCCCTGGTAGTAATTATAGGCGAACTGTAATCCAGGACTTTATAGATGAGCTGAAGGCTAGTGAGCCTTAAGAGACTAGCCGAAAGCATAGGTAGCCTAAATGGACAAGTTGATAGTCTGCAAACGAGCTGAGGTGCGCATAGGAGAATACATAGAAGACATGAAGACCAGGGAGCTTGTATAGAGAAACTGAAGAGCCAGGATGTCCGTATTAGTTAGCTAAAGGAAGAGAGAGTCTGTAAAGAAGAGTTGGTTGGTCAGTGTCAAGGGCAAACGGGGAGTTGCCGAGGATAAACAGAGAAGTTCAGCCGGTGTCAATAGCTGAAGGCCAGAATCTCTGATTGCCAGTGGTCTTTATAGACCCATTAAACATTAGCCGACCTCCATTTGAAGTTCTTCGAGACCACATATAGGACTACTCGGAGAAAACCAAATACTAGTCATCTTGGTAAACACCATATACTGGTCTTCTATGAGAAAACCACATACTGGTCTTCCATGAGAAGACCACCTACAGGACTTCTAGGAGGAGACTATATTTTGGTCTTCTCGAAGAAGACCACCTACAGGACTTCTAGGAGGAGACTATATTTTGGTCTTCTCGGAGAAGACCACTTACTGGCTTATAAGAAAATTACCTACATAGGAGAATACATAGAAGACATGAAGACCAGGGGGCTTGTATAGAGAATCTGAAGAGCCAGGGTGTCCGTATTAGTTAGCTAAAGGAAGAGAGAGTCTGTAAAGATGAGTTGGTTGGTCAGTGTCAAGGGCAAACAGGGAGGTCCTGAGGACAAACAGGGAAGCTTACGCCGGTGTCAATAGCTGAAGGCCAGAATCTCTGATTGCCAGTGGTCTTTATAGACCTATTAAAGATCAGCCGACCTCCATTTGAAGTTCTTCGAGACCACATATAGGTCTACTCGGAGAAGACCAAATACTGGTCATGTTGGTAAACACCAAATACTGGTGTTCTAAAAAAGACCATCTACTGGTCTTTTAAGAGAAGACCACCCACAGGACTTCTAGGAGGAGACTATATTTTGGTCTCCTCGGAGATGACCACCTACAGGACTTCTAGGAGGAGACTATATTTTGGTCTTCTCGGAGAAGACCACCTACTGGCTTATAAGAAAAATACCTACTGATCTTCTGTGCGAAGAACACCACCTATTGGTCTTCTGAGGGAGGTCCGCGTTAGGCTCTTTCATGAGCAGACCACCTTTTGTTTTCCTATAAAAAGACCATTTTTCTATGAGAATAGCCCGTTCTGTTTTCCATGAGAATGCCTCGTTCACTTTGAAACCAAGATCTTGAATTCAAAACTGTATACAGGGTTGCCCATATTCGACGGACCTTTGGGCCCATTCCAATCGACGAGGCTTGTCCGCAGGCAACATTCTTTGCGTCAATTGAATTTTGTACGGGAACAAATGCAAATCAATGCGAATAATCCGTTGTAAAGTGGACCGAGCCATGCCCAACTGCTGAGAACGGAGTTTTTGGGATGTTCTTGGGGACCTCTCAACACTGGCTCGTCGACTTTTCGACTTTTATATGGCCTCTTCGGATTAGAAAGAGTCTTACCAGTCGAAAAATTTTCGTATAAACGCTTAATGGTGTTCTTAGAAGTCGCACTTCTCACATTTTTTTATGTTTTAAAAGCACGTTGAGTTTTCACAATTGACTTCTTCTGTTGAATGTAATTTTCAACTATTTCAGAGCGCTCGCGTGGCGTGTATTGGTTCATGGTAAAAATCTGCTTGGACTGACGCTTCAAACGCGGTATGTCATTAAGCGATGTGACATCTCTGTCAAAAGTTATGGCGTTGCCAGATGGGTCCGTCGAATATGGCAACCCTGTATAATCACCTTCCCAAGAAGTGATTTGTGGCATTATTTTCATTTAAAATCTTATGAAAAAAACAATCTGTATTCGCAGAAAATTATTAGTATATTTTTCATATCCTCCATATCTGTCCATATGTATATCTCTCAAGTATTTCGTTATACCTCTCCTCCATTCACACATTTCCATTGTACTGAAGAATTTATTTTGTTATTTCACATTCCATATCACTTTTCCAGGAAGTGGAATAATAAAAAAATTCTATGTTTCAACGTGGATAAGGAAAACAGTTTTGTTGCTTTAGAATTTACTTTTTGCGTTTGTTTCGTTGAAATCAGAATAATCAAGAGCTAACACTTTTTATGAGCACAAAAACAAAAGATATATATGTGTATCTTCAAAGAAACCACAAGGTGGAGGAGGAGTTGAATACGCTGACAATGACAATGTGACATCTGTATAGGACTTCAGTAAGAATACTTTCTGGTCTTCTATAAATATTATTACTGGTCATCTCGTTCAAGGATTTCGAATGGCTAGTAAGAAAATATACAGAGTGAGATAAAAAAACTGCAACAAAGGCAAACGCCATAACTTTCAGATTTTTTATACCCTACAACACTATGTGTTGGGGGTATTATAAGTTTGATTGGGCCAAAAATTTTGTAACACCACGAAATATTGTTTTCCCACATAGGAAAGTATGTATGGATCTTCCTATGTCGCCGAGCTGAGTCGATCTAGCAATGTATGTCCGTCTGTCCATGTTAATTTGTAATCACTCTACAGGTCACAATTATGGCCCGATCTTCACGAAATTTAGAATGGAGGTGGGGCTATGGTCAGAATAGAACCCTATTTCTTTTGGAGATAATCGCATAATATTTAGGGGTTGAAATGAACCAAAAACTGAAAAATCCTGATTTTGCAGTTGCTCTACAGGTCGCAATAATGGTCCAAGCAGAAGCCAGAATATTTAGTGGGTGAAATAGACTATAACATTTGTGTTAAACAAAATGTTCACAAGGGTAGGGTAAGGCTCAGAAGGGATAGACCTATTGGTTTTAAAGATGTCCGCAATATATTTGGAGGTTAAAATGGACCAAAAACTAAAAATGTTCCTGATTTTGCAGCCGTTATAAAGGTCACAAATTGAAACCAAAGGACACAAAGTCTCGCATGAAGTTCGAGATTAGGACAGCGAGTAAAATGGACCACTACTTTTGTGTGAAAAAATACCAGCATTACTTACAGGCGATATCCGAAATGCACAAAAGGCGAACTTCTGATTTCGTAATTGGGCAAATATCCCTGGTCAGGTCAGTGCTCCGTGACATAATTTCAAAAGAGAAATCTTCCAAAATCGATCTGAATAAAAGGGGGCTTATAACATATTGTAGTGTTGTAGGGTATCACATGGTCGGCCCCGCACTACTATAGCCTTTGCTTACTTGTTAATTTTATTGAATGAAAGCAAAAAATGTCGAAAATAACATCAAATTTTAGAATTTAGAATAGATTTGTTCGTCCTTCCTTTGGCACGAATTATGGCCTTCAAATGGCCAATGAAACCATCACACGCTACCCGAAAGTTGCTCTGTAGTATTTTGGCCCATTCCTGGCGAAGCGCTTGCTTGAGGTGATCGACATTTTGGTATTTTTTAGTACCAACCTTGCTTTCCTAAATACTCCAGACACAATAGTCCAACGGAGATTTTGGTGGCCATTGTGTGCTGGAAATTAAGCGAGGAACCTCATTTTGTAACCATTCTTGGGTGGCGCGTGCTGAGTGCGACGAGGTGGGCTTGAATTTACTCTAGCTCTGGAAAATAAATTAATTAACTAAATATTTTTTAAGGAATATTTTTCGCTTAAAGGGACTTGGGCAAGAATACCTTCTGGCCTCCTATAAATATTATTTCTGGTCATCTCTTTCAAGGATTTCGAATGGTTTATAAAAAAATCGCCCAGGTGTTCTATATAAGGAATTGGAGTTTTATATTAAATGTATTGTATAAACAAAGACACTTGGACTTCTAAAAATAGTAGATTTTATTTCTTCTGCTTTTTTCGAAGAAGATAATCTTGTAACTTTTTGAGAAAGTGCTTCTAGTCTTCTGTAAAAAGATTTTCCGGTTTTCTATTTTAATATCGTTGAGTTTCTGCTACGTTTTTTGTTTCTGATAGTTTGCTCTTCTTATTCTCGTATTTGAAAATATTATACGATATTTGTTTCTGATATTGAATGTGTAGACTTCCTTCACGGAAACTCCACAAACTTCGAACTGGCTTAATAATTTCAAAATGAAAACATATACTCCTCAAACCATACGCCTCCTCAATGCCTCTCATACCACCCAAACAACAACATTTAATTTATAATCAAAATAAAATATTATTGTGTCACATGGACGTTCGTTTTTGTTTGTGGTTTACACCAAACGCTTTTCATTTTTTTCCCCGCTGCTGATGGTTTACAAAATGAAGTTCCATCAAACTCCATTAGCCGGAAAAAGTGCACGAATATTGTGGAATAATTATTTTGTGAGTGTTTTTATTTGATTATTTTTTAATGTAACGACCTGAACGGCAGGAACGGAGGACACGCATCCATCGAAACCACAAAAACCACTGAGTTTCACTAAATATCCTTCTGTATGAGTATGCACCACGAAAGTGTAATCACATCAAAGTGTTGTTGTTGTTGTGATTTCAGTTTTTTTTTTATTTTTGTGCCCTGTTACGACTTTGGCGAAAGCCACGCCAACACATTCCCTTTGGAGCTCATTAAAAAATATCAAATACCACTGGTTTTGTGGTTGCGATTTTTTTCATGCCATTAAAAAACTGTTGACATTTGAGACAGATTGGCTGCAGTGCAGAAAGTAATAAACTATTGTAGGTGGTTTTTGGTTGCTATCATTTATGAGTAGAAGAAGAGCGATATAGACGATCTGGAGAGAGTCTCTTTAACCAAAAGAGGAGATGCAATATGTTTTATAGCTGTCTAGCTAAGGATCATCTAAAAGACGAAGATCGATCATATAGACGAGCTAAAAAGGTCGTATCTATAGACTAGCTAAAAAGGTCGCCTTTAAAGATGAGCTAAAAAGGTCGTCTCTATAGACGAGGTAAAGGTCGTCTTTATAGACGAGCTGTGAAAGTCGTCATTATAGACGAGTTGTGAAGGTCGTTTTTATAGACGAGCTGTGAAGGTAGTCTCTATAGACGAGCTAAAAAGGTCGTTTCTAAAATGAGCTAAAAAGGTAGTCTCTATAGACGAGCTAAAAAGGTCGTTTCTAAAATGAGCTAAAAAGGTCGTCTCTAAAGATGAGGTAAGGGTCGTCCCTATAGACGAGCTGTGATAAGTCGTCTTTATAGACGAACTTTGAAGGTCGTCTTTATAGATGAGCTGTGAAGGTCGTCTTTATAGACGAACTGTGAAGGTCGTCTTTATAGACGAGCTGTGAAGGACGTCTTTATAGACGAGCTATCGTCTCTATAGACGAGCTATAAAAGTCGTCTCTATAGACGAGCTATAAAGGTCGTCTCTATAGACGAGCTATAAAGGTCGTCTCTATAGACGAGCTATAAAGGTCGTCTCTATAGACGAGCTATAAAGGTCGTCTCTATAGACGAGCTATAAAAGTCGTCTCTATAGACGAGCTATAAAGGTCGTCTCTATAGACGAGCTATAAAAGTCGTCTCTATAGACGAGCTATAAAGGTCGTCTCTATAGACGAGCTATAAAAGTCGTCTCTATAGACGAGCTATAAAGGTCGTCTCTATAGACGAGCTATAAAGGTCGTCTCTATAGACGAGCTATAAAGGTCGTCTCTATAGACGAGCTATAAGGTCGTCTCTATAGACGAGCTATAAAGGTCGTCTCTATAGACGAGCTATAAAGGTCGTCTCTATAGACGAGCTATAAAGGTCGTCTCTATAGACGAGCTATAAAGGTCGTCTTTATAGACGAGCTATAAAGGTCGTCTTTATAGACGAGCTATAAAGGTCGTCTCTATAGACGAGCTATAAAGGTCGTCTCTATAGACGAGCTATAAAGGTCGTCTCTGTAGACGAGCTATAAAAGTCGTCTCTATAGACGAGCTATAAAGGTCGTCTCTATAGACGAGCTATAAAAGTCGTCTCTATAGACGAGCTATAAAGGTCGTCTCAATAGACCAGCTATAAAGGTCGTCTCTATAGACGAGCTATAAAGGTCGTCTCTATAGACGAGCTATAAAGGTCGTCTCTATAGACGAGCTATAAAGGTCGTCTCTATAGACGAGCTATAAAGGTCGTCTCTGTAGACGAGCTATAAAGGTCGTCTCTATAGACGAGCTATAAAGGTCGTCTCTATAGACGAGCTATAAAGGTCGTCTCTATAGACGAGCTATAAAGGTCGTCTCTATAGACGAGCTATAAAGGTCGTCTCCATAGACGAGCTAAAGGTCGGTTCTATAGACGAGCTAATGATCGTCTCTATAGACGTGCTAAAGGTCGTCTCTATAGACGTGCTAAAGGTCGTCTCTATAGACGAGCCTGTAGACCAAGAAGTCTTCATAGATGAGTTGGTGGCCAAGAAGTCTTCATAGATATATTCAATTAATTTATCCTGCAGACAACCCAAAAGCTTCGCAGGACACATAAATTGTAATCTTACTTGAACTTCAATAAAGGATTCAAAAATCTAAAAAAAAAAACAAAAAAAAAAAAAAGATGAGTTGGTGGCCAAGGAGTCTTCATAGACGAGTTGTTGCCCAAGGAGTCTTCATAGACGAGTTGTTTCCCAAGGAGTCTTCATAGACGAGTTGGTGGCCAAGGAGTCTCCACAGACGAGTTGGTGGCCAAGGAGTCTCCATAGACGAGTTGCTGCCCAATGAGTCTCCATAGACGAGTTGCTGCCCAATGAGTCTCCATAGACGAGTTGCTGCCCAATGAGTCTCCATAGACGAGTTGCTGCCCAATGAGTCTTCATGGACAAGTTGGTGTCCAATGAGTCTTCATGGACAAGTTTGTGCCCAGACGATTTGTTGGCCGAGGAGTCTTCGTAGACAAGCACATACATAGATTATTTAAAGGGCGAGGATAAATCCACAGATCTATGTTCTACCATTCGACTCGACTCTGGGTCCTCGTCCGTGTAGATTCTCCAATCAGTATAGGCTTATTAGTCCTCCAGTTAATCTATACAGACCAGAGAACAAATTTGCAAATTTTTACTTGGGAATCAACCTTGGCCCGGCATTCCAACTTGTCTACATAGACTTCCTGTCCTTAACTTTTCTCCCCGACTCCCTTGCCCTTTTATTTTGTCATCAATGATTCTCTGGCAGCGTGTTAGACTACCAAGCCTTTCTTCTCTATTATATACCCCCTTAAATTTTCCTGATAACAAAAAAGGGAGTTTTTCCTTATCCTTTTCTTGTGTTATTTATTCCTGTATTTCCAACTGACTTCAATTCAAAACTAAATCCTCCAATGAATCATTTACATTATTCTTTTACTTAACTTTTAAAGAGAAACATAAATATTTAAGAAGATTATTGACAGATATAATAACAAATGGCGACTTTCATCTGAAGTTCATTCGTGTTTTTTTTTTTTTTTTTTTTTTTTTTTTTGAGAGAGATGGAGAGGGAGAAAGTTTCATTATTACTTTATCTTTTGAGTTAGGTCATTGTGTAAATATAAAGGCGACTATTCGAGGTATCGTTCGCAATTGAAATGAATAATTTATTAAGCTGGATTACATTTTGTAATTTTTTTTTTTTTTTTTTTTTGGTTTGTGATATTGGCCCTATAGAAGAATTATGCAAAAGAAGGAATAAACAATATACCTTTTCTTTGCTTTCTTCAATTTTTTCACACACCAGAAGTACGAAATGGATTCTCTTTTTTTTTTTTTGCAAGGACTTTGAAGTATTTTTTTGTGTAATTTTATTTGTTGATACTTTTGTGTTTTGCATTTCATGTTTTGTCGCTACATGTGTCTCCTGTTTGTGCATTGCCATAATTCGTTGTTGTTTATTTGCGAGTCTATTTTTTATTCTTCTTTGTGCTTGCAGTGACATTTCCTTCATATTGCCATGGTGGCGCCAGGTCCTGTGGAGCATCCTGTACGGTGTTATGGTCATTGTGGCGACTGGTGGCAACTTAATCGTTGTATGGATTGTCATAACAACAAAACGGATGAGAACTGTAACCAATTACTTTATAGGTAAGTTATTTGAATGTGTGTGTGTGTGTGGGTTGCGGGGATGCGAGTAGTTCATCAAATTTTCAAACTTGCATTTCAGGCAATTTAGATATGTATGTCACATTCCTGGCAAATATTCGTTACTTTTTCGTTTGAACTTTCTGTCACCCTCAAGTTTCTAATTGCTTTAGGAATTTATGGATAATTGTTTTCCTCTCTCTCTCTCCCTCTTTTTCTTATGTTTCTAAATTCAACTCAGTGGATATCTTTTGTGGTATATCCTTTGAACTTGTTTTTTTTTCTTCGATTTGACCATCAATCATCAATTGTTGTCGGTCAAACTAATACTGAGAATCTATTTTTATTATTTCGTTTACATTTTCTTTGAATATATTCTAAATTTTCAAAGGGAAGACTGTTTTCGTGGGATTAATAGAGCCAGCAATGTGGATTTTTTAAACAATATTTTCACAGGACTCTCAAAGCCACAAACGTGGATTTTTTAAACAATATTTTCACAGGACTCTCATAGCCATAAAAGTGGATTTTTAAAGAATATTTTCACAAGACTCTCAAAGCCCTAAATGTGGATTTTTTAAAGAATATTTTCATAAACGTGGATTTGTTAAAGAATATTTTCACAGGACTCTCAAAGCCATAAACGTGGATTTTTTTAACGAATATTTACACAGGACTCTCAAAGCCATGAACGTGGATTTTTAAAGAATATTTTCACAGGACTCTCAAAACCATAAACGCGGATTTTTAAAGAACATTTTCACAGGACTCTCGTAGCTATAAACGGGTATTTTTTAAAGAATATTTTCACAGGACTCTCAAAGCCATAAGCGTGGATTTTTGAAAGAATATTTTCACACGACCCTCAAAGCCATAAACGTGGATTTTTTAAAGAATATTTTCACACGACCCTCAAAGCCATAAACGTGGATTTTTGAAAGAATATTTTCACACGACCCCCAAAGCCATAAACGTGGATTTTTTAAAGAATATTTTCACAGGACTCTCAAAGCCATAAACGTGGATTTTTTAAATAATATTTTCACAGGACTCTCAAAGCCATAAACGTGGATTTTTTTAAACAATATTTTCACAGGACTCTCAAAGCCATAAACATGGAATTTTATAGAAAACTTTCATATGGCTCTCAAAGCCAAAAAGGTGGATTTTTTATAGAAAACTTTCATATGACTCTCAAAGCCAAAAAGGTGGAATTTTTATAGAAAACTTTCGTATAACTCTCAAAGCCAAAAACGTGGATTTTTTAAAGAATATTTTCACAGGACTCTGAAGGCCATAAACGTGGATTTTTTAAATAATATTTTCACAGGACTCTCAAAGCCATAAACGTGGATTTTTTAAAGAATATTTTCACTGGACTTTGAAAGCCATAAACGAGGATTTTTTAAGGCCATTAACTCTCTCAAGGCCATTAACGAGGATTTTTTAAAGAATATTTTCACTGGCATCTCAAAGCCTTAAACGTTGATTTTTTTAAAGAATATTTTCACAGGACTCTTAAAACCATAAACGTGGATATTTTAAGGAATATTTTCACAGGACTCTTAAAGCCATAAACGTGGATTTTTAAACAATATTTTCACAGGACTCTCAAATCCATAAACGTGGAATTTTAAACAATATTTTCACAGGACTCTCAAAGCCATAAACATGGATTTTATAAACAATATTTTCACAAGACTCTCAAAGCCATAAACGTGGATTTTTTAGAAAACATTTTCACAGGACTCTCAAAGCCATAAACGTGGATTTTTTAGAAAACATTTTCACAGGACTCTCAAAGCCATAAACGTGGATTTTTTAAATAATATTTTTAAAGACCTGTTTAGGGCATCGACGTGGATTTTTTAAAAAATATTTTCACAGGACTCTTAAAGCGATAAATGTGGATTTTTTAAAGAATATTTTCACAGGACTCTTAAAGCGATAAACGTGGATTTTTTAAAGAATATTTTCAAAGGACTCTCAAAGTCATAAACTTTTCACAGGACTCTAAAAATTTTTTCACTGGACTCCTAAAGCCATAAACTTGGATTTTTTCAAAAATATTTTTACAGAACACTCAAAGCCATAAATGTGGATTTTTTTCGAAAATAGGAATATTTGTCAAGGACTTGAATTTTTAAAGAAATTTTCACGAATATTTGTCAAGGACGAGGATTTTTTAAGAAAAAAATTTCACGTTTAATTTCAGGAATATATTTCAAGGACGTGGATTTTGAAAGAAATTTTTCACGAATATTTATCAAGGACTAGGATTTTTTAAGAATATTTTCAGGAATGTTTGTCATGGACGTGGATTTTATTATATTTTTCAGGAGTATTTATCAAGGACCAACAAAGTAGATTTTTAAGAACATTTTTATAGGAACAAAGCAACATGGATGGCTTTTTGAGCATATTTTCGAAAAACATCAATGTGGATATTTTTATAATATTTTTCAAGGATCGCCAATAACGAGTTTTGTTTTTTTTTTAAAGATCAACGTGGATTTTAGCACACATTTTAAGGATCATTTTCAAAGACAATAAACGTTGTTCCTTAGAAATCTTTTTCCAGGATCGATGTAGATTTTTAGGAATATTTCACAGCCGAGCTATATACGTGGATTTTATAGGAATACTTTTAAAGGATTTGGAACAATCAACCTGAATTTTTTGACATTTTTTCAAAGGAACAGTAACGTGCTTTATTTATAAAAATGTCAAGTATAAATAACTTTCTCTCTGACAGCTGAAACGAAGTGTTTTTACATAGGAGCTTCTAAGCCAGAGAGTCTAAATCAACCTACCGAAGCGCCAGAGAATCTCAACAGACGAAATTAAGGGTCAGGAAGTTTCTATTGACTATATTTTTACAGGACTTTCAAAGCCATAAACATGGATTTTTTAAAGAATATTTGGAAACACATATTAAGGGCATCGACGTGTACTTTTTAAAGAATATTTACAAACACTTATTAAGGGCATCGACGTGGATTTTTAAAGAATATTTTCACAGGACTCTCAAAGCCATAAACGTGGATTTTTTAAAGAATATTTTCACACGACTCTCAAAACCATAAACGTGGATTTTTTAAAGAAAATTTTCACAGGACTCTCAAAGCCACAAACGTGGATTTTTTAAAGAATATTTTCACACGACTCTCAAAGCCATAAACGTGGATGTTTTAAACAATATTTTCACACGTCTCTCAAAGCCATAAACGTGGATGTTTTTAAACAATATTTTCACACGTCTCTCAAGCCATAAACGTGGATTTTTTAAGTGTCGAAGTGTCTTTCCATAGGAGCTTCTAAGCCAGAGAGTCTAAATCAACCTACCGAAGAATCTCAATAGACGAAATTAAGGGCCAGGAAGTGAGTCTCCATAGCTGAAGTTGAAAAAGTTTCTATTGACGAGCTTAACTATTAAATCTCTATTATTTTTAAGGGCAAAACAACGTGGCTTTTATTAAAAGTAATTTTTAAGGACCAAAACAAAGTGGATAAAATGGGCTGGGCCTAAAATAGTATTATCTTCTCGACTTCAAATTAATTCACAAAATAATGACCACCTCTCATACGTTTATAGATATATACAAGACTTGTTGTCCCCAAGTGCAAACATGACTAATGAAATTTACAAATTTAACACATCAATTTGTAGCGCCATACCATTCATTCTAATTTTAGTATCCCAATTACACGGTAACACCCAGCAATTCAATGGAATCACACATTTGCTTCATCGAATTAAATACATTCGTTCATTTGGATCTGCAAATAGACTCATTTTAAATGGAATCCAAAATTATATCAGCACACACATTTTCGGTGGTTTTGGTAAATATTGAAACGAAACCAAAAATGATTTTGTAAACAAACTAGAAAGAAAACAAAACAAGACACACACACACACGCATGTAGCCAATGTAAACAACTTGGGAGTTCAATTTGCATTTGTCGACACAACAACATCACAAAAAAAACTGAATTCTCAACCAACGCAAAGACATAAAAAACTGAAATAACAGATGTGTTTCAACTTGAATGACTTAGTCACATAGTGGAAGAATGAGTTCTCTTTTCTGATGACATTCCATCATGTGAAACTCGACAGGGTGTGAATAATAACAAATATGGGTGTGAAAAATACAATAAGCGTAATGAAATCTTTATCTGCTTTATATTCATGGCATTCAGCAATATTCCAATTGGATTTGGAACAGAACAATTCGCACAAGGTTCGTTAAGGAAAGAATTTCCATAAACTAGAATCGATAGGGGATCTTAATAGGCGGTCTAAAGGACGAGGAAGGCTGTATATATAGGGATAGGCAAAGGAGTCTACATGGACCTGATGGAGGAGTGGGCGAAAGAATCTATGTTGACGAGCTGAGAGGCGAGAGTTTTTAGGGGCAACCCGCTACTCCAGAGAGTCTCTATTCATTATTTTTCCGTCAAGTCGTAAAATAGAGAGTGTTAATGAGTATTTTTAAACAAGCCACAACATGTTTTTATACCCTCAGCCATATGGCTACAGAGGATATATATATCATTTGATACGGTCAAAACGTGCCTAGTCGAAATAACGGTCTTTTTGGACCAAATCCGTTTCAGAACATTTGGAGTCGATCTACCGATGTCCGTCCGTCCGTCCGTCTGTCTGTCTGGCTGGCTGGTGCCCACGATAACTATTGAAGGGAGTATCCGATTTGATCCAAACTTGGTACATCGTAATATTTTTGTCAAACTTAGATCGAGTTCGGAGATGGGCAATATAGGTCCACTCCTTCTGGTACCTCCCACACAAAATGTCAAAATTTTCAATGAAAATAATTTATTGCACAGAAAGAGAAAGGATAATCCGATTTTGCTGGAACTTTGCGAATCCTAATATTTTCATCAGTGCTAGGTCATGTGCGAAAATGGATAATATCGGTCCACTCCATCAGGGACCTCCCCCACAAAGGGTCAAAATTTTGGATAATTAAACTCTTATAAAGTCCGATAGTCTTCAAATTTCACACATCCCAATAATTTTATTAGTCCAAGGTCTGGTGCGAAAATGGAATGTATCGGCCCACTCCTTCGGGTACCTCCCCCACAAAAGGTCGAAATTTTCAAAAAATATTTTTTGCACAAATAAAGAAACGATAATCCGATTTTGCTCGAACTTTATAAATCATAATATTTTCATCAGTGCTAGGTCATGTGCAATAATGGATAATATCGGTCCACTCCATCAGGGACCTCCCCCACAAAGGGTCAACATTTTGAATAATTACAACTCTCATAAAATGTGATGTAAGAGTCCGATTTGTACCTCCCCCACAAAGCGTCAACATTTTGAATTATTATAACTCTTATAAAATGTGATGTAAGGATCCGAACGTCTTCAAATTTTACACATTCCAATATTTTTATTAACCCAAGATCTGGTGTTAAAATGGAATGTATGGGTCCACTCCTTCTGGTACCTCCGCACAATGTGTCGAAATTTTGAATACCCATGAAGCTCATAAAACACCAAATTAACATCCGATTCCATTTAGACTTGGCATATCTCAACTTTTCTATCAACACAAGATCTGTTATAAAGGTGGTAAAGATCGAACCATTTCTTCTCCCCAATACGTAGGGTTCAAGATTTTGAAAAACGAACGCCCAAATAATGCGAAATAAACATCCAACTCTCTTCAAATTTCACACATACAAATATTTTTGCTAACACAAGATCGGTTGTGAAGTTGATATATATCTGCCAACCCCTTCTGGGGTCACAATTTTCAATAATTTTATCTGTCATAATTTTCGAAACAATTTAGCAATTCTTTACTACTTGCTATTCTCAAATATTTCTCTAAATAAGAAGCCTGATATGAATATGAAATTTATCGGAATTTATGATTTCGCATAAAATTGGACATAAATATCCTTTATTTTATTGTTGCCAAATATTTCGCTCTATATTTTTTATTTCTAACAGATGAAGTATAAAGTGGAATATTTCGATAGACTCTATCTTGTACATCACGCACATTTTAACATTTTCTAAAAATTATTACATATCTCATGCATAGTGAAGGAGCTAGTCGATATAATCCTTACCAAGAACGTCGGAATATTTATATAATATTTTGGGGTCCGATACGAAATAGACAATTTTGACCCATTCCTTCGGAACCTGCTCCATAGAGGGTAAAACGTTTGAATAATTGTAACACTAGTCAAATATATATTTAAATAATCGAACACAGGCTGAGGGTATATATCTGTCGGCAATACCGACCGATACTTTTTAACTTGTTTTAATATTTCTTCAAGAATCCAAACAACGAAAATTTATTTGAAGACTATCCTGTCATGGGTTGAAGAAGAACATGGGTTATTTAAAGAATATCCTTTAAGGAGACAAAAGAACTTGGATTACTTGAAAACAATTTTTAGGTAGACTACAGACTATTTTTTCAGAGAGATAAACGATTTAGGATTACTTGAGCGTTTTAACACCCTCCACTATTCTATGGAGGGTATATTAGCTTTTTCATTCCGTTTATAACTCTACAAAGTATATATATTCTGGACCAGCGTAAAATTCTAAGACGATTTAGCGATGTCCGTCTGCTTGTCTTTTGTAGTCACGCTATCTTCCGAACGTATTGAGATAGAAAGCTAAAATTTTGCACACATGTGTATTTTACCATTAGGTTAGGTTAAGTTCGGCCATGTCGGTCCACGTTTCCATATAGCCCGCGTATAAGGGTACCTTGCGATATTCGGTATTTTGATGATTTTAGTTACATTATTATTGTTTCTTATTTCGTATTCGAAGTTAGTAGTGGGTACTACAACCTATGCCAAAGAATTTCGTATGCAGGTTCAGGTCTTCGTATAGTCTCCATACAGGGTGAGATGAAAATACTGCAACCACCTTCAGACTGCTGTCATTTCTAACCCACTCGTCCGACAACTGTTAAAATTATTCCAGTGGCAGCTCATTATATTATTTGCAAGCGTACAAAAGCATTTTGGTGAGAATTTTCCAGAAAAAAGGTTATTCGCGGTGGAATTCAAGCGTGATAGTGTGATTTCTTTATATTTGGCTGGAAAACCACAAGTGGCTATCGTTAGAGCACTCCAGCATTTAAGTGTGAATAAATCTTTTATGTCTCGTAGCATCGCTCGTTACCGTTATCACATGCTGGTAGCGTAGCCCGACCTTAAGGAAGTGGACGGAAGAAAACGACAACATTAGCAGAAATGGTTCGAAAACTAAAGATGCGACTTGATTGAAACCCGCCTCGCAGTGGCCGAAAAATGGCTCGTGGGCTGAACATATATCAGTGTTCCATTCGGCAAATATTGAAAAATGATCTCGGGGTAAAACCATTGAAATTCCCAAAAGTGCAAGCACTTACACCGCAACTGAAAGAAAATAGACTCAAAACAACTAAAGCGTTGTTTCGCTTGGCCGAAAGTGGTTAACTGCCGGTTTTCTCCGATGAGAAAACGTTCGTTGTCCAGCAGTTTGTACAAACAAAATGATCGTGTTTACTAGCCAAAGAGCTCTGCTGAAAATGTGCACCTTCGGTTGGCCACCAGAACTCAAGCGCCGGCCATGGTGATGATGTGGTCCGCTTTAACAGCCGATGGTCGCTCTCCGCTCGTATTAATCGACCGTGGCATCAGAATAAATGCCGAATATTATCGCGAAAATATTCTGGAGGGTGTATTACAGCCTTGGGCACGCAAACATTTTGGCCGATCGCAGAACGTGACTTAATCGATAATCGACCGTGGCATCAGAATAAATGCCGAATATTATCGCGAAAATATTCTGGAGAGTGTATTACAGCCTTGGTCACGCAAACATTTTGGCCGCAGATCGCAGAACGTGACTTAGCACCATCGCAGAACGTGACTTAATCGATAATCGACCGTGGCATCAGAATAAATGCCGAATATTATCGCGAAAATATTCTGGAGAGTGTATTACAGCCTTGGTCACGCAAACATTTTGGCCGCAGATCGCAGAACGTGACTTAGCACCATCGCACTCAACACACGCCACCCAAGAATGGTTACAAAATGAGGTTCTTCACTTCATTTCCAGCGCACAATGGCCACCAAAATCTCCGGATACCAATCCGTTGGACTATTGTGTCTGGAGTATTTTGGAAAGCAAGGTTGGCACTAAAAAATACCAAAGTGTCGATCACCTCAAACAAGCGCTTCGCCGGGAATGGGCCAAAATACCGCAGAGCAACATTCGGCAGCGTGTGACGGTTTCATTTGCCGTTTGAAGGCTATAATTCGTCCCAAAGGTGACAAATCCAAAGAAATCTAAACTTATTCTAAAATTGTATGCAATTTTCAACATTTTTTGCTTTCATTCAATAAAATTTAAAAAAAAATGTAAAAATTATGGCGTTTGACTTTGTTGCGGTTTTTTTTATCTCACCCTGTATATTCTGGATCAGCGTAAAATTCTAAGCTGATTTAGCGTCTGTTGTAATCACGCTATCTTTCGAAGGTATTGAGATAGAAGGCTAAAATTTTGCACACAAATGTATTATGCCAGTAGGCAGGTTAAGTTCGTAAATCGGTTATGTCGGTCCACGTTATCATATAGCCCATACAATAGGGGTACCCTCCGATATTCGGTATTTTGATGTTTTTAGCTACATTACTCACCCGAATTGTTTCTTATTTCGTATTCGAAGTTTGTAGTGGGTACTACTGCCTAAGAATTTCGTTTGCAGGTCCACGTCTTTGTATAGCCCCCATTAAACGGTACCTGCCGACATTCGGCATTTTGATGATTTTAGCGACTTAATTCACACGAATTGTTTCAAATTTCGTATTCGAAGTTTGTAAGGGATACTATAGTCTATGTCTAAAAATTTCGTTTGCAGGTCGAATTTAAAGTTCGCAATGGGTACTACAGCCTATGACAAAAAAAACGCAGGGTCACGTTTTCGTATATCCCTAATATAACGATACCTCCCGATATTCGATATTTTAATGATTTTAGCGACATTATTCGCTGGAACTGTTTCAAATTTCGTATTTGAAGTTCGTAATAGGTACTACAGCCTAACACAGAAAATTGTCTGTGCAGGTCCACGTCTCCGTTGAGCCCCAATATAAAGGTACCTCCCGATATTCGGCACTTTGATGATTTTAGCGACATTATTCATCACCAGGATTGTTTAAAATTTGGTATTTAAAGTTCATAATGGATAGTACAGCCTAAAGGCAGAAAATTTCGTATTCGAACTTTGTAATGGGTACTACAGTCTATGTCTAAATATTTCGTTTGCAGGTCCGCGTCTTCATATAGGCCCCATATGACAGTACCTCCAAATATTCGGTATTTTGATGATTTTATCGACATTATTCACCCGAATTGTTTCAAATTTCGTATTCAAACTATGTAATGTGGACTACAACCTATGCCTAAAAATTTCGTATGCAGGTTCACGTCTTATAATAGTCGCCATATAACGGTACCTCCCGATATTCGGCATTTTAATGATTTTAGCGACATTATGAGGCGCTATTGTTTCCAATTTCGTATTTGAAGATCTTAATGGGTACTACAGCCTATGACAAAAAAAGTACCAATACAGGTGCACGTCTTCGTATAGCTTCCGAATAAAGTTATAACGTTATTTTTCGTTTTTTTTTTTAATGTTTTCAAGTTCCTTAAAAGTTTGGCCCGGCCTAACTTAGCTGTTTTGTTACTAGTTTTGTTTTTTTAAAGCGGGCTGTAAGATTAACAAGTCTCCTTTTAGAGGGATTACTTAATTTTTTTTGGAAGATTTGTATTCTTTATTAGAACCATCTCTGATCCTGTTTCCTCCTTTACAAGACTATTAGTTATTTATTTCAAACCCACTTTCTTCACATTTTTATTTTAACTCTCAATCACCTCTCTCTCTCTCTTTCCTTCTGTGTAACAAAACTCGCAAACAATATTATAATTTTGGTCTACATTTTTGCAGTTCAAGGCTATTGCGGATCACATTATGTAAATCAGTTTCTAAAAACTGTAATTACTCGAGAGTTTGTTCTTGTTTGCCATTGCTTTCTGTTCATGAACTATGATTTGCGTGTTCTGGCACATTGAAGCCAGAGCAAAAAAAAAGGGTGTTGCTCCCTTTTACAAATCAGTGACACCAATCGTGGTTTGGAATTTCAAACAGCCCCACAGCAATAGCAGCAGCAGCGGCGTTACGGCCCCGAGAACTCATCAAACTTTGAACTAGACACGTGTTATTCATGCACAAAACAAATCATAATGTGAACTTTTCCGCTTCACAAACTTTCCAATATCTTTGCCAAAAGGTTTTGCCGCCTTTCGCCACCGCAGGACTAATGAAGACACAACCTGTGAACTATTTGTGTGTCCTTGCCGACATTACTGAGTGATTCCACTCCTGTACCTGTGAGAAATGATTTGCATGTCAATAAAGGCCTGATGGTGCTACTGACGATAATGGCGGTGGTGCTGGTTGTGGTGTTGGAGGTGCTGATGACGCTGATAATGGCAAACATATCTTCCAACATCTTTTCACATTGATTGACTGGTGAAAGTGAAACAAGTTCACTATAATTTTCGGCCACTCCTTTCACTTTATGTCGGGTTGACTGGCGGCTGGCTGGCTGACCTAAGAGTGGCAATGTAATGACACTTTTTGTTTCTGCTTAACTGAAGCAAGGGGAGCTGTGTAACCTGTTTACCCTTCATTTCTATTGGGCTTATTATTCATCATTGAATGCTTTGTTGCTTTAACTTTTTGGGGTGTCTTCTCACTTCCCTTGACAATTTATCATTAGCCACTGACGAAAAATATGTTTTTACTGTCTTCAGTGTCCAGGGAGTGGCCTTCGTGGCGAATATTTCATTTTTATTCATCCTTTCTTTTGCCTGGTTTACTTTTGTGAGTTGGACATTGCCACTATCTTTTTCAAAAGTGTTTGCATTTCCTTGTGGGGAAATGGTAAAAGTTTCATAAAACAGATTCCTTTTATTGTTGGTAATTTACTCCAGGGAACGGATGAGCAGTGTAGAAGTAAATTAATATTCTGGGCACATTATTATTGGAATTCCAGGAGAATATTACAATGAAATGCTAATTTCTAAGGGGCTTCTTACAGTACAGTAACCAAAGGAGAAAAAACATACTTTAACAAATATTTTTCTACCATGGTTGTCCTAACAGTTGTCCTTGATAACTATTCCAGGTTACAAAAGGTTACAAAAGGATTAATCCACTATATCAGTTCTTCATACCAGATCTTGCGCAACAGCCAGACGACCCTATAACGACTCTAAATGCCCTGATACAGAGGCCTATGGTCTGTAACCGTTATTTCGATGAGGAAAGTCTTAAAAAAATCCACGACTACTAATTTTTTTTAAAAACCAGGACCAATAAAAAGTGAAAAAAAAACATTCTCTACATAAACCAAGTCTAATAAAAATTAAAAAAAAAAGAATTCTTTAAAAAATCTACGACGTCTTGAAACAATTTCTTTAAAACATCCGCGAATACTACAAAAATTTTTTCTTTAAAAAATCCACGACTATTATAAAAAAAATTCTTTAAAAATCCGACTCGGATGACTATTATAAAAAAAAATTCTTTATAAAAAAATTCTTTAGAAAATCTACGACTATTAGAATTTTTTTTTTTTAAATCCACGACTATTAGAATTTTTTTTTAAAACCAAAAAATTCACGACTATTAGAATTTTTTTTTTTTAAAAACTCCACGACTATTACAAAAAAAATCTTTAGAAAATCCACGACTATTAAACATTTAAAAAAAAAAATCCACGGCTATTAGAATTTTTTTTTTTTAAAACTCCACGACTATTACAAAAAAAAATCTTTAGAAAATCCACGCCTATTAAACATTTAAAAAAAAAATCCACGGCTATTAGAATTTTTTTTTTAAATCCACGACTATTAGAATTTTTTCTTTTTAAAAATCCACGACTAAAAAAATCCACAACTATTAGAAATTTTTTTTAAAAAACCCACGACTATTAGATTTTTTTTTAAATCCACGACTATTAGATTTTTTTTTAAAAATCCACGACAGCTAGAATTTTTTTTTAAAAAATCCACGACTATTAGAATTTTTTTTTTTTAAATCCACGACTATTAGAATTTTTTTTTTTAAATCCACGACTATTAGAATTTTTTTTTTAAATCCACGACTATTAGAATTTTTTTTTAAAAAATCCACGACTATTAGAAATTTTTCTTTTTAAAAATCCACGACTAAAAAAAATCCACAAATATTAGAATTTTTTTTTAAAAAACCCACTACTATTAGAATTTTTTTTATATCCACAACTATTAGAATTTTTTTTTTAAATCCACGACTATTAGAATTTTTTTTTAAATCCAAAAAGTTAAAGCAACATTAGAAATTTTTTTAAAAAATCCACGACTATTAGAATTTTTTTTTATATCCACAACTATTAGAATTTTTTTTTTTTAAATCCACGACTATTAGAATTTTTTTTAAAATCCAAAAAGTTAAAGCAACATTAGAATTTTTTTTTTTAAATCCACGACTATTATAAATTTTTTTTAAAAAAAAATCCGCGACTATTAGAATTTTTTTTTTTAAATCCACGACTATTATAAAATTTTTTTTTAAATAATCCACGACTATTAGAAAATTTTTTTTTTAAATAATCCACGACTATTAGAAAATTTTTTTAATAAAATCCACGACTATTAGAAAAATTTTTTTAAAACATTTGGAACAACAAATCCATGACTATTAGAATTTTTTTTTTAAAAATCCACGACTATTAGAATTTTTTTTTAAAAAATCCACGACTATTAGAAATTTTTTTTAAAAAATCCACGAATATTAGAAATTTTTTTTAAAAAATCCACGACTATTAGATTTTTTTTTAAAAAATCCACGACAGCTAGAAATTTTTTTAAAAAATCCACGACTATTAGAAATTTTTTTTAAAAAATCCACGACAATTAGAATTTAAAAAATCCACGACTATTAGAAATTTTTTTTTTAAATCCACGACTATTAGAATTTTTTGTTTTAATATCCACGACTATTAGATTTTTTTTTTAATATCCACGACTATTAGATTTTTTTTTTAAAAAATTCACGACTATTAGAAATTTTTTTAAAAAAATCCACGACTATTAGAAAATTTTTTTTAAAAAAATCGACGACTATTAGAAAATTTTTTTTTAAAAAAATCCACGACAATTAGAAATTTTTTTTAAAAAAATCCACGACAATTAGAAATTTTTTTTAAAAAAATCCACGACTATTAGATTTTTTTTTTTAAATCCACGACTATTAGAAAATTTTTTTAAAAAAATCCACGACTATTAGAAAAATTTTTTTAAAAAAATCCACGACTATTACAAATTTTTTTTAAAAAAATCCACGACTATTACAAAAAAATTCTTTAGAAAATCCACGACTATTAGAAAATTTTTTTAAAAAAATCCACGGCTATTACAAAAAAAATCTTTAGAAAATCCACGACCATTAGAATTTTTTTTTAAAAAAATCCACGACTATAGAAAAAAATTCTTCAAAAATCAACGACCACTAACAAATGAAAAAAATATTCTTCCAAAAATTCACGACTTCTAAGTTCGGCCGGGCCGAAATTTTAATACCCTCCACCACTTGGAAGGAACTTGAAAAATTCCAAAAAAAAATTACGAAAACTACCACTTAAATGAAAACCATTCTACAGGGACTATATGAAGACGTGGACCTGCACAGACAATTTTCTTTCATGGGCTGTAGTATCCATTAGAAGCTTAAATACGAAATTTTTTACAATTCCGGTGAATAATGTCGCGAACTGAACATATCGCAATATTCCATTCGGCAAATATTGAAAAAATGAGCACGGCGTGAAGCCATTGAAATTCCAAAAAGTGCAAGAACTTACACCGCTTGGCCGAAAGTGGTGAACTGCTGAATTTATTTTTCTTCGATGATAAAACATTCGTTATCCAGCAGTTTGTAAACAAACAAAATGATCGTGTTTACTAGCCAAAGAGGTCAGCAGAAAATGTGCACCTTCGGTTGGCAACCAGAACTCAATGGCCGGCCATAGTGATGGTGTAGACCGCCATAACAGCCGATGGTCACTCTCAGTTCGTATTAATCGACCGTGGATTCAGAATAAATGCCGAATATTATCGCGAAAATATTCTGGAGGGTGTATTAAATCATTGGGCACGCAAACATTTTGGTCGCAGACCTTGGTCATTCCAACAGGACTCAGCACCATCGTACTCAGCACGCGCCACCCAAGAATGGTTAGAAAATGAGGTTCCTCGCTTCATTTCCAGCGCACATTGCCACAAAAATTTCCGGATACCAATCCGTTGGACTATTGTGTCTGGAATATTTTTGAAAAAAATGTAAAAATTATGGCGTTTGACTTTGTTGTCTCACCATGTATATGGGAGCTGTAGCTATATCTGAACCTATTCACACCAAATTTGAAGTACTGGTTTATAGGATGAATTCAGTCGAAACTGCCAAAATGTAGTCCACGTGTACAAAAATACAGGTCATTTGAACTTAAATTCGCCATTTTGTGCACAATAAAAACGAAATCGGATAAAGCTAATTGGGAGCTATATGTAAATCTGATCCTCTGATCACCAATTTCAATAGGGTTCGTCCATGGGCTAAACAAATTTTTTGGAAAAATTTCATCTCAATCGGATTATAAATGCTACCTACATTTTGTTCACAAGAATACTTGGACGGACGAACTAACATACAATCGACTCAGAAAGTTGTGCTATGAAGATCCTCAAAAGTAACATGGGTCTATATCGCTACCTTCTCCATGTTACAAACAAATGCCTAAAGACACAATAACCTTACCACTATTTGGTGTAGGGAATAAAAAGAGTTTTTATATCCTACACCACAAGGTGGTCGGGGTATTATGTCTTTGTGCATTTGTTTGTAACAGGCAAAAGGAAACGAGATAGACCCATAGTTCCTTTTGATGATCTGCATAGAATTACGTCTGTCCGTCTATTCATGTATTTTTGTAAACAAAGTACAGTACGCATTTATTGCCCTATCCAGATGAAATTTTGCAAAGATCTTTTGTTTGGCCCAAGGACGAACCCAATTGAAATTGGAGATAATCGGTCAAAATTTAGATATAGCTCCCATATATATCTTTGTCCGATTTGCCTTTTATTGTGCACCAAACGTGTAATATCAGCCCGAATTGTATGGAATTTTGCATATACACCCAAATTAGGCCTGAAAATATGTGTGCCAAATTTGATCGAAATCGGTTCAGATATAGCTATGGCTCCCATATATATTGTTCATCCGATTTGTTATTTTTGTCCTCCGCAGCTGTTATATGCACTCTATAACAACAATATTTGGGGAAATATATCAAATACAGCTCAGATATACATTTGCTAAATTTTATCGAGATCGGTTTCGATTTGGATATGCTCCCATATATATATGTTTATCCGATTTCAAAATAATTGTGCACCAAATGGGCAATACATGTCCGAACTTAAAAGATACAAATGCTTCGGCATATTTAGTCCTTTGAACTTTAAAATATAATAATAATCATAGCGTGTATGATTGAATTCTCCCATAAAAACTTTTAATTGTTATGCGCAGCTCTACTAAATTAGCAAAGTGGTGTAGGGTATCATAAAGTCGGCCCCGCCCGACTTTAAGACTTTCTTTACTGGTTTTTAATCTACGGCTTCTTGGAAAAGTTTTTTTCTTAAAAAGTCAACGACTTCTAACCCACAACTGTGGATTAAACCAAACGTAATGTTACGGTACCTAAATTTTTTAAAACAACTTTTTGGAAAAGTATTGCTAAAAAAAAAATACACGACTCCTTGAAAAAAATTAGCAAAGATATGATTTGTCTTCTTAAAAAAAAAAAAAAAAAAAACTTAAAAAAATATATATTTTTAATAAATTCACGTTCCTTTGTTATAAATGTATTTCTTATTGCAATCAATTCTCTTATTGGAACACACACACATATAATTTCCGTACCATATCGAAATTTGACATTTACCACAATCTCTGCCATTTGCCATCAACTTTTATTGTATTTGTAATTTAGAGTTCCGCTTTCCTGTGTCAGTGAACATATGTTATTATTTTCATTATCATCGATTTTATTTTAAGTAATGGCGAAATTTTGTTGCCACGGCATAGTTTTGCGGTAACCCACAATATTTCACCCATGATGTATGGATATGTCGGCCGGTCATAGATGAAATTTTGGCTGTGCTGCCAGAGTCATGCCATCCGAGTGCTGCGGTTATGCCATTGTGTAACATTTGATAAGCGACTATCACTCACGTGTAAATCACTAAAAGCATATAAATGTATGTAAATAATTGAAATATGTTCAGGATTATCCTGGCGCCGCATACAATATTCAACAAATATGACAATGAGTGGCAAAAATCGTATCAGCAGGTTTAGTAGGGTGGTTTACGAATTGGGCTTTGTCTCCGACATTGAGAATATTTTACAAAGGATTTTAATGGAATTTTGTCACCCACGTGACTTTATGAACGAAAACATACTCTGCCTTCCTGAGGCCACCTAATATGCTATTTCGTAAATATGAAATCCTTTTTTTTTTTGGTAAAGCAGCTTGTATTTCAATCAGACCCCAAATTATACCAATCTCTCTCTCTCTCTCTCTCCATTAAGAATATCTATATCCACATCATTAGGATGAAATAACATGCTTTTCTGCATCGTTGAAATTTTACGAAAAAACTGTGTATATATTCAACCCCTTAACAAAAGAAAAAAACACAGTATATTTATACATGTAATTCGCTATTGTGTTAGTAAGCCGTTTTTAATCTGTTATTATAGGGATTACAGGCATGACCGCATAGTAAGTTGGGGATAAATATCCTTTTTTTTTGCATAGAAAATTTGTTAAAAATACCAACACTATTGTCTGACAATTTAAAGAGAGACAGAAGTTAATAATAGTGATTATTGTGCTGTATGTAAAAACCTGTAGAAATTTTAGAGAAAGGAAAAAAATAAGTTTCTCAAAATTTTACGACTCAATATAAACATTTTCAGGATTGTGTAGATTATAGCCCTTGGAAAAAATATAAAAAACACGACTATAGGCCTATAAATTAATTTGAACCAGTAAAGAAAGTCCTAAAGTCGAGCGGGGCCGATTTTATGATACCCTACACCACTTTGCTAATTTAGTTGAGCTCCGCATAACAATTATAAGTTTTTATGGGAGAATTCAATCATACACGCTATGATTATAATTATAATTTAAAGTTCAAAGGACTAAACATGCCGAAGCATTTGTATCTTTTAAATTCGGAATTGTATTGCCCATGTGGTGCACAATTAATTTGAAATCAGATAAAGATATATGTGGGAGCTATATCGAAATCTGAACCGATCTCTATAAAATTTGGCAAAGATATTTCTTAGCTGTATTTGATATATTTCCCTGAATATCGTTGTTACGGAGTGCATATTACGGCTGTGGGTAACAAATACAACAAATCGGATGAACAATATATATGGGAGCTATAGCTATATCTGAACCGATCTGAACCAAATTTGGCATACTACCTTCTAGTTTCAATTCGGTCGTATGTGCCAAATTCCATCCCATTTGGGCAAATATTAGACGTTTGGTGCACAATAAAAGGTAAATCGGACGAAGTTATATATGGGAGCTATATCCAAATCTGAACCGAACTCGATAAAATTTGGCAGATGTATTTCCGAGCTCATAAGATATCTGGTACCAAATATCATTGTTGTTGAATGCATATAATATGAGGGAATTAAAAACCATATCGGTTGAATCAGATTTGGATAAAGCTGCCATATACAGGGTGAGATAAAAAACTGCAACAAAGTCAAACGCCATAATTTTTACATTTCTTTTTTTAATTTAATTTAATGAAATCAAAAAATGTCGGAAATAGCATTAAATTTTAGAATAAGTTTGGATTTGTTCGAATTGGTCACCTTTGGCATGAATTATGGCCTTCAAACGGCCAATAAAACCGTTACACGCTACCCGAATGTTGCTCTGCGGTATTTTGGCCCATTCCCGGCGAAGCTCTTGTTTGATCGACATTTTGGTATTTTTTAGTGCCAACCTTGCTTTCCAAATTACTTCAGACATAATCCAACGGATTGGATTTTGGTGTTCATTGTGCGCTGGAAATGAAGCGAGGAACTTCATTTTGTAACCATTCTTGAAAGGCGCGTGCTGAGTCCTGTTGGAATGTCCAAGGTCTGCGTCCAAAATGTTTGCGTGTCCCAGACTCTAATACAACCTCCAGAATATAATATAATATTCGGCATTTATTCTGATGCCTCGGTCGATTAATACGAGCGGAGGACGACCATCGGCTGTTATGGCGGCCCACACCATCATCATGGCCGGCGCTTGAGTTCTGTTGGCCAACCGAAGGTGAACATTTTCAGCTGACCTCTTTGGCATGTAAACATGATCATTTTATTTGTTTACAAACTGCTGGACAACGAACGTTTTCTCAACGGAGTAAACCAAATTCGACAGTTCACCACTTTCGGTCAAGCGAAGCAATTCTTTAGCTCTTTTGAGTCTATTTTCTTTCTGTTGCGGTGTAAGTTCTTGCACTTTTTTGAAATTTCAATGGCTTTACCTCAAGCTCATTTTTCAATATTTGCCGAATGAAATATTGCGATATGTTCAGCTCACGAGCCATTTTTCGGCCACTGCGACGCGGCCGATCGATCAAGTCGCTTCTTTACTTTTCGAACCATTTCTGCTGATGTTGCTGTTTTCTTCCGTCCACTTCCTTGACGTCGGGCTACGCTACCAGTATCACGGTAACGAGCGATGGCATGAGACACAACATATTTATTCACATTTAAATGCTGGAGTGCTCTAACGATAGCCACTTGTGGTTTTCCAGTCAAATATAAAGAAATCACACTATCACGCATGAATTCCATCACGAATACCTTTTTTCTGGAAAGGAAATTTTCTGGAATAATTTTTACAGCTGTCGGACGAGTGGCTTAGAAATGACAGCAGTCTGAATTTGGTTGCAATTTCTTCATCTCACCCTGTCGGTCTTTTAGTTCCATAAAAATATTTTTGAAATACAGTGTTGCCCATATTCGACGGACCTTTGGGCCCATTCCAATCGACGAGGCTTGTCCGCAGGCAACATTCTTTGCGTCAATTGAATTTTGTACGGGAAAAAATGCAAATCAATGACAATAGTCCGTTGTAAAGTGGATCGAGCCATGCCCAACTGCTGAGAACGGCGTTTTTGGGATGTTCTTGGGGACCTCTCAACACTGGCTCGTACGGCAGCGATATTCTCGGCCGATCGCCTTGGTCGACTTTTATATGGCCTCTTCGGATTAGAAAGAGCCTTACCAGTCGAAAATGTTTCGTATAAACGCTTAATGGTGTTCTTAGAAGGCGCACTTCTCACATTTTTTAATGTTTTAAAGGAATGTTGAGTTTTCACAATTGACTTCTTCTGTTGAATGTAAATTTCAACTATTTCAGAGCGCTCGCGTGGCGTGTATTGGTTCATGGTAAAAATCTGCTTGGACTGACGCTTCAAACGCGGTATGTCATTAAGCGATGTGACATCTCTGTCAAAAGTTATGGCGTTGCCAAATGGGTCAGTCGAATATGGGCAACCCTGTACTTCGTAATTTTAAACTTTCACAAAAGTTTCACAATTATAGTTTTTAAAACGATCCTCTTAAAATTTTTGGGGAATATGGGCATTTTTGTTCTTCAACAAGTATTTCTAAAACTTTCATAGTTACAACCTTAAGCCTCAAAATTATTGTTTAAAATTTAATTTTTCTTTCTCAACTTTCATTAAATTAAACTCTTTAAAATTAATGTTCCTTTAAAAAATAATACCCGTCCTTTTTAAGGATTGTTTGAAAATCAAATAAAAAAATAAATCATCACTCATTAAGCGCCATCAAACCATAAAAAATTATAAACATATTTGGTCATTTATCATATTTTTCCATGCCGACGTTTGTGTGTATTAAATCAGTTAATTAATACACAAAAATGGAATAAAGTAAAAACCCTTTTTAAAAAATAAGCAAATATTTCCACAACCACAAGACGTCATTAAAAGTTTTTTTTTGTGCCCAACTGTCAATGACAATCAAATAAAGTGCTCCACGCACACACCTCCTCTGCCACCTCAGCTAAAAATGTAAACAATAGATGTTGTTTTTATAATATTTCCAAACAAAAATATCTGCCTTTTTTCCCAACAACAGCATCAACCTCGTCGTCATCGTCATCATCATCATCTCATTTTCTATTCTCCAGTCATTATAGTAGTAGACCTCTAATTGGGGACATAAGTACGGACGTATCCTTCAACCAACCAACAACCACAAACAAACTTAGAGCCTCTATGCCTCTTCCATTGTCTGTTTGGGGAGAAAACAGAAAAAAGATAAATAACGCCGTCCCAACCCATGAAATGGAAACAAAAACAAATTTCTATGCAACCGCAACAAAGAGATCGGCATCCATTTGACCACTCTGCCATAATGACAGAAAAAAACGTGTTTTGTTGGCTTTGTTATTTCTTGGGAAAATAGAACTATGGAACTCTGCGTTGTCGTTCCTCGTTTTAGCCTCCTATTAAAATTTGAAAATTAGACAAATGAAAGAACTATTATCGAAAGGGATCAATCAAATATTGCAGCAAATTTAATATGAAAACTCTGTGATTACATTACACTGTGCGACAATATTCATTTTTTCTCATAATTACAGGAAAATTCCATTAGATTATGGAAGAAGAGCTAAGAATGGAAGACACGTGTATCTGCGTTTTAAAAGTTTATATTGTAACATTATTTTTAAAGGAAGGAGACCGTTCCACTTGTACAAAATTTTTGGAAGTTTTCGGTTTTCTCCGCCAATTATATTGAAAACCATATGAGGAATAGTTTTGGTCGAAATTTTTCACCCTCAAAGGTGTCGTTTTGGTTCATCTTTCAAAAATAATTTACCAACTTATTTGTCATAAAAAATCGCAATATTTCTGTTTGTGCTAGGTCAGGTGCGAAAAAAATGGCTAACTCCATAAAGTACATCCTCCACAAAGGGTTAAAATTTGGAATAATTATAACTCTTATTAAATGTAAAATAAGGGTTCGATTGTCTTCAAATTTATCACATCCCAATATTCCACCTACACAAGATCTGGTCTGAATATGGGATATATCGGTCCACTAATTTTGGTAACTTCCACACGAAGAGTAAAAATTTTGAATGATTATATCAGCCATAAATGTGAAATAAGCACAGGATTTTCTTCAATTTGCACACATCACAATATTTTTATTAACACAAGATATGTTGTGAATATGGTACATACCGTCCTAAATTTCCTCTGGTACCTTCCCCCCAAAAGGTTATTATATATTGAAATTGGAGATGATCGGTCAAAATTTAGATATAGCTCCCATATATATCTTCGTCCGATTTGCCCCTTTTTGTGCACCAAACTTCTAATATTTGCCCAAATAGTATTAAATTTTGCACATACAACCAAATTAGGCCCGAAAATAAGTATGCCAAATTTGATTGAAATCGGTTCAGATATAGCTATAGCTCCCATATATATTGTTCATCCGATTTGTTATTTTTGTTCTCCGCAGCCGTAATATGCACTCTGTAACAACAATATTTGGGGAAAAATATCAAATGCAGCTCAGAAATACCTTTGCTAAATTTTATCGAGATCGGTTCAGATTTGGATATAGCTCCTATATTTAACTTCGTCCGATTTACCCTTTTTTGTGCACCAAACGTGTAATATTTGTCCAAATGTGATAGAATTTGACACTTACGACCGAATTTGGTAAAGTTCAGATATAGCTATAGCTTCCATATATAATGTTCATCCGATTTGTTATATTTGTTACCCACAGCCGTAATATTCACTAACAAAGATTTTCAGGGAAATATATCAAATACCACTCAGAACTCTCTTTGCCAAATTTTATCGAGATCGGTTCCGATTTGGATATAGCTCCCATATATATCTTTAACCGATTTCCAATTAATTGTGCACCAAATGGGCAATACAAGTCCGAATTTAAAAGATATAAATGCTTCGGCATATTGAGACTAATGAACTTTAAATTATAATTATAATCGTAGCGTGTATGATTGAACTCTCCCATAAAAACTTTTAATTGTTATGTGGAGCTCTACTAAATTAGCAAAGTGTTGTAGGGTATTATAAAGTCGGCCCCGCCCGACTTTAAGACTTTCTTTACTGGTTAATACTTTTAACCATAACAACAGCGATTTTCATCAAACGTGGATTTAAAAATTTTTGTTAACCATAGATCTAACAGACATTTCGGTCCACATCCAGTCTCATAGCCACATGTCGGTTCAGTTCGGTCGGACCAAATCGAACGACTGTGGAAAAAAAATTTTCCAAAAATAAATCCGTTAACAATTCTATTAAAATCTTGGATGTGCATAGGCAACTTTTGTCACAGCCATTATAGTATTCAAATACGAAACTTGAAGCAATTCCGGCGAATAACGTCACAAAAACATCAAAATGCCGAATATAGGGAGGTACCGTTGTAGGGACCTATATACAAGACTGAATGTCGCTGAAATCAGCAAATACCGAATACAGGGAAACACCGATATATGGGGGGTATACAAAGACCTGGAACAAATCTAAACGTATTCTAAAATTTGATGCTATTTTCGACATTTTTTGCATTTATTCGATAAAATTAAAAAAAGTAAAAATTATGGTGTTTAGCTTTGTTGCATTTTTTTATCTCCCCCGTATATGGTCAACAATATTATGCAGGGAGAGATTTTGTCAGTTCTGAACTCAAAATGTCAAGTAACTCATGAATGGGTTTAAAATTATTTTAGAAACCTTCAAAATATCGAAAATTAGGAGGTACAGTAAAATGGGGTCTATGCCAAATAGAGAAGCAACCTTAAGCAAGGAGGGATTATATCTACTCCGAACTCTGAAAAACATTCAAAACATTCAAAAATACCGATAATCAGGAAATAACGCTATACGGGGCCTTGCCGAAACGTGAACCAATATGTCCCTTTTTTAATACCAAACATACTAGGGGTAATATAAATGTGTGAGCAAAATTTCAAAGCGATAGAATGTTTCTCTGAATTAATATCCGTTTTTGGGAATCTCACCCCACTGTGCGAACACAAAAGAATATTTAAGGGAAAATTAATAATAATAATATTTTTTTTTTTTTTTTTTTTGTATTCTACAATGTATTTCAATTGTTTTCTTACACGAATGTTCTCCAAAAATTATTAATGAAGCTAAAAAAAAAAAGAAATAATAGTGTTAAGGCCGATTTGTTGACCATTTAATGGGCTACGAAAAATTGACTGGTTAGGGGACTCTTGTTCTTGAGTTGTCCTTAAAGTTTAGCCCTCAAAAGTGTTTAAATATTTATGACTTTCTGTCTTTTAAACAAGATTCAGACTTTTGATATTTTTGCTTGCTACGATTCCGTATTATTATCACTAATACTGCCGAGGACACTGTGTACCTAAAATGCTCGGATTCCAATGAATTTTAATACGAAAACTTCAAATAAACTGATGCCGGGGAACTTTGCGATGTTAAATTTTAAAATTTTTTGTTAAATTTTCTTCTAATCTGCTGAATTTTTTTCTGCATTTATATTTTGTGTGCAACCGTGAAATCGATGGTATTCCCAATCACACACCTAAGAAAATGATTTTTAATGTGTCTTTCAACATTTTAGCAATCTGTGTTAAAATCTTTATGTATTACAACTGAATCAGTTTTTAAATACAGCGCCCCAACTCAAGTCACTTTTAAACTATTTTGTTTAAATTTAACCTTTTTTTCGATTTACAAATGTTTATCGCAGATGTTTACAGTCATGCAATCCTTCTTCTTTTCAATAATTGCCCTCTTTTCCTCTTTCTGTCAATCTTCTTATTTTCATACTCGTATATTTTTCTCGTTTTTACTTTCAGTGAATTTATCAATAGCCGATGCAATGGTGTCGAGCCTTAATGTCACGTTCAGTTATATTTACATGCTGGACAATAATTGGGCTTTCGGACAGCTGTACTGTAAAATATCGCAATTTATTGCAACTCTCAGCATAAGTGCATCGGTATTCACTCTGATGGCGATATCAATCGATAGGTAAGTGAATTATTTAAATTAAATTTTTATGTTACACCGAGAGGTAAGCGTGATGCAGTGCATCAATAGCAGAAGCAGCAGCAACAGCAGAACAGTAGAAGTGACTATAAATAAAATTGACGAAAAAGTGTATGTACACTTTAATTATTATGGCTGCAGTTGAGAATTAAATTTACAGATTGACCAAGTGAAAACCAATAAGTTCCGCCGCGCCGAACTTTTTACTCCCTCCACCATTGGGTAAATAAAACATTTTTATATAAAAGTATATGAATTCAAACGTGTTCCACTTTAAACAACAAATACCAAATGTTATTAAACTTTCCAAAAAATCATAAAGCGTGAGAGGCCGTTATATAGGGGCCATATCAAAACCTGGAACCTCTATAGACAATTTATACTTCAAGGATTGTCATCTACAAAATCGACTAAAATACCAAATTTGAAACAACGTGGAAAACGTGGATATAAATATTCAATGTTCTGCCACCGGAGCTAAATACTGAATGTCTAGAGGTACCACTATGTGGGAGCTATACGAAAACGTGGACCTATACATACTACATTCCGCCACAGGAGCTAGAATCCATAACGAACTACAAATGCACTTTTTTTAGACAAATCGGCCGAAAAATAGGGCAAAAATCATAAAAACACCGAAAATGCAACAAACTTCAGACTGCTGTCATTTCCAAGCCACTCGTCCGACAGCTGTTAAAATTATTCCAGTGACAGCTCATTATATTGTTGACAAGGGTACAAAAGCATTTTGGTGAGAATTTTGCAGAAAAAAGTTATTCGTGATGGAATTCAAGCGTGATAGTTTGATTTCTTTATATTTAGCTGGAAAATCACAACTGGCTTTCGTTAGAGCACTCCAGCATTTTAATGTGAATAAATCTTTTGTGTCTCGAGCCATCGCACGTTACTGTGATACTGGTACTGGTAGCGTAGCCCGACGTCAATGAAGTGAACGGAAGAAAACAGCAACATCAGCAGAAATGGTTTAAAAAATAAAAAAGCGACCTTATCGAAACCCGCGTGGCAGTGGCCCAAAAATGGCTCGTGAGCTGAACATATGGCAATATTCCATTCGCAAATATTGAAAAATGAACTCGGGGTAAAGCCATTGAAATACCAAAAAATGCAAGAACTTACGCCGCAACGGAAAGAAAATAGACTTGCCGAATTTGGTTTTCTCCGATGAGAAAACATTCGTTGTCCAGCAGTTTGTAAACAAACAAAATGATCGTGTTTACTTGCCAACGAGATCTGCTAAAAATGAGCACCTTCGGTTGGCCACCAGAACTCAAGCGCCGGCCATGGTGATGGTTTGGGCCGCCATAACAGCCGATGTTTATCGACCGTGGCATCAGAATAAATGCCGAATATTATCTATTATGGAGGGTGTATTAGAGCCTTGGGCTCGCAAACATTTTGGCCGCAGACCTAGGACATTCCAACAGGACTCAGCACGCGCTACTCAAAAATGGTTACAAAATGAGGTTCCTGGCTTCATTTCCAACGCACAAAGGGCACCAAAACCTCCGGATACCAATCCGTTGGACTATTGTGTCTGGAGTATTTTGGAAAGCAAGGTTGGCCCTAAAAAATACCAAAATGTCGATCACCTCAAGCAAGCGCTTCGCCAGGAATGGGCCAAAATATTGGCCGTTTGAAGGCCATAATTCGTGCCAAAGGTGACTAATTCGAACAAATCTAAACTGATTCTGAAATTTGATGCAATTTACGACATTTTTGCTTTGATTCAATAAAATTATAAAAAAAATGTAAAAATTGTGGCATTTGACTTTTTTGTAGTTTTTTTACCTCACCCTGTTCATACTATGTTCCGACACAGGAGCTAGAACCCATTACGAACTACAAACTCAATTTTTTTGACAAATTGGTGAAAAAATATGGCAAAAATCATCAAAACACCGAAAATTGAGAGATACCGTTACCATGGACCTATATATACTATGTTCCGCCAACGGAGGTAGAACCCATTACAAACTACAAATACCAATTTTTGGACAAATTGGTGGAAAAATGTGCCAAAAATCATCAAAACGCCGAATATCGAGAGGTATGTGGGGGCTATACAAAAACGCGAACCTTGTCCAAATTCATCAAAATACCGAATATTTGGCGGCTATACCAAAACGTGGACAGATATGTCACATTTTCAATACCAACCATCCTAGATACAATACAAATTATTCTGCCAAATTTCTCTCTACGTCAAATAATGTGGTCTGTATCGTGATTTCAACAGATAGACATACAGACCGACTGACGTCGTAAAATCGACTTAGAATTTTATGCTGATCATGAATATATATACTATAATAATAATAATAATAATAATAATAATAATAATAATAATAATAATAATAATAATAATAATAATAATAATAATAATAATAATAATAATAATAACAATGATAATAATAATAATAACAATAATAATAATAACAATAATAATAATAACAATAATAATAATAATAATAATAATAATAATAATAATAATAATAATAATAATAATAATAAAAATACTAATAAAAAAATAATAATGATAATAATAATAATAATAATAATAATAATAATAATAATAATAATAATAATAATAATAATAATAATAATAATAACAATAATAATAATAATAATAAAAATCTGCTAAAAATGACCACCTTCGGTCATTTATAATAATAATAATAATAATAATAATAATAACAATAATAATATTAATAATAATAATAATAATAATAATAATAATAATAATAATAATAATAATAATAATAATAATAATAAACCTCACAGCTTATATTGGGGGTAATGCCTATTTTATCACAGGCCTTGAAAGGCCTGATGTTAAAACACAAAGTCTCTTTTTATCTCTGATTCTTTCATTTCACAACAGAAGTTTAACTTAGCAATTCTGCACCTCAGCTACCTTTTCTCATGCCCCTTTCTTTCCACGTAAAAATCTCCATTTGTTTAATCATCAACCAACATTGGAGAGTATGACTTTTTTTCTTCTTGTTCTTCGCCTCCCTGTAATTGATTCCACTTAAAGCTAGCGGATATGTTCGACAATCCTGTATGAAGTGCTTTACGTATTTCATTGAACAAAGTTGTGAGAAAGAACACGCACCACAGTTTCGAGTGGATCGAGTTTTCATCCTACTCGTGAAACAAAAGCTAACAAGCAGACAGAAAAAAAGCAACTACACGCTTTTATGGATTTAGTTATTAAACTCAAGCTTCATCATAAACTGCTTCACAACAACTACAAAGTTGGGAAAACTCAAATATTTTTGTTTGATTTTTTTGTGTCGGAAACTTTGTTTGCGGCTCATTAACAAATGTTTACATGAGTACTAAAGTTTAGTGAGTGTGGCAATTGACGACGGGGAGAAATGGGTACTAAAACATTGTAACGCCCATAAATCACGTCGTATTTATAAACTTTGTATCGATTAAGAGTTGCTTTCCTATGATACACTTTAATAGAGACATTTATAATGTCAGAGGGCATAGAGGGGACCCCATTGACGTGAAAGTTTGTATTCTTAAATTGAAGTGTTTCCGACATACTTATAAGGAAGGCTGTTTTTGATTTGTCGAGCCTGTAATTAACCCATACAAGGGCTAAGCGATAATTGTATATTTAATACATATTAGCTTTCTTTGGCTAGCGGAAAATTCATTAAAAGCTGAGTCCAGAGCTTTTTAAAAAGTCTATGAATTTTAAAACTTCCCTCGTTATACCCTCAACCACGAAAGGGAGGTGTCACTCCGTTTGTAACATCCCTAACTATTCGTCATAGAACCTAAAACGTACCTACAGGGTGAGATGAAAAATCTGCAACCAATTTCAGACTGTTGTCATCTCTAATCCTCTCGTCCGACAGCTGTTAAAATTATTCCAGTGATAGTTCATTATATTGTTTATAAGCGTACAAAAGCATTTTGGTGAGAATTTACCAGAAAAAAAATTATCCGAGGAGGAATTCAAGCGTGATAGCGTGATTTCTTTATATTTGACTGGAAAACCACAAGTGGCTATCGTTAGAGCACTCCAGCATTTAAATGTCAATACATCTTTTGTGTCTCGTACCATCGCTCGTTACCGTGATACTGGTAGCGTAGCCCGACGTCAAGAATGTGGATGGAAGAAAACAGCAACATCGAAGAGTAAAAAAGCGACTTTATCGAAACCCGCTTCGCAGTGGCCGAAAAATGGCTTGTGAGCTGAACATATCGCAATATTCCATTCCTCAAATATTGAACAATGAACTCGAGGTAAAGCCATTGAAATTCCCAAAAGTGCCAGAACTTACACCGCAACAGAAAGAAAATAGACTCAAAAGAGTTGCTTTGCTTAGCCGAAAGTGGTGAACTGCCGAATTTGGTTTTCTCAGATGAGAAAACAAAATGATGGTGTTTACTTGAGGTCACTGAAAATGTGCACCTTCGGTTGACCACCAGAACTCAAGCGCCAGCCATGATGATGGTGTGGGCCGCCATAACAGCCGATGGTCGCTCTCCCTTGTATTAATCTACCATGGCATCAGAATAAATGCCGAATATTATCGTGAAAATATTCTGGAGGGTGTATTGAAGCCTTGGGCACGCAAACATTTTGCCCGTAGACCTCGGACATTCCAACAGAACTCAGCACTCAGCACGCGCCACCCAAGAATGGTTACAAAATGAGGTTCCTCGCTTAATTTCCAGCGCACAATGACAGCGCCACCAAAATCTCCGGATACCAATTCGTTGGACTATTGCGTCTGGAGTATTTTAGAAAGCAAGGTTGGCACTAAAAAATACCAAAGTGTCGATCACCACAAGCAAGCGCTTCGCCGGGAATGGGCCAAAATACCGCAGAGCAACATTTGGGCAGTGTGTGACGGTTTCATTGGCCGTTTAAAGGCCATGATTCGTGCCAAAGGTGACCAATTCACACAAATCTAAACTTATTCTAAAATTTAATGTTATTTCCGACATTTTTTGGTTTCATTCAATAAAATTTAAAAATTGTGGCGTTTGAATTTATTGCAGTTTTTTTAGCTCACCCTGTATACATATATATATGGTGACTTATATTGATGAGGAATAATTTTGTATTTGAAATTATCCTTAAATAATGATGCTTTGTAGAAGAATTTTGTAAGATGATGTTTTGCTTAAACAGTTCTTTGCGAATTACTAGCGTTTGGGTAAGATTCAGATTTTTAATAAAGACTAGGATCTTAAGTAGAATCATATGGGGGCTTTTACTAAAATGTTAACAAAATTTGAAAAAAGGACAAAAATGGTATCCTTAGTGGCTCGCTTCAGATTTAATTTTTTTAACAAAACAATTCTCGTATTGGTATCAGTTATATAGCCCAGAACACTATATACCTCAATTTCAAGGATTCCAAGGAATTCAAATCCGATAATTGCAAAAGTATAATTCCTGCAAACTTTCAAACCGTATCGGCGGTCTTCTATTTTTAGTATAGTTTTTTTAGTATAAACATTGAATTTTTTTGCTCAAAATTAAAAAACAAGCAAGAAAGGGCTATAGTCGTGCGGGGCCGACTATGTTATACCCTACAACACAACAATATGTTAGAAGCCACCTTATTTCCAAATCCATATTGGAAGATTTCGCTTTTGAAATTAGGATTTTGACTAGGGAAATTTGCCCAACATTTATGCACTCCGTCGGCCGGTTAGTTGTTGTAGTCCATTTTACAGATAAATATAATCAAATGGTCATCCAAAATGCTAGAATTCTTCCCTGTCCTTAACTCTCTTCAAAGGTGTGTTGATTGGCTTCAATTGCATGATCGGAAAAACATTTCTGTTTTTGGTTAATTTGAACCCCTAAATATTTTGCAATCATCTCCAAAATCAAGAAGTCCCTCTGTATCTCCAAATTTAGACTCATCTATATGATTTGCTTGTCTACGATATTTGGCTATATTCGTCAATGAAATCAGCATAAAAAAACCAGAAATTCGCCTTTTGTGTATTTCGTAATGTAATGTTGGTATTTTTTCACACAATATTAGTGGTCCATTGTACCCGCTGTCCTAACTCTAACTTTATGCGAGATTTTGTGTCCTTTGGTTTCTATTTGTGACCTTTATAACGGCTGCAAAATCAGGAAAATTTTCATTGTTGGTCCATTTCAACCCCCTAATATATTGCGGACATCTTTGAAAACAATAGGCCTAGCCCTTCTGAGCCCAACCCTATACGGACGATATTTGCAATACTTATATAATATCCCCAACCTGTGTTGTAAGGTGACAAATATTACAAAATATTATAATTTTTTAGATTTTATACTTTTATGTCAAGAGGGCATTCTGAATTGACAAAATTTGTCAAAATCGGTCCAGCCATTCTTGAGATATAAGCATTCTAACTAACATCCCCTTCCCTACACATTGTATATATTTCGCTATATATAACCGATATATTTACTATTGGCATCTACGTAACGGTCAGAATTGACCAGTTCGTCCATTTTGTGATTTCGCCGGGATTAAAAATATTCGGGGTTTAATGGAAAATTTGACTTTTATTTAACACAAATGTTGTGGCCTATTTCACCCACTAAATATTACCCGATGACCATCAAAATTGGAAGGCTTCTGCCCAGACCTAAGATCTAGCCCCATGCTAACTTCCGCTTTCAGTGGTCTATAGTTGCGACCTGTAGAGCAACTGCAAAATTAAGAATTTTTTCAGTTTTAAGTCCATTTCAACCCCTAAATATTATGCGATCATCTCCAGAAGAAATAAGGTTCTATTCTGACCCAGCCTCACCTCCATTCTAAATTTCGTGAAGATCGGGCCGCAAATATACCTGTAGAGTGATTACAAATTAACATGGACAGACGGACGGACGGACATACATAGCTAGATCGACTCAGCTCGGCGAGATAGGAAGATCCATATATACTTTCCTATGTGGGAAACCAATATTTCGTAGTGTTACATAATTTTTGGCCCAATCAAACTTATAATATCCCCAACACATAGTGTTGTAGGGTATAAATAGATGAAGAATTTTAAATAATAACGTTTTTGTACTAACGGATTATACTCCTACTTTTCTGAAAATACAACCACGCGAAGTTAATTTATTCCCGAATAATTAAAAACTTTTTGTGATGTTGGGAAAAAAGGGTAACAAAATGGTCCACACCCAATCTTTTAAAAAAAATCTCAGTTACAAAAATAAAAACGTACTCTCCTAATTAAATTTTGATTTAATTAATGCATTTTTCCCAAGTTGTGTTAATTAGCCCCCAAATTTCAACGAAGGCCAGCCTTTATTTTTTCGATGTCAATAAATTTTGCAGCTTGATGGAAAAACCTAAAACAATTTCCCAGAAGATAACACGAAAATAGCTTTATGTTATTATTGAATTATTAAATTCCATTTAAAAAAGGCGAAACCAGCTGCTGCGGCTGCTACCTTTCTATGAAATCTACCACACAAAAAAAAGTCAAAAGTTAATTTTCCCCTCGGAAAACCAAAATCCGACTCACAAAACAAAAAAAATAAAAAAACACGAGAACAGAAAATCCTTAATCTAACTTTTTCCAACTCGATGGAAATTTATTGGATGGACTTTTCAATGACTTTTATCAACTTGAATTTTCACTGCTGCTGTTGCCGTTTCAGTTATTTAAAGCCAGCTTCAAGTTTTGGTGTTTTTTCTTTCATTATTATTTTTTTTTTTTTTATTTTCGACCACTAAGAAGAGATTCATGGAGTGTCCTTAACAACCAACGTGTTGTTATTGTTGCTGCTATTTTTTTGCTGTCTTTCTTTCCAGGTATGTGGCCATAATGAAGCCTTTGAAACCACGTATGAGCAAACGCAGTAATTTGGGTATTGCCGCCGTTATCTGGATAGCCTCGGCCATAATATCGTGTCCCATGCTCTTGTTCTACACCACCGAGGATATTTCCAGCAAGGATGGCATACGGACGGTTTGCTTTCCTGAATGGCCGGATGGTACAATGAATCATTCCAACCAAGAGTACATGTAAGTATGATGACGATGTTGATGCTAAAAAACCAGAAAAAGATTAATTGGGTTTGATGTGATGTTTTTGCGGTTGGTTGGCGGGGGGGTGTCTTGATTGGATATGTTTGTGGGAGGATAGCCGGGCGTGAGAACATGACAAAGAAGACGCATTCAAATTTTAAAAATCCATTAATTGTTGGTAACGAATGTAAACAACCACGAACGTTAAAAGAGTGTTCATTAATTCGGCTTCCAAATGGAGGGAATGGATGGAGAATGAAGTGAAAGGAGGGCTTCAAGGAATTTCAATTTTTTATTTTTTTTTTTGTGGATGTCGTAATGGATTTTGTAAGATTTTTTCAAAGACCATCTTAATTTTTTTAAACATCATTTTTTATAAAAAAGAGAGTTTTTGAAAAATTCGAAGGAAAATAATATCATAGACCATAGTCATGCCTCTTATAGAGAATTTTAAATATTGTCTAAGACCATATACAAATGTAACCCGTAAGGAAATGCGTACTATGCGTATTCAGTCAGGCTCCCGTAACAAAAAAGTATATATTGGGAATTTATGTGAAGTAGATCATAACAACTATGAACCTTATTTGAATGCGTACCATGGCTTTAAAGTAGTCACAATTTGGAAACTATATCGAACTCTGAATCGATGTTCAACAAATTAGATTGAGGCTTTTTGTAACGCTAGTACCAAATAACTTTGCTGTTTTTATATAATTCTTATCGAAGTCATATAGTGCATGATATGACTTCGATAAGAATTATATTTAAAGAAGTAAAAAAACTGTAAGTTCGGCTGGACCGAACTTTGAATTTGGAAAGAATTTGACAATTTAAAAAAATAATAATGCGTTCAAAATTCTGTTAAAATCTTAAATACAGGGTTGCCCATATTCGACGGACCCATCTGGCAACGCCATAACTTTTGACAGAGATGTCACATCGCTTAATAACACACCGCGTTTGAAGCGTCAGTCCAAGCAGATTTTTACCATGAACCAATACACACCACGCGAGCGCTCTGAAATAGTTGAAATTTATATTCAACAGAAGAAGTCAATTGTGAAAACTCAACGTGCTTTTAAAACATTAAAAAATGTGAGAAGTGCGCCTTCTAAGAACACCATTAAGCGTTTATACGAAAAATTTTCGACTGGTAACGCTCTTTCTAATCCGAAGAGGCCAAAAAAAGTCGACCAAGGCGATCGGCCGAGAATATCGCTGCCGTACGAGCCAGTGTTGAGAGGTCCCCAAGAACATCCCAAAAACGCCATTCTCTGCAGTTGGGCATGGCTCGGTCCACTTTACAACGGATTATTCGCATTGATTTGCATTTGTTCCCGTACAAAATTCAATTGATACAAAGAAAGTTGCCTGCGGACAAGCCTCGTCGATTGGAATGGGCCCAAAGAGTCATCGAAATGGCCGAAGATGACGAGCAATTTTGGAACAAAATTATCATGTCCGATGAAGCCCATTTCACATTGAATGGGACCGTAAATAAGCAAAATTGCCGTTTTTACGCCACTGAAAATCCTCAGGAGATTCAAGAAGTGCCTCTTCATGACGAAAAAGTCACAGTTTGGTGCGGCGTTAATGCGAAAACGGTCATTGGGCCGTTTTTCTTCTAAAATGAAAATGGCCATGCTGTTACCATCAATCAGGAGCGTTATCGCGACATGATGACCAATTTTGTGATGCCAATTATTCGTCGAAAGCGTATGAGGCAGTTCTGGTTTCAACAAGACGGCGCTCCACCGCACACAAGTCGCATAACAATCGATTTTCTGAAGAATTTGTTTCCGGGCCGTTCGCCCGATTTGACGCCGCCTGAGTTCTTCTTGTGGGGATATTTGAAGTCAAAAGTTTACGTTAACAAGCCAAGGACCGTAGAAGAGCTCAAGGACAACATTCCTGAAGAAATAGCCGCTATTCCGGCCGAAATGTTGGCAAAAACGATGGAAAATGCAGCAAAAAGGGCACAATACGTCAACAACGCCAGAGGCGGCCATTTGAGAGATATCATATTCAAAAATTGATGTAAACAAATCTACTTGGAACTAAAATATTGAAGCAATAGATACACCGGACCGAGTTTCACCAACTGGAAAAATTCGGTTGAATATGAAAAATCTATCCAATTTGGGTTGATATTATATATTTGGTGGACAATTACCGTAAAATCGGATGAAAATCGATAAAACATGGCAGAGATATTTTCGAGCTGTATCTGATTTGCGGTATCAAATATCCTTGTTGTGGAGTAAATATTACGCATGTATGGGACTTAAAACCCCAAATCGGATGAAACCTATGTATATAGGTTTGTTCACAAAAATACATATATCTGAACCGAATTTCAATAAATTTTCAAGTGATTGTTTCTAGGGTGAATTTAGTCGGAATTGCCAAGATTCAGTTCATTTGAGCTGATCTCGGGTAAAGATATGTATATATCCAAATCTGATCTCCGATCTCGACAAAATTTGACGTATTACGGATGTGAGAGACTCAAACACCAAATCGAATGAAACGTATATATGGGAGCTATAGCTATATCGGAACCTAGTTTCACCAAATTTGATGTACCTTACTTGTTTCTAGAATGAATTTAGTCGGAATTGCCAAGATTCAGTTCATTTGGGCTGATATCAGCAGAGAGCAGAAGTATTACTGGGCTGTATCTGATATATGGTATCAAGTATTCTTGTGGAGTGCATATTACGCATGTGAGAGACTTAAACACCAAATCGGATGAAACTTATATATGGGAGCTATAGCTAACCGATTTTCTCAAAATTGTATGTACTTGCTTCTATTCGAGTCATTTGAAGATATTTATGGGAGCTATATCTAAATTCGAACCGATTCTCGCCAATTTTAATAGGGTTTGTCTTTGGGCCAAATAAATATTGGTTGGAAATTTAATGTCAATCAGTTAATAAATGCGGCCTGCATTTTGTTCACAAAAATACATGGACAGACGGACTGATATGCATAAATCGACTCATAAAGTAATTTCATGAAAATTCTCAAAAGTTACTATGGGTCTATCTCGCTCCCTTCTCCATGTTACAAACAAAAGCACAAATATATAATACCCTTAGGTTATAAAAACCACAATTATGAGATTAAGCCTAACAATTTTGCAATAACAAAATAACTACGGCGTCCCGAACAAAAATGCCAACACTGGTCTGATTTCTTGGATTTATAGGAATTTTTATACCCTCCACCTTGGAAAGAGGGTATATTAACTTTGTCATTCCGTTTGTAACATCTTTAAATATTCGTCGTAGACCCCATAAAGTATATATATCCATAATCAGCATAAAATGTTAAGTCGATTCAACGATTTCTGTCTGTCTGTCTGTTGAAATCACGATACAGACCACATTATTTGACGTAGAGCGCCAAAGCACGTTCTGGTATAGTCCCCATATAACGGTACCTCCCCATATTCGGTATTTTGATGACTTATGCCACATTTTTTTTTTACGGATTTGGCTGAAAATTGGTATTTGTAGGTCATAACGGGTCCCTGTACGTGTGGCAAAACATTGTATGTGTAGGTCCCCGTTTTGGTATAGCCCCCATATAAAGGTACCTCCCGATATTCGGTATTTTGATTATTTTTGCCACATTTTTTCACGGATTTGTCTAAAACTTGGTATTTGTTGGTCATAATGGATTCCAGCTCCGATAGCGAAACATTGCATGTCTAGGTCCACGATTTGGTATAGTCCCCATATAACGTTACCTACCGATATTCGGTATTTTGATGGTTTTTGCCACATTTTTTCACTGATGTGTCTAAAAATTGGTATTTGTGGGTCATAATGGCTCCTAGTTCGTGTGGCGAAACATTGTATGTATAGGTCCACGTTTTGGTATTGTCCCCATATAACGGTACCTCCCAATATTCGGTATTTTGATGGTTTTTGCCACATTTTTTCACTGATGTGTCTAAAAATTGGTATTTGTGGGTCATAATGGGTCCTAGTTCGTGTGGCGAAACATTGTATGTGTAGGTCCACGATTTGGTATAGCCCTATATAACGATACCTCCCGATATTCGGCATTTTAATGTTTTTTCCATATTTCTTTTAATAAATCGACATTGAAAATTTCAGATCTTTATTAAAGTTCTAAGAAGAATAACCTATTCCCTTTAATTAATCCAACCTCAATTAACATTACCCATAATTATGTTAAAAATGCCAACAAACCTCTCACCTTCGCCTATTAATCCAATATGCCTCTTTATGATTCTAATAATAGTCTTAATTGTCTACCAAGAACAATAAAACTTTTCACATAGCTATGTACGATTATGTTGTATATCCACTTTGTCTGAAGATGATTCACAAACAACAAAAGCTCTTTGTAAATATTAGCCGGAAACACTCGTAACTGCAATCAAAGAGCGAGACAGAGAGACCAAAAGAGAGAGAGTGCGACATCAAATGTAATTGATGCCTTTTGTTCGTTGTATGCCGGCATTCATGAATTAATGAACGAATGTTTTGTTCGTTCCATACATCGAGTTGAGTTTAGTCTGACATGTTCGAAACATACACACACACACTCTAATTAGACAGATGTAATGAGCAATTATTACATGCATAAATTCATTTGAAAAGGGATATTCGAAGCAGAAAACAAACAGGCCATACAAAGGCATATTACAATGGTCATGTCTGACGATCGCATGTTAAATTTCGACAGGCGAAAATCTGTTGATGATACCAAAGGTTGTTTTGTAAACGTTGAATATGAAATGAAAAATTAATTTTCTCTTGCAAATATCATAGTTCAAATGACAAGGTTTTTCAAAAACAAAACAAAAATCCAGTCAGGCAATGAAACGTCAGAAGCAATGAAAGCCATACCTTTCCCCCTAAAGGACTTAGAAAATGTGTATGATATATATGTCTAGACTCCAAAATATATTCCCAAAAATAAAATAATATTTCTTTGACATCTTTGAAATATGCAAAGGAAGATCAATAAGTCCATGACTTTTCAGACTTCTCTAATAATTAAATGATATGCAAAATCAATTCCATCTAGCTTAACTATACCCTCAGCCATATGGCTATATATCATTGATATGTCATATCATGTTACGGCCAAAACGTGCCACATCGAAAAAACGGTTTAAAATCCTAGGTCTCTTTGGACCAAATCCGTTTCAGGACATCGATCTAGCGATGTCCGTCCGTCCGACTGTCTGTCTGTTTGTCTGGCTGGTGTGCGCGATAACTCTCGAAGGGAATATCCGATTTGATCCAAACTTGGTACATCGCAATATTATTATCAAACATAGGTCGAGTGCGGAGATGGGCAATATCGGTGCACTCTTTCTGGTAATTCTCCCACAAAAAGTCGAAATTTTCAAAATCAAGAGAAAGGATATTCCGATTTTACTCCAACTTTGCAAATCCTAATTCAGGGTAAGATTAAAAAACTGCAATCAACTGTGGAAAGTGGACGGAAGAAAATAGCAACATCTGCAGAAATGGTTCGAAAAGTAAAAAAGGCGACTTGATCAAAACCCGGGTCGCAGTGGCCGAAAAATTATATCGCAGTATTTCATTCGGCAAATATTGAGAAATGAGCTCGGGGTAAAGCCATTGAAATTCCAAAAAGTGCAAGAACTTACACCGTAACAGAAAGATAATGGAATCAAAAGAGCTAAAGAGTTGATTCACTTGGCCGAAAGTGGTGAACTGCCGAATTTGGTATTCTCCGATAAGAAAACATTCGTTGTCCAGCAGTTGGTAAACAAACAAAATGATCGTGTTTACTTGCCAAAGAGGTCAGCTGAAAATGTGCACCTTTAGTTGGCCACCTGAACTCAAGGCCCGGACATGGTGATGGTGTGGGCCGCCATAACAACCGATGGTCGTTCTCCGCTCGTATTAATCGACCGTGGCATCAGAATAAATGCACAGTGGCCACCAAAATCTCCGAATACCAATCTGGAGTATTTTGGAAAGCAAGGTTGGCATTAAAATATACCAAAGTGTCGACCACCTCAAGTAAGCGCTTTGCCGGGAATGGGCCAAAATACGGCAGAGCAAGATTCGGGCAACGTGTGACGGTTTCATTGGCCGTTTGAAGCCCATAATTCGTGCTAAAGGTGACCAAATATCGAACAAATCTAAAGTTATTCTAAAATTTGATGCTATTTCCGACATTTTTTGTTAAAATGTTTAAATGTTCGATTTTCTTGTACCTCATTTTCTAAAAATTATCATATATCTCATATTATATGACGGAAGTAACCAAAAAAGTCCAAACCTGACACGTCGCAATATTTATTTATTTATTTACGTCCGATAGGAAATGGCCCATTCCTTCGATACCTACTCCGTAGAGGGTCTACTATTTGAATAATCATAACAGAAGTCTAAGTATATAGTTTATTAATCGAACATTGGCTGAGGGTATACATCTGTAGGCGAAACCGAGAGCTACCTTTTAACTGGTTTTTATTGTTATTTTATCTACTTTTTGAATAAATATTTCACCAAATTCTGAACAAATTTCCTGTTCACAGAGGACATTTGTAGAAGGATTTCCTGATCCAAAATTGTGTTTTTTTAAGTTCAGATGACTTTATACATTTTTTTTTTTTTTTAAAAACCTTTTCAAGTAACTACAGATCAAGCATCCTACCTCTCTAATTTAAACATTTACAACAATCTCCTTAAAAAAAGTGATGTATTTTTATTTATAGGAGCTATATCCAAATCGGAACCGATCTCGATAAAATTTTAGCAAATATATTTCTGAGCTGTATTTGATATATTTCCCTGAATATCGTTGTTACGGAGTGCATATTACGGCTGTGGGTAACAAATATAACAAATCGAATGAACAGTAGAAATGGGAGCTATAGCTATATCTGAACCGATCTTCACCAAATTTGACATACTAGATTCTAGACTCTATTCGGTCGTAAGTGCCAAATTTCATCCCATTTGGGCAAATATTAGCCGTTTGGTGCACAATCAAAGGTAAATCGGACGAAGTTATATATGGGAGCTATATCCAAATCTGAACCGATCTCGATAAAATTTAGCAAATGTATTTCTGAGCTGTATTTGATATATTGCCCTAAATATTGTTGTTACAGAGTGCATATTACGGCTGCGGAGGACAAAAATAACAAATCGGATGAACAATATATATGGGAGCTATGGCTATATCTGAACCGATCAAATTTGGCATACTCATTTTCAGGTACAATCTGATCGTACGTGCAAAATTCCATACTATTCGGACAGATATTACACGTTTGGTGCACAATAAAAGGCAAATCGGACGAAGATATATATGGGAGCTCTATCTAAATTTTGACCGATTAACTCCAATTTCAATAGGGTTCGTCCTTGGGCCAAACAAATGATTTGTGCAAAATTTCATCTGGATAGGGCAATAAATGCGAACTGTACTTTGTTTACAAAAATACATGGACAGACGGACGGACGGACAGACAGACGGACGGACAGACAGACGGACGGACAGACAGACGGACGGACATGCATAAATCGACTCAGAATGTGATTCTATGTAGATCATCAAAAGGAACTATGGGTCTATCTCGTTTCCTTTTGCCTGTTACAAACAAATGCACAAAGACATAATACCCCGGCCACCTTGTGGTGTAGGGTATAAAAAGTAAAAAAAAAAAAAACATTTATTTCGGCCGGGCCGAACTTTACCGCAAAGGAAACATTGGTACCCATTATTACCCACAAATACCAATTTTTAGACATATTCGTGGCAAAATGTATCAAAAATCATCAAAATATCGAATATCGGGAGGTACTGCTATATGGAGCTATACAAAAACGTGAACATATGCATACAATGTTTCGCCAATGTTTCGGAGCTAGAATCCATTATTACCAACAAATACCAATTGTTAGACAAATCCGTGAAAAAATGTGGCAAAAATCATCAAAATACCAAAAATCGGGAGGTAACGTTATGTGGGGGCTATACCATATCGTGGACCCATACATACAATATTTCGCCACACGAACTGGAACCCATTATGACCTACAAAGACCAATTTTCAGACAAATCCGTGAAAAAATCTGGCGAAAATCATCAAAATACCGAATATAGGGAGGGACCATTATATGGAGACTATACCAAAACGTGGACCGATATATCTCATTTTCAATACCAACCATCCTAGACACAATACCAATTGATCTGCTAAATTTTGACACTCTACGTCAAAACAATGTGGACTGTATTGTGATTTCAACAGACAGATGGACAGACAGACAGAGGGATATCATTAAATCGACTTCGAATTTTATGCTGATATAATATATATATCTATACTTCATGGGGTCTACGACGAATATTTAGGGATGTTACAAACGGAATGACAAAGTTAATATACCCTCCTTTCCAAGGTGGAGGGTATACAAATAATTTATACCATATCAGGGACTTGTAACTAATCGCATTAACTTATTCCGATAAAAGTACTGACATTTTATTCTAACTACATAACGATTTGTAAATGCTTTGCTTTCATTTTGAAACAAACATGCAGCAAAGTAAACAAAAATATGGTCTTTAAAAAATGTTTAAGGGTTCAATTTCCCCAAAAACAGCAAACCATGTTTCCAGTTGCTCACACACACATACACACGCATAATATTCTCCTAAGTGAATATAATCTTCGGGGAGTTCTTCGACCCAATCAAAGTCACTGGCCTGCCAAAGTGGAATTTCCATCCATTTCATTTTTTTTGTAGTCCCGATGCTGTACGTGAATGCATTCACGAACAATTGCAAAAATGTTCTCCTTTCATTTATCTAATTAAAGTAAATTTTCAGCTTTTGCTGTTGTTCGTGTTGTTATTGTGTTCTGAGAGGGTAACACGTTTGCGTTTTTATGGCTCATCTGAAAGAAGATATGACGACTTGTTGTTCCTTCATTGTCCTCTGCCAGGCATTTCCCTTAAGTATATAAAGACAGGCTAAATGTGAATTCTGGCAAATAGGTAATAGGCCAGACAATGGCAGTAGCAGCAGCCGCGGCAGCTGTCGGCAGCTAAGCTGAGCCTCCACTGTTGCGCGTGACGGCTCACAACACAATGAAATCTTATTTTAATAGTTTTTGTTTCTACTTTCATATGTTTATTTATTCATTAATGTATTCGCATTCGTAAGCATATCGTAGAGTTTTTCCTGCTCTCTGGGTCTTTGTTGGCGACGGTATTCACACAAACAAAAAGCAACAAACGTAAAACATTTTATTTTTGTACAACAACACACATTGTTTTAATGTTCGTTGGTTCGTTCAACCTCTTAACGGAGGCAGGATGCTTGGAATATTTCGCTTTGTATTTTTGCCAGAAAATCCCAGATGTTGGAATCATCGCAAATGTTTCTAATCTAATTAGGTGCTAATATCAATTAACGTTATTAAAGGGCCTGGGCGTAATCCGCATCCGAAAAGAGTGTCGAAAAGGGCCACACACTGATTTTAGTGGAGAAAATCTGTTGATAATCCCTGTCGACCTTTGGGTAAGTGGTGGGAATAAAACCAATAACCATTACAGAACTTCATTACAAAAGCTTATGGGAGATGACATTGAATTTTTGGCGAAATGTTAATGTGTGGAAACAAAGGAATGGTTAAAGGATTACATAATACAAAAATACAATAACAACAATGTGATATTTGGGCATCGGAATGAAATATGCAGAGTAAGCGGAACAATTGAAGGTCACTTTTCCTAATAAATGAATTGTTTTTTCGAAAGATTAATAAAGTAAAGAACAACGTTGAAGGACTGTATAACATTTGTATCAAGTCCATAACAAACAAGTAAAAAAGCTGTAAGTTCGGCCGAGCCGAACTTTTAACACCCTCCCTCTGTTAAAATCTTAAAAATACCGAATGCCTATACGACGACGTGGACCTGCATAGGCAACTTTTTTCATAAGTTATTACAATATTTAAATGCGAAACTTGAAGAAAAATCTGTTTATAATGTAGCTAAAATCATCAAAATACCGAATATAGGGGGTACTGTTATATGGGGGCTATACGAAGACGTGGACCTGCATAGACAATTTTCTGGCATGGGCTGAAGTATCCATTACGAACTTCACATGCGAAATTTGAAACAATACCGGTAAATAATTTCGCTAAAATCTTAAAAATACCGAAAATCGGGGGTACGGCGAATGGGGCTATACGAAGACGTGACCTATAGTATAGTATAGTATAATATAGTATAGTTTAGTATAGTATAGTATAGCACAGTATAGTATAGTATAGTATAATATAATATAGTATAATATAGTATAGTATAGTACAGTATAGTATAGTATAGTATAGTTTAGTGTAGTATAGTATACTGTAGTATAGTATAGTATCCGTCATAGGAGGTAGGTTCGTGAAAAGTACTAAAGAAAAAAATACTGACTTCTAAGTCCTTTAAAATAATAAAATAAACAATAACGGTCAGAAACTCCTTAAATTAAAAAAAAAAAATTGTAGAACAGAAAGTCCTTGAAAAAAAAAATTAAACCAGATTCTTGATCAGGAAAAAATGTTTTTGGTCAGGACGAATTCTATAAAAAAAATAAAATCCACATTATTGGATGCGGAATCCTAGAAAATGTACAAAAAAACGATAGTTTGCCAAAAATACTTAGTATTCGAGAAAAATACTTTTAAAAACTTGTAATTTTTGGCCAGGAAGTCGTTGAGGAATATAAACGCGATCTCGGTCTGGAAGTCCTTGGAAAATGAAACAAGTAAAAAAGCTGTAAGTTTGGCCGGGCCAAACTTTGAATACCCTCCATCATTTGGAACGAATTTGGCAATTCTCAAAAACAATAAAATCCGTTAAAAAAATTCTGTTAAAATCTTAAAAATACCGAGTGTAGCTGTTTTTATTAGGGTCTATACGACCACATGGATCTGCATAGGTAACTTTTGCCATAGACCATTACAATATTCAAAGCGATACTTAAAAAAAAATCGGTTGTAAAATTAGGCTGTAGTATCCATTTCGAACTTCAAATACCAAATTTGAAACAATTCCGGTGAATAATGTCGCTAAAATTATCAAAATACCGAATATCGGGAGGTACCGTCATGGCCCATTTTCAATGCCTTACTGTAGGCTTTCTCAAATTTATTACACTGATGCAACCACAGTCTCCTTGTAAATTAATTTTAATAGAATATATGTTGAGATTTTTGTAAATGTGCAGTTATATTCACATGTTGTGGAATATTCTCACAGCTTGCTTGAGTTATATGTATATGGCCTTGTTACAAATCCTCTCAAAATAATTTCACATTAAAAGAACTAATTTGACCATAGGGACAGATTACTCTTAATAAAATGGCAATGGAACAGAATGCCAGTTGGTCATCCACATCACAACCGTAAACTTGTCTATGTACTTTCATTTTATCTGGTAGATATGTAAACAATGGCTAAACATAAAACTGTCTGCAATTGACAAAACATTATTGGCTAAACACCACACACACACACACACAGAGCCAATGACAGACATATCGCAAACAATTTGTAAGAGATATAAAAATGGTCGGCAATTGATCAGCACTAAACCGAAACTTGGGCAATAACGAAACGAGAGAAAATTCTCATTTTGGTCAAATGTTTTGCAATTTCATTTAACCTCATTGATGGATGGCTGGCTCTGCCCATCCCTGTTTAATTCAATATTTCTATCTATCGAAGCAGGAATAATTGCCAACATTTTGACTTTAAGTAGAGAAATACGTGTGAATGTTGCCAAAACTGTGCAATGTCATAGAAATTCTAGTAGCTTCGATTACATTGCTATGGAGGAGTCATAACAATTTTTTTTGGCCAACAATTGCTGCCACAAACTACCAAAAGTTGCCAAAAGAAAAAAAAACAAACAAACTCAAATGTTCGATACTAACAATAATTTTTTATTGACAATCGTTTAGCCAAACAGCCAGCCCACTTTTTTATTATGTCGTTGGTCTCTGTGTTTTTATAACATCTGTCACTCTGTCTGTTCGCCTGTCTGTATTTAATTGAATAGACAAATTACATACGGGAATGGGTATTCAATATTTGGCATTTTTATGCTGGTAGTGCAATTCCATGGAAATTCTATAGGATAAATAGCATAACGTATCATGGTGTTTTTCAAAGGGGTTAAATGCTATTGTTCGGTATTTATGACAAAGCATACATATTTATAGTAATTGAGGACAATTTCAATAAATTCAAGTAAGTTGAATATTTATACATGTACGACATTGTCTAAATTTTAATATTACAATAATAAAACCTGAAACGGATTCCTTTGAATTTTACGCTAAGAATCAAATAGAAATAGAGTAAAAAGTAGAAGACACGTGTATCGGTGAATTGTAAGTTTACATCGCAAATTAACCTAAATGCAGGAGGCGAGTTCACCACTTGATTTTTTTTTTAAATTTTCGGTTTCCTTGGAATGCTAGCTTTTTAGGTATAATGTGTCTTCGGCAATATTACTGAATTCAACGACAATTTCAACCCTCAAGCTGGCCACCAAAGGGCCTTTCAGGTACTTTTTAAACCATCCTCCATAGTATGAAGGGTATAAAAATATAGTAATAATAATAATAATAATAATAATAATAATAATAATAATAATAATAATAATAATAATAATAATAATAATAATAATAATAATAATAATAATAATAATAATAATAATACTAATAATAATAATAATAATTAAGTTTGTCATTCCGTTTGTAATACCTCGAAGTATACATTTTAGACCCCACAAAGTATATATATCCTTGATCAGCATAAAATTCTATGTCGATTTAGCGATGTCCGTCCGTAGTAGGTTGATAAAATTATACTCAAATGTATATTATGTCTGCAGGACTTTTGGTATTGAAAATGGGCCATGTAGGTCCTATATTGGACATATTTCTGAATCGTTTTTCACTAAATTTGACGGAGACATTTTAACATTCAACTTCAGACTGCTGTCTTGTCTAAGCCACTCGTCCGACAGCTGTTAAAATTATTCCAGTGACAGCACATTATATTGTCTACAAACGTTCAAAAGCATTTTGGTGAGAATTTTTTAGAAAAAAAAGTTAATCGTGACGGAATTCAAGCGTGATAGTGTGATTTCTTTATATTTGGCTGGAAACAACGAGTGGCTATCGTTAGGGCACTCCAGCATTTAAATCTGAATAAATCTTTTGTGTCTCGTACCATTACTCGTTGCCGTGATAGTGGTAGCGTAGTCCGATGTCAAGGAAGTGGACGGAAGAAAACAGCAACATCAGCAGAAATGGTTGGAAGAGTAAAGAAGCGACTTGATCGAAACCCGCGTCGCAGTGGGCGAAACTTGGCTCGTGAACTGAATATTCCATTGAAATTCCAAAAGGAGCAAGAACTTACACTGCAATAGAAATAAAATAGACTCAAAAGAGCCAAAGAGTTGCTTCGCTTGGCGGAATGTGGTGAACTGCCGAATTTGGTTTTCTCCGATGAGAAAACATTCGCTTTCCAGCAGTTTGTAAACAAACAAAATTATCGTGTTTACTTGCCAAAGAGATCAGCTGAAAATGTACACCTTCGGTTGGCCACCAGAACTCTGGCCATGGTTATGGTGTGGGCCGCCATAACAGCCGATGGTCGCACTCCGCTTGTATTAATCGACCGTGGCATCAGTATAAATGTCGTATGATATCGCGAAAATATTCAAAATACCACAGAGCGACATTCAGGCAGCATTGGCCGTTTGAAGGTCATAATTCGTGCCAAAGGTGACCAATTCGAACAAATCCAAACCTATATATTCTAAATTTTGATGCTATTTCCTTTTTTTTTTTTTTTTTTTTTTTTTTTTTTGCTTTCATTGGGCTGATATTAGCTATTATTTTAACAATAAACCTGAAAGCGGATTAAGGATATAAGTTAACACAGTCTCCCACCAATAAGTTATCGTCAAGTAAAACACGCGTTGACGGCATGATGTTGGTGCTAAGTCATTGTTGCAGCCATCATACGATGAAATTCTTGCAACCAGATACTTCAACATCCAACTCCTGGAAGAAGCCAACTGCTAGCAGTCAACGAACGCACAAGCGCATAGTCAGCATTTTGGATATTTAGAATTAAGTTGAAATTATTTCTAGCTTTCAGTTCGATTTGGATAACAATAAAGAGCACAACGCCCAACGGCTTGTGGAAATAAAAATTCATTCAATATTAACTCATTTATTATTGCGGATAAAGATATATAATGGAGCTATCTCCTAATCTGAACCGATTTCGATAAAATTTGACAGAGGTATTTTCAAGCAGTATCTGACGTCCGGTATCAAATATCATTCTTGTGGAGTGCATATTATGCATGTGAGGGACTAAAAATCCCAAATCGGATGAAACATATATATGGAAGCTATAGCTAAATCTATACCGATTTTCTTCTGATTGTATGTACTTGCTTCTAGATTGAATTCCCTCAGATGTGCCAAAATGCAGGTCATTTGCACTGATATTGGCCATTTGGCGCACAATTAACCCGAAATCGGTTGAATATGTATGGGCGCTATATCGTAACCATAAAGTTCGAATTCCTAAAAATTTCGTATTCTTCAGTATGAATTTCCAAAAATTTAGCCTTATCACACGCCTACGCACCAAAGCTGACCCTCGTACAAAATTTCAAGATTCTAGCTTCAAAGATTCAAATTCGTTCCAAATGGTGGAGGGTATTCAAAGTTCGGCCCAGCCGAACTTACAGCTTTTTTTTATACCCTACACCACAAGGTGGTCAGGGTATTATGTCTTTGTGCATTTGTTTGTAACAGGAAAAAGGAAACGAGATAGACCCATAGTTCCTTTTGATGATCTTCATAGAATCACATTCAGAGTCGATTTATGCATGTCCGTCCGCCCGTCTGTCCGTCCGTCCGTCTGTCCATGTATTTTTGTAAACAAAGTACAGTTCGCATTTATTGCCCTATCCAGATGAAATTTTGCATAAATCATTTGTTTGGTCCAAGGACGATCCCTATTGAAATTGGAGATAATCGGTCAAAATTTAAATATAGCTCTCATATATATCTTCGTCCGATTTGCCTTTTATTGTGCACCAAACGTGTAATATCAGTCCGAATATTATGGAATTTTGCACTTACGATCAGATTGAACCTGAAAATAAGTACGCCAAATTTGATAGAAATCGGTTCAGATATAGCTATAGCTCCCATATATATTGTTCATCCGATTTGTTATTTTTGTCCTCCGCAGCCGTAATATACAGTCTGTAATAACAATATTTTGGGAAATATATCAAATACAGCTCAGAAATACATTTGCTAAATTTTATCGAGATCGGTTCAGATTTGGATATAGCTCCCATATATAACTTCGTCCGATTTACTTTTTATTGTGCACCAAACCTCTGATATTTGTCCAAATGGGATGGAATTTGGCACATACGACCGAATTGAGTCTAGAAGCTAGTATGCCAAATTTGGTGAAGATCGGTTCAGATATAGCTATAGCTCCCATATATATTGTTCATCCGATTTGTCATATTTTTTACCCACAGCCGTAATATGCACTCCGTAACAACGATATTCAGGGAAATATATCAAATACAGCTCAGAAATATCTTTGTCAAATTTTATCGAGATCCGTTCCGATTTGGATATAGCTCCCATATTTATTTTTATCCGATTTCAAATTAATTGTGCATCAAATGGGCAATACAAGTCCGAATTTAAAAGATACAAATGCTTCGACATATTTAGTCCTTTGAACTTTAAATTATAATTATAATTATGGCGTGTATGATTGAATTCTCCCATAAAAACGTTTAATTGTAAAGCGAAGCTCTACTAAATTAGCAAAGTGGTGTAGGGTATCATAAAGTCGGACCCGCCCGACTTTAAGACTTTCTTTACGCGTAATGCACGCGTAATGTATAGACTTTTTAAATTTTATATTCAACTGCATATTATGTTCACCCCTGCGTGTGATGATTATATTTCCAGCGACAATACTCATACGCATGGCAGTGCCGCATTGGAAGACCAATAAATAAAAATGTACCATAATAAAAACATGCCAGATAACATTTATCCTCTCCATGGCAATTAAAATTTAAATAAATTTCATATTTTTGATGATGTTATGAATAATATTTGTCAAATCGATATAATTTGAATGCGAAACCACGTCAAGTCAGAGGAAATAACAAATAAATTTGTATTTATATGAAATCAAAAATCGAAATAAAAATAAAACACATAACAAATGAAAATATTATGAATATAATATTTCACAAAACAATTTGAGAGTGTGTGTGTGTGGTTATTTTCCATATAAAATTTGTTATGATATGTTAAGTCTCGGCAAAGAGACATACACACATATTTTGTATCACATATTTTCAAATAATTTGAATAACAAATCCCTCTCTCTCCCTTTTTTCCTATTCTTCTTGGTTTCTTTGCAGCTACAACATATTATTTATGATACTCACATATTTTCTACCCGTCATATCAATGACCGCAACCTATTCGCGTGTGGGATTGGAGCTGTGGGGTTCCAAGGCCATTGGTGAATATACACCGCGTCAGGTGGAGAATGTAAAAAGTAAACGTCGTGTAAGTCAATGCTTGATGATACGATGGCGATGATGTTATCAAAAATATGTCATGAATTTCAAAAAAAAAAAAAAAAATTACAACAACAACAATTTAATGGTAAATGTGGATGAATATGCCATTGGCATATCCACTTCTAAAATTGTTGTGCTCCTTGTAACAATCTAAGCTATGTGTGGCATTTTCATCATCTGCTTTCCTTTCCATTTTTGTCGTCTCTTCTCTTTCAGGTGGTTAAAATGATGATGGTTGTGGTTTTAATATTTGTCGTCTGTTGGCTGCCATTTCATGCATATTTCATTGTGACTTCCTGCTATCCGGCCATCACTGAGACACCCTTCATACAGGAGGTGTACCTGTTCATATATTGGCTGGCAATGAGTAATTCCATGTACAATCCGATTATATACTGTTGGATGAATTCGCGGTGAGTAACAGCAAAAAAAGAAATCAATAACCATCATTTGCATCGTCAACATCATCATCATCATCATTTTTATATTCATCATCGTAACCACCATCGGCAGCTGTAGCAGCACTTTTGGCAAAAATATCGCTTCCCAGAAAATGTTCTAACAGGATGTGTAAACATTTTTCTCTTAAAAGCATTGTTTTAGGTTTTGCTTTCTTTTGTTTGTTGTTTTACATTTTTTCTTCTTTGTTCATACATAGGTGCTTTTAAATACTGGCATTTATTAGCATAAATGGAAGCCAAACCCATAACCTCGTTCTACCTCTCCTCTCCCCCATCTCCCCATCTCTTTTTACCCCCTCTATGAGCATATGGCATGGCAGAGATTGTTTAGATTGAGTTATTGTATTTTCTTGTGGCTTCCATCAACGTCTTCCTTTTGAGCGCAAAAATCCGAAGCAATTTCAATGTGGGTGCGTGTGTGTGTTTGTGTTTCCTTAAAATGTGGCTTGTTCGTTCGCTTCAAAGCCGGAACTGTGTGAAATTTGCCATAAATAACATTAAACACATTTTCCCATCTATGTTGTGGAAAATTCAAATGAAAATAGTGGTTTTAGTTGGGATTTAGGTTAAAAACTATTATTACATAATGTGGTCTTAAGGCTAGGGAAATGAGTTAAATAGTTAGCATGAATATTCGTGGAATCCTTGGAATTTATTTTAAAAATTCTAAATTTATTTCCATATATTCAAATGGTAGATACATGGTACAACAGAAAGGTAAGGTAGAGCTACCAGGTGATAACAATTTTTATACCCTACACCACAAGGTGGTCAGGGTATTATGTCTTTGTGCATTTGTTTGTAACAGGCAAAAGGAAACGAGATAGACCCATAGTTGCTTTTGATGGTCTGCATAGAATCACATTCTGAGCCGATTTATGCATGTCCGTCCGTCCGTCTGTCCGTCTGTCCATGTATTTTTGTAAACAAAGTACAGTTCGCATTTATTGCCCTATCCAGATGAAATTTTGCACAAATCATTTGTTTGGCCCAAGGACGAACCCTATTGAAATTGGAGATAATCGGTCAAAATTTAGATATAGCTCCCATATATATCTTCGTCTGATTTTCCTTTTATTGTGCACCAAACGTGTAATATCAGTCCGAATAATATGGAATTTTGCACTTACGATCAGATTGGACCTGAAAATATGTATGCCAAATTTGATCGAAATCCGTTCAGATATAGCTATAGCTCCCATATATATTGTTCATCCGATTTGTTATTTTTGTCCTCCACAGACGTAATATGCACCCTGCAACAACAATATTTGGGGAAATATATCAAATACAGCTCAGAAATACATTTGCTAAATTTTATCGAGATCGGTTCAGATTTGGATATAGCTCCCATATATAACTTCGTCCGATTTACCTTTTATTGTGCACCAAACGTCTAATATTTGCCCAAATTCCATGAGATTTGGCACTTACGACGGAATTGAGTCTAAAAGCTAGTATGCCAAATTTGGTGAAGAGCGGTTCAGATGTAGCTATAGCTCCCATATATACTGTTCATCCGATTTGCATATTTGTTACCCACAGCCGTAATATGCACTCCGTAACACGATATTCAGGGAAATATATCAAATACAGCTCAGAAATATCTTTGCCAAAATTTTATCGAGATCGGTTCCCATATTTGTTTTTATCCGATTTCAAATTAATTGTGCACCTAATGGGCAATACAAGTCCGAATTTAAAAGATACAAATGCTTCGGCATATTTAGTCCTTTGAACTTTAAATTATAATTATAATCATAGCGTGTATGATTGAATTCTCCCATAAAAACTTTTAATTGTTATGCGGAGTTCTACTAAATTAGCAAAGTAGTGTAGGGCATCATAAAGTCGGCCCGCCCGACTTTAAGACTTTCTTCACTGTTTTTAAGTGTGTCCGATATCTTCCAAATTTGTTAAAAAATATTTTGAAAATCAATAATTGGAGGAAACGCAGCGCACAAATTAAAAGTAATAACCATTTTTGGCTTTTCAGGTCACAGATGGCTTCTCCGGTCACAGATGTTAAAAATACGTATCGGATATACAGGGTGAGATAGAGTCTGCAACAAAGTCAAACTCCATACTTTTTACATTTTTTTTTAAATTTGATTGAATAAAAGCAAAAACTGTCGGAAAAAGCATCAACTTTTAGAATTAGTTTAGATTTGTTGGAATTGGTCACCTTTGGCGCTAATTATGGCCTTCACGGCTAACGAAACCGTCACACACTGCCCGAATGTTGCTCTGCGGTATTTTGGCCCACTCCCGGCGAAGCGCTTGCTTCCCAAAATACTCCAGACACAAAAGTTCAACGGATTGGTATCCGGAGATTTTGGTGGCCATTGTGCGCTGGAAATGAAGCGAGGAACCTCATTTTGTAACCATTCTTGGGTGGCGCGTGTTGTTTGCATCAAAATGTTTCCAGAATATTTTCGCAATAATATTCGGCATTTATTCTGATACCACGGAGGAGAGCGACCATCGGCTGTTATGGCGGCCCACACCATCACCATGGCCGGCGTTTTAGTTCTGGTGGCCAACTGAAGTTGCCCATTTTCAGCTGTTTGTTTACAAACTGCTGGACAACGAATGTTTTCTCATCGGAGGAAACCAAATTCGGCAGTTCACGGCCTAGCGGTGTAAGTTCCTGCACTTTTTTGAATTTCAATGACTTTACCCCGAGCTCATTTTACAATATTTGTCGAATGGAATATTGTGATATGTTCAGCTCACGAGACATTTTTGGGCCACGTCGTTTCGATCAAGTGGCTTCTTTACTTTTCGAACCACTTCTGGTGATATTGCTGTTTTCTTCCGTCTATTTCCTTGACGTCAGGCTACCAGCTACTAGTATCATCACGACCATCACCATGGTCGGCGATTAAGTTCTGGTGGCCAGCCGAAGGTGCACATTTTTAGCTGACCTTTTTAGCAAGCATTTTGTAAACAAAGAAAATGATCGTGTTCATTTTCTTTGTTTACAAAATGCTGGACAACGAATGTTTTCTCATCGAAGAAAACCAAATTCGGTAGATCACCACTTTCGGCCAAGCAAAGCAACTCTTTAGCTCTTTTGAGTCTCTTTTCTTTCTGTTGAGGTCTAGTTATTGCACTTTTCGGAATTTCAATGGCTTTACCCCGAGCCCATTTGGCATTACTCGGAGCTCATTTTTCAGCTCACGAGCCATTTTTCGGCCACTGCGACGCGGGTTTCGATCAAGTCGCTTCTTTACTTTTCGAACAATTTCTGCTGATGTTGCTGTTTTCTTCCATCCACTTCTTTGACGTCGGGCTAGGCCACCAGTATCACGGTAACGAGCGATGGCACGAGACACAAAGGATTTATTCGCATTTAAATGCTGGAGTACTCTAACGATAGTCACTTGTGGTTTTCCAGCCAAATATAAAGAAATCACATTATCACGCTTGTATTCCATCACGAATAACCTTATTTCTAGAATATTCTCACCAAAATGCTTTTGTACGCTGGTAAACAATATAATGAGTTGTCACGGGAATAATTTTAACAGCGGTCGGGTGAGTGGCTTAGAAATGACAGCAGTCTGAATTTTGTTGCAGTTTTTTGCAAGAACTTACACCGCAACAGAAAGAAAATAGACTCAAAGGAGCCAAAAAGTTGCTTCGCTTGGCCGAAAGTGGTGAACTGCCGAATTTGGTTTTCAACGATGAGAAAACATTCGTTGTGCAGGAGTTTGGAAACAAACAAAATTATCGTGTTTACATCTGAAAATGTGCACCTTCGGTTGGTCACCAGAACTCAAGCGCCGGCCATGGTGATGGTGTGGACCGCCATAAAAACCGATGGTCGCTCTCCGCTCGAATTAATAGACCTTGGCATCAGAATAAATGCCGAATATTATCGCGAAAATATTCTGGAGGGTATATTAAAGCCTTGGGAACGCAAAAATTTTGGCCGACCTTGGACATTCCAACAGGACTCAGCACCATCGCACTTAGTGCGCGACACCCAAAAATGGTTACAAAATGAGGTTCCTCGCTCCATTTCCAACGCACAATGACCACCAAAATCTCCGGATACCAATCCGTTGGACTATTGTGTCTGGAGTATTTTAGAAAGCAAGGTTTGCACTAAAAAATACCAAAGTGTCGATCACCTCAAGCAAGCGCTTTGCCGAGAATGGGCCAAAATACCGCAGAGCAACATTCGGGCAGCGTGCGACGGTTTCCTTGGCTGTTTGAAGGCCACAATTCGTGCCAAAGGTGACCAATTCGAACAAATCTAAACTTATTCTAAAATTAGATGATATTTCCGACATTTTTTGCTTTCATTCAATAAAATTTAAAAAAATGTAAAAATGATGGCGTTTGACTTTGTAGCGGTTTTTTATCTCACCCTGTATATTCTTCAGAAACGATAATTTTCGGCACTTTTGTGAAATTTGAAGCTTGGGCCTAAAGAAATCGTCTCTGATAGAGAAAATATTTCGCCCAAAAGAACTAGGGTCTAAAACTGTTATTGATTTAACTATGTTGAATTATTGGTTATATTGCCCATATGTCTTTCGCCATAAGGTTGATGGTATAAAAAGGGCTAAACAATTACATCATTTTTCAAGTATCATAGATCCACTTATTCTTTACTCTCGTTTCTACCAATTTCCATTGAAATCCACTTCTTTGCGGATGATACGAATGTACATCCTTTGATACAAGGTAATAAAACGAACTTTAATGAGGGACCCATTGGGGTATTCCTTTATTTAAATTCTTTAACATTTTGAACTGTCCCGAAAAATAATACACATAACAATACTGCAAAATATGTAAATATTATAGACAGATATATTAAGGTATTTTCAATTTGAAATGGGTCTGATTTCAAGAGCATTAAAATGTTAATAAAGGTAAAAGGTCACATCTGAAACAGTTGTCAGAATAATGTATCTCTGTGTGTGTGTGTGCTCGAGTGAGTGTGTATGTAATTTTGTGAAGTCAACTGAAAATGAAAAATGTTACTTTATAAATTTGAAGTACATTTAAATTGAAACCAAGTGGGCGATTTTTCCCTTTGTGAACCTATTATGGAATATTCATAAATGTTATGCTCATTGATTCAATGACTTTGAATGCCAAATAAGGGATGGGGATCTAATAAGAATAATTTAAAGAAACGAATATAATTTCCAGACACTGAGACCATAAAAATGTCAAAAGACAATCTAATGTATAAGGCCTCATTATTAAAATTCGAATTCATTTGAGGTTTCTTTAAATGAAAATAATTCTTTGGAAATATTTCACAAATAATTTCGTATTAAAAGAAAGACTACAATTCCAATACTCGTTTTTCTAAAGAAAAATTTAAAATATTGACCAGCTTCCTTTGATTACTTTCACCTAAACAAACGCACACACTTATAAATACTCCGAACAACATTGTCTACCTTTTGGTCTTGACATTTGAATGGCTCTTCTTTAAAAAAAAAGCAAAAGCTCATAGAAACATCCGTCCAATACATCAAACTGCTATTCATTGAAGGCGGAAAAAAATGGTAACGTTTTTTTTAAAGTGAAAGCTCTTGGCCAAGAGTCCTTGGTCGTTGCAAACATGGTCCTTACACAGATAAGTGGATAGAAGATGATGGTGGTGCTGCATTGAAGAGAGAATAGAAAAAAACGACTAAAATGAAACGATATCGACAAATAACAACTAGAGTTTAATAAAGGATGTCGGAACGTAACACAGCAGACCTCGACGTGGAATTCTAGGAAGCATTTCTGCTGCCAAAGAGGATGAATTATTAATTGTTCAATCAATTATTTAACAATGAATGAATTTATGACGGGGTTGGTAGGGTATGGAAGTCATGGTTGTAGATGGGGGTCTACGTTACCGTAAGTCTAGACAAATAATTAAATTATGGATTGAATTCAATTAGAAAGTCTTTAGGTATTTAATTTGAAGGTCCACAGGCCTTCTATGAGAAGACCCATAGGTCTTTTATACGAAGAAGCTCTTCTATGCGAAGGCCCATAGCTCTCCTATGAGAAGACCCATAACTCTTCTATGAGAAGACCCATAGCACCTCTATGAGAAGACCCATAGGTCTTTTATGAGAAGCCCCATAGCTCTTCTATGAGAAGACCCATAGCACTTCTATGAGAAGACCCATAGCTCTTCTATGAGAAGACCCATAGCTCTCCTACGAGAAGACCTATTGCTCTTTTATAAAAAGACCAATTGCCCTTCTATGAGAAGACCCATAGCTATTCTATGAGAAGACGCATAGCTTTTCTATAAGAAGACGCATAGGTTTTCTATGAGAAGACCTATTGCTCTTCTATGAGAAGACCTATTGCTCTTCTATGAGAAGACCTACAGAGTGAGATGAAAAAACTGCAACCAATTTCAGACTGCTGCCATTTATAAGCCACTCGTCTGACAGCTGTTAAAATTATTCCAGTGACAGCTCATTATATTGTTTTCAACCGCACAAAGGCATTTTGGTGAGAATTTTTCAGAAAAAATTGTTAATCGTGGTAGAATTCAAGCGTGATAGTGTGATTTCTTTATATTTGGCTGGAAAACCACAAGTGGCCATCGATAGAGCACTCCAGCATTTAAATGTGAATAAATCTTTTGTGTCTCGTACCATCGCTCGTTACTGGTAGCGTAGCCCGACGCCAAGAAGTAGATGGAAGAAAACAGCAACATCAGCAGAAATGGCTCGAAAAGTAAAGAACCGACTTGATCAAACCCGCTTCGAAGTGGCCGTAAAATAGCACGTGAGCTGAACATATTGCAATATTCCATTCGGCAAATATTGAAAAAGGAGCTCGGGGTAAAGCCATTGAAATTCCAAAAAGTGCAAGAACTTACACCGCAACAGAAAGAAAATAGACTCAAAAGAGCTAAAGAGTTTCTTCGATTGGCCGAAAGTGGTGAACTGCCGATGAGAAAACATTCGTTGTCCAGTAGTTTGTCAACAAACAAAATGATGATGTTTACTTGCCAAAGAGGTCAGGTGAAAATGTGCACCTTCGGTTGGCCACCAGAACTCAAGCGCCGGCCATGGTGACGGTGTGGGCCGCCTTAAAACAGATGGTCGCTCACCGCTCGTATTAATCGACTGTGGCATCAGAATTAATGCCGAATAGTATCGGGAATATATTCTGGAGGGTGTATTAAAGCCTTGGGCACGCAAACATTTAGGCCGCAGACCTTGGGCATTCCAACAGGATTCAGCATCATCGCACTCAGCACGCGCCAACCAAGTATGGTTACAAAATGAGATTCCTCGCTTCATTTTCAGCGCATAATGGCCACCAAAATCACCGGATACCAATCCCTTGGACTATTGTGTCTGCAGTATTTTGGAAAGCAAGGTTGGCACTAAAAAATACCAAAATGTCGATCACCTCAAGCAAGCACTTCGCCGGGAATGGGCCAAAATACCGCAGAGCAACGTTCGGGAAGTGTGTGACGGTTTCATTGGCCGTTTGAAGGCCATAATTCACGGCAAAGGTGACCAATTCGAAAAAATCTAAATTTATTCTAAATTATGATGCTATTTCCGGCATTTTTTGCTTTCATTCAATAAAATGTCAAAATTATGGCGTTTGACTTTGTTGCAGTTTTTTTTGTCTTACTCTGTATTCGTCTTCTTTAAGAAGACCTATTCGTCTTCTTTGAGAAGAACTAGTGGTCTTGAATGCGAACGCCGATTCGCTTTCTATGAGAAGACCTATTCGTCTTCTGTAAGAAGAGCGATTCAACTTCTATGAGTAGACCCCTTGGTCCGCTATGAGAGGATTTTTATGCAAATATTTATTGTCCCTCTATGAGAAATACCAAAATTGTATTTTTTTCTCCCTCCAAGTTCCCCCAAAATCTTAAAATCCTTTAACAGCTTTTCTCCCCTAAAAATTGTAGCATTCATTATTATTTTTATGATCGCAAAACATGTACGAAAACACTCGCACTTGTTTGCCCCACCAACACAAAACATACGTTATAAGAGAAATCCCGTTTTTGTTTTTAATTGAAATATAAAACCTTGGTAAAAAATTTTCCTTTTGAATCCTAAGATGAACACGAGTGCATCTTAAGGATTTGCCACAAAGCTGAAATTATTTCTAAAATATTTCGCAGCCGACCAATCCTTAGGCAGATTTGGCATTTTCTCATTTAATAGATCTCTATTCGGCGTCTCTCTCTCTCTCTCTCTTCCCCACCGTCATAAAAATAATAATAAAATCGATTTCACACACATACACACTCATACAAACTAAATCCTTAAAATTCCACACGTTGCATTGTTGAGTGGTGTTGTTTGTTGAATTGTTTCTACACAGCACACTCAAACACACATGCACACACATCCACCTCTTCCACGGCCACAAGGCATCAATATCTCTGGCTGGAGACTTCTTCGTTTTCTTTATTGTTGCAAATAAAATGAAATGCCAAAGAGAAATTAATTTCAGCAATTCATTGTTTGGCATCCTACGCATTTTCCTTTCTTCGTTCGTTCGTTCGTATTGTTATTGTTTTTATTATTATTTTCAGTTTTTTTTTTGCTGCGCCCATCATCCTTTACTTTCATTTCTTGTTCTCATTGTATTTTTGTTGTTTTGTTTTGCTTGTTTGCAATTGCACGTAACATGGTTGTCTTATATTCCGGTCTGTTCAACTTCCTTTCCTTTCGTTAATGTTATTGTTGCTGTTGTCGTTTGTTGTTGACGTGGAATCCCTTCCATTCCCCTCTCCCTACTCATCCACCTCCTTGTCTGAGCTCTTGCGGTTTTTATGTTGCCCAACATTCTTGAACATCCGCCAAAGTTGCATTTCCGGCATTAAACAACAGTTTATCCTGGAATAGTTGCGGAGGATGGGTGGTTGAATTGGATGGTTGTAGTTCGTAGAACCGGGGATGGAGTACATGGGGGGAGAATACGCTTTCCATTACCATTGCATTTAATCCGTTTTTATTCCAATGACTTAATTTATATCCTTTACTGCCTCTGCTGCTCTTGCTGCTGCTTCGGGTGCCGTTACTGCACCAGCTGCAACGTGTGCCACCACCATCATCATCATCATTGACATTGCATACCTCTGATGTTGATTTATTATTGACAACATTTGTCTGAGTGTGTGTGTGTGTGTGTATGTGTTATTTTATTACCTTTCTCTTTTCTCGTTTTTTTTTTTTTACAGGTTTCGCTTTGGCTTCAAAATGTTTTTCCGCTGGTGTCCATTCGTTCATGTTGGCGCTGAAAGTCTAAATCGTCGTGATAACCTGACATCACGTTATTCATGCTCCGGTTCACCCGATCACAATCGCATCAAACGTAATGGTAAATGTTCCAAATTTGGTATTTTTGTACAACACAACACATGCATGCACGTTCGAAAGACATTGGACTGGGTCGAATGTATTTTAAATAATTTTAAAATATTATTTAAATTTAAATTGAGATAGAGGATTAATTTGGAAATTTCAGTCAGTCAGTTTTGGAAAGTAGGATTAATATAAGGAAGTGGTTTGGAAATAGGTGGGCGTTTGGGTGGGAGTGCTGGGAGTTTTAAATTTAGATTAAGGGTATTTGATGCTGTGTACAATAGACGGATCAAAAGGGGTTTTTAGAAAATCGGTTATGTGAATGGATAGTGCTAATTGGGAATGGGAACTAAATTTGGGAGTAGGAATTAAATTTCGGAAGTATGCCTGATTTTCGGAAAGGTGTGCTTAAGTGCACCAAATTGTATAACATATAGTGCATTATGGTTTTGGGTCAATGGATAAAGGTATCATTTGGAAATTTGTGTGTGCGTGTATAGATTTTATATAATGTGATGGATTTGGTACGAAATGTTCTAAATGGTACTAAATATGATACGTAATATAGGAAAAAAGCTAGAATTCGAAATATTGATACATGGATCACTGTGAGTGTAGTGTAGCATTTAAATAAGAAGGTGGATTTGTAGCATAAAGTGTAGGAATAGAGCTGGAATTATGAATTTTGGTAACAGCATGCACGGAATGTATCTTTTAGATAAGGAGGTAGATTTTGAAATTTGTACTATATAATGCTATAGTTTGTACCATTTTCCTACGACTGTAGAAAAAGAAATAGAATTCAGAATGTTGGTATAGGAATCTCTGTGAGCACTTTGCGTTTATATATGAAGGTTGATTTTTCAGGGTGTACGAAAAGTACTTAATGGTAACTAAATAGGATAGTCAAATTTGATATCAGGATGGATCGCTGTTAGTGTTAAATAAGTGTACTCTAATACTAAAATTCTCATATAAAAGGGATCGAAATCGGAAGAAATCAGTGTAGTCCAATCTTGGTCATTGGCTTCAGAATAAAGCCAGAAGAGATGAGAAAATGTATTTGGCCACTGTTTGTCATATCTTCCTCAAAATTTTACAAATTTTGAATAATAATAACTCCACTAAAAAGGAAAATAGTTACAGATTTTCCCAAATATTGAGATATGTCGTCCAATCTTTACCACCGTACCTTTAAAAGGATATATCTAATCAATTGTTCAAATGTTAATGTTAAATTCTTAGAAATAATATTTCCTAGAAAATATCATCCTAGAAAAATATTATTAATTATGATTTCTTACAAAACCTTCCTGAACAAAAATTATGGAGTAAAAACAAAACATGGACCTGTCATGATGTGCGGACATTTTTATAAATAATTCAAAAACGACCTAAAAATATACTCCAAAAATGTTGGTTCCAGGAGTTCTCAAGTCTCGCTTATAAAAACAATAGTTGATTTGATAAAGGTTATCGATGACTTCCTGGAAAAAAGTAGTGGTTTTCTCTAAGGATTTTCCGGTAAAAATGATGGATTCTTGAGGAATAATTTTAAAACTCCCTGGCAAAGAAAAACTTAGTCTGATATAAAAAAAAACTTCTTGTTTTATGGACTTTCTGCAATTTTTTAAAAAATCCACAGCATTTTTGGGGTCCGTGTTAATTTAACCAACCTAGCCACATTTTTATACCCTCCAGCTTGGAAAGGAGGGTATATTAACGTAATCATTCCGTTTGTAACACGGAATATATATATATATATATATATATATATATATTATATATATATATATATATATATATATATATATATATATATATATATATATATATATATATATATATATATATATATATATATATATATATATATGTATATATATATATATATATATACATTTTGGTATAGTCCCCATATAACGGTACCTCCCGATATTCGGTATTTTGATGATTTTTGCCACATTTTTTTACGCATTTGTCTAAAAATTTATATTTGTAGGTCATAATGGGTTCTACCTCGTGTGACGAAACATTGTGTGTGTATAGGTCCACGTTTTCCCGATATTCGATTTTTTATGATTGCCACATTTTTTCACGGATTTGTTTAAAAATTGGCATTTGTTGGTCATAATGGGTTCTAGCTCCATTGGCGAAACATTGTATGTATAGGTCCACGTTTTTGTATAGCACCCATATAACGGTACCTCCCGATATTCGGTATTTTGATGAATTTTCCCACGAATTTGTCTGAAAGTATGCTATATGTGGGTCATAATGGGTTCTAATATTTCCTTTACCCTAAGGTTGACCGGCCGAACATAATGTTTTTTTTTTTACTTGTTAAATACTAATGGTTCACAAGAAGAACATATAGAGTTTTCACCAGTAAAGAAAGTCTTAAAGTCGGGCGGGACCGACTTTATGATACCCTACACCACTTTGCTAATTTAGTAGAGCTCCACATAACAATTAAAAGTTCATACACGCTATGATTATAATTTAAAGTTCAAAGGACTGAAAATGCCGAAACATTTGTATCTTTTAAATTCGGACTTGTATTACCCATTTGGTGCACAATTAACTTAAAATCGAATAAAAATATATATGGGAGCTATATCCAAATCGGAACCGATCTCGATAAAATTTGACAAAGATATTTCAGAGCCGCATTTTATATATGTATCCCTGAAAATCGTCGTTACGGAGTGCATATTACAGCTGTGGGTAACAAATATAACAAATCGGATGAAGAGTATATATGGGAGCTATAGCTATGTCTGAACCGATCTTCACCAAATTTGACATACTAGCTTCTAGACTCAACCGTAAGTGCCAAATTCCATCCCATTTGGACAAATATTAGAGGTTTAGTGGCCCGAAGCTGTGGGCCAATATTGTCCATTTTGTATCTGACCTAAGTCTGATAAAAATATTACAAAAATTTTAGATTCGGATTACATCGACTACCAGAATATTATTTCCAATTTTATGCGAATAATTGTTAATCAAAATGTGAATGAAACGGCCGATAAATGATATTTCACAGGAGATCTTGTGTTAGTAGAAACATTGGAATTTATAAGGTTTAGAAAGATTCAGTTACGTATTTCGCATTTTTTTAAAATTTTGGTTATTCAAAATTCTAACAACTTAGAGCAAATCTTATTTTATATTTTATAAGAGTTACTTGATAGAGTGGGTCGATATTGCACATTTTCGCACTTGACCTGGCACTGATAAAAATTGGATTTTGCATAGTTTTCACAAAATTGATAATTTTTAACTTGTTTTCTGTGAAGATTTTTAACTTTTGGGGGGAGGAACCAGAAAATGTAGGCCGAACTGGATTTAATCTTGATACCAAGTTTGGACAAAATCAAAAACTCCACATCGCACGCACCAGGCAAACAGACTGACAGACGCACAGATTGACAATCCTTAATATGTATTGAAAGAACAATTTTAAGATTTTAGTCACGTTTCTTATTCTATTCGACCCATTCTAATGTCAGTTCAGTTTATTTGTTCAAATCTATTTATTACCATTTGACATATTAAAAAAATTGATGAATATGAATTAATTGAAGCCATCCGATGACAAATGTTAAAGGTGTAAGCTTTGACCTGTTTTTGTGGTACAGTGAACACAGAATATTGTACCTTCAATATTTCTTTGACAATTAAAATTGACACCTTGTTACAGTTTTTCCATTTACCTAGTGTTTTTCTTTCCAATAACTTTGAACTTTTTCCTCCAATTTTTTAGATACTCAGCGCTCGTTTCTCTACACCTGCCCTGGCTCACCAAAAAGTCGTCGCATTTCCCACTGTGGTAAGTTCGATTTTTTTTTTTCAAATCACTCGTTATCATGGAAACTCAGCAACATAAAAAACACCAAAAATAATTTGAATGGAAATAGAAAAAATCCAATGTAGAGCAAAGGTTCATAAATATTTGCATAATAGGAAAACGAAGGGGTTAGTTAATGGTCAACAAAGATAAACGTGTCAATCAGTGATTTTGGAAAACATTTTTTATAATTGGCAACAATTCGCGGAAATATTTTTTTTAGTTTTATGGGAATAAAGTGTAAGCTTCAAATTTCTGAATGAACTTTAGAAACATAGGGAATAGTGAAAGAATAAGTAAAACATATTGAAATGCAATATACATAAAGGAGATATCAGGAATTTTAAATTGGATTCAAAGGCATTCTGCCATATGAACCTTTGCCAAAATCTGGTGCAAAGTTATTAGTCCGGCTCTATTTGGAGTCCATCAACTTCTGATCTTGGGGTTTATATATTTGTGGGTGGAAGTGATATTTTATCTTTATTCTGCGAATCTACCTTAAAAATACAGGGTGACATGAAAAAACTGCAACCAACTTAGGATTGCTGTCATTTCTAGGCCACTCGTCCGACAGCTGTTAAAATTCATACAGTCTTTACAAGCGCACAAAAGCATTTTGGTGAGAATTTTCCAGAAAAAAAGTATTTGTGATGGAATTCAAGTGTGATATTTGGCTGGAAAACCACAAGTGGCTATCGTTACAGCATTCCAGCATTTAAATGTGAATAAATCTTTTGTGTCTCTTACCATCGCTCGTGATACTGGTAACGTAGCGCGACGTCAAGGAAGTGGGCGGAAGAAAACAGCAGCATCAGCAGAAATGATTCGAAAAGTAAAGAAGCGACTTGATCGAAACCCGGGTCACAGTGGCCGAAAAATGGCTCGTGAACTGAACATATTGCAATATTCCATTCGGCAAATATTGAAAAATTAACTCGGGGTAAAGCCATTGAAATTCCAAAAAACGCAACAACTTACAACGCAACAGAAAGAAAATAGACTCAAAAGAGCTAAAGAGTTGCTTCGCTTGGCTGAAAGTGGTGAACTACCGAATTTGGGTTTCTCCGATGAGAAAACATTCATTGTTCAGCCGTTTTTAAACAGACAAAATGATCGTGTTTACTTGCCAAGGAGGACAGCTGAAAATGTGCACTTTCGGTTGGCCACCAGAATTCAAGCGCCGGCCATGGTGATGGTGTGGGCCGCCATAACAGACGATGGTCGCTCTCCGCTCGTATTAATCGACCGTTGCATCAGAATAAATGTCGAATATAATCGCAAAAATATTCTGGAGGGTGTTTTAAAGCCTTGGGCACGCAAACATTTTGGCCGCAAACCTTGGACATTCCAACAGGACTCAGCACCATCGAACTCAGCATGCGCCGCCCAAGAATGGTTACAAAATGAGGTTCTTCGCTTCATTTCCAGCGCACAATGGTCACCAAAATCTCCGGATACTAATCCATTGGACTATTGTGTCTTTGGAAAGCAAGATTGGCACTAAAAAATACCAAAGTGTCGATCACCTCAAGCAAGCGCTTCGCCGGGAATGGGCCAAAATACCACAGAGCAACATTCGGGCAGCGTGTGACGGTTTCATTGGCCGTTTGAAGGCCATAATTCGTGCCAAAGGTGGCCACTTCGAAAAAATCTAAATCATTTTTCGCATTCATTCAATGAAATTTAAAAAAAAAAATGTTAAAATTATGGCGTTTGACTCTGTTGCAGTTTTTTTATCTCTCTGGCTCGAGTTTGATTATCGCAGGTGCCATAGGAACCTTTGCCAAAATCTGGTACAAGTTTACTAGCTCGGTTCTACACCAGATTGTGATGTTGGGGTTTATATTTTTGTGGGTGGAGGTAATAGTTTGTCTTTAATCTGCGAATAATTCCCCTAGAAATAGGTGTTTGTCTTTATGAGTCATAGCAGATCCATAGAAAGGCAAGGCTTAGATATATTCCATTCACAACGCATCAACACTTTCACTCCCATTTGATTTTTACTAAGACTCTGCTAATCGTCCTTCATTAATCATCATCGAAAATCAAAAAAACTGACCCTGGATAATTTGTCATATTCTTTTTGTCTTTCTTTCTCTCTCTCTTCTTTTAGGTATCCTTCGTAGTTCAACAATTTTAACAACTCACCGTGACAGCAGCCGCCACTCAGCACCCATAACAACTACAACAACAATGGTCCCAAACACTTGTAATATAAGTGGCGGCAATTATTCACAGCATCACCAACACCATCTACATCATCATTCGCATCCACATCATCACGGTTCGTATCACCAACGGAACAGTGTCAAGTTGGCCAACAGTGTCAACAATTCCCATGAATTGGCTTCGTTGACCGGTAATGGACCCCTGCACTTGTATGCGGCCAACAACTCCAAAGAAAAGCTGCTAAAATCAAATCTACGGCCGAATGGTAAATGGACAATGGCAACAACAACAATAGCGGCGACAACGGGGACACCGGCAACGAATGAGAATGTGGTTGGGACATGTCCGACGGCGTTTAATGGTGTAAGTGATACAAATTATTTGGCCAATCGAACGGCTTTAATGTCTTGACAAAATGGAGGAGGTTGCGAGGTAGAAGTGGACGACGGCGACAAAGCAGTAAAAGATCTTTATAATGGTGGCAATAGCAACGGAAACGGAAGTCTATTCTATACCAGTTCAACATTGACAAATGGCACGGGCACCACTGCTGCTGCTGCTGCTGCCGGCATCCCCGCCAATTCGAACTCTTCATTATTGCTGTACAATAATTCAAGTAATGATTATGACAGGCAAAGAACTTCGAATGGCCTAACCTTGGAAGTTGGCAAAGCGAGCAGCAAAACCAACAACAACACATTCACATCAAAGCACGAAGCTATAAACTTGGATGATAGAAGTTCTACGGGTGGCGGTGGTATTAAAATGCTTTATTCGAGCAGTACAACAGCAGCAACAAAATCTAATACATTTCATAATCAGGACAAAACATGGCTTTAAGCCATTCGCAAGAAACAAACTATTAAAATATGCCAACCAACAGAAACAGCGAAAGAGTGTGAGAGAAAGGCATGTGTCCGTATCCTTTTGTACAGGACTTGTATTAGACAACATTTTGCAATTGTTCGGCATCCGAAGTACTACTCGCTATTGTAGATGGTAGCTAGTTTCAACTCAAACAGATTCTGATATTCCCTAGTTTTAAGAATGTATAGGAAAATTTTCGCCTCATATTTTTTTGTTTAGTTTAAAGAGATGTATTTTAAGGACTGTTCCGGTTAGATATGAAATGAATATTTGAATATAAAGAATGAATGTATTGAATATATGTATATATATATATATATATACATATATATATATATATATATATATATATATATATATATATATATATATATATATATATATATATATATATGTATATATATATATATATATATATATATTATATATATATATATATATATATATATATATAATATATATATATATATATATATATATATATATATATACATATAACATTTCGAATTCAAAAAAGGAGAGAGAGACAAAAATTAATTGAAATTTGGAACTTTTGCAATTCAACGATAAAATGGATGGAGTATAAAGTTTGTCATTTCTTTTGTGAATCATTGATATAGAAACTTTAACAGAGCCCTGTTTAATACAATAAATGGAAATTTTCTTAAAACTATTATTTCTGCCATGTGTCTACATTTACTACTACCAAAATTTGCTTAATCGAATATTTTCGACAAACCGGCTGATACTTCCTTACTTGTTTTTATACCGTACAACACTATGTGTTGGGGGTATTATAAATTTGATTGGGCCAAAAATTAGGTAACACCTCGGAATATTGATTTCCCACATAGGAAAGTATATATGAATCTTCCTATCTCGCCGAGCTGAGTCGATCTAGCTGTGTATGTCCGTCCGTCTGTCTGTCCGTCTGCCCATGTTAATTTGTAATCACTCTACAGGTCGCAATTATGGCCCGATCTTCACGAAATTTAGAATGGAGGTGGGACTAAGGTCAGAATATGGAGACGATCGCATAATATTTAGGGGTTGAAATGGACCAAAAACTGAAAAAAATCCAGATTTTGCAGTTGCTCTACAGATCGCAATTATAGACCAATCAAAGCGGAAGTTAGCATGACGCTAGAGCTTAGGGCTGGGTAGAAGCCTACCAAATTTTGATGGTCATCGGGTAATATTTAGTGGGTGAAACAGGCCACAACATTTGTGTTTAATAAAAGTCAATTTTTCCATTAAACCGCGAATATTTTTAATACCGACGAATCACAAATAGACGAACAGGTCAATTCTGACCGTTACGTAGATGCCGATAGTAAATATATCGGATATATATAGCGAAATATGTACAATGATTATATACAAAGGAAGGGGATATTAGTTAGAATGCTTATATCACAAGAATGGCTGGACCGATTTTGACAAATTTTGTCAATTCAGAATGCCCTCTTGACATAAAAGTATAAAATCTAAAAAAATCGCAGAAAAAGATGCCAATAATGATGTTAATATAGATTTTGTAGTATTTTGTGACATTTTTTTATTTTTTCATATTTTTTATCGCATGCGATTTTTTCAATTTGACCTATAATATTTTGTAATATTTTTCACCTTACAATACAGGTGGGGATATTATATAAGTATTGCAAATATCGTCCGATCCTCACGAAAATTTTCACAAGGGTAAGGTTGGGCTCAGAAGGGCTAAGCCTATTGTTTTCAAAGATGTCCGCAATATATTATCGGTTGAAATGGACCAACAACTTAAAATTGTCCTAATTTTGCAACCGTTATAAAGCTCACAAATAGAAACCAAAGTACACGAAATCTCGCATAAAGTTAGAGTTTAGGACAGCGGGTGCAATGGACCACTAATTTTGAAGAATCAGCATTACTTACAGGCTATATCCGAAATACACAAAAGGCGAACTTCTGACTTTTTTATGCTAATTTCGTTGACGAATATAGCCAAATATTGTAGACAAGCAAATCTTATAGATGAGTCTAAATTTGGAGATACAGAGGGGCTTCTTTCTTTTGGAGATGATTGCAAAATATTTAGGGTTCCAAATTAACCAAAAACAGTAATGTTTTTCCGATCACACAATTTGGACCAATAGACACGCCTGAGAAGAGAGTTAAGTACTGGGAAAAATTCTAGCATTTTGAATGACCACTGGATTATATTTAGCTGTATAATGGACTACAACAACTAGCAGCACGACGGAGGGCCTAAATATTGGGCAAATGTCACTAATCAAAATCCTAATTTCAAAAGCGAAATCTTCCAATATGTTTTTGGATATAACAAGGGCTTCTAACATATTGCAGTGTTGTAGGGTATAACATAGTCGTCCCCGCACGACTATAGCCTTTGCTTACTTGTTTATTAGTTGGTATTCCATTCCATTCAGTGGATTTACTCCCCCGTTTGGTATAGGCCTCATGTAATGATATCCCTTGATTTTAGTTATTGCTAGGGTCTTAGTCATATTTTCCAATCGAGTTGTTTTTAACTTATTTTTTTTTTTTTTTCTTAGGCCGTGGAACACTTTTCTGAAATTAATGTCAATCAGGGCTTCGGTATAGCGCCCATACAGGGTGTGATAAAAAAACTGCAATTTTTTTTAATTTTATGGAATGAAAGCAAAAATGTCGGAAATAGCATCAAATTTCAAAATAAGTTTAGATTTGTTCAAATTAGTCACCTTTGGCACGAATTATGGCCTTCAAACTGCCAATGAAACCGCCACACGCTGCCCGAATGTTGCTCTGTGATATTTTGGTCCATTCCCGACGAAGCGCTTGCTTGAGGTGATTAATACTTTGGTGTTTTTAAGTGCCAAACTTGTTTTCCAAAATACTCCAGACACAATAGTCCAAAAATGTATGTATATTCAGAGATTTTGGTGGTCATTCTGCGCTGGAAATGAAACGATGAACCTCATTTTGAAACCATTCTTGGGTGGCGCGTGCTGAGTGCGATGGTGCCGAGTCCTGTTGGAATGTACAAGGTCTACGGCCAAAATGTTTGCGTGCCCTCCAAAATATTTTCGCCATAATATTCGGCATTTAATCTGATGCCACGGTCGATTAATACGAGCGAAGAGCGACCATCGGCCTGGCCGGCGCTTGAGTTCTGGTGGCCAACCGAAGATGCACATTTTCAGCTGACTTCTTGGCAGTAAACACTATCATTTTGTTTGTTTACAAACTGCTGGACAACGCATGTTTTCTCATCGGAGATAACCAAATTCGGCAGATCACCACTTTTGGCTAAGCGAAGCAACTCTTTTGAGTCTATTTTCTTTCTGTTGCGGTGTAAGTTCTTGCACTTTTTGGAATGGTGATGGTGTGGACTTTACCTCAAGCTGATGTTTCAATATTTGGGCTACGCTACCAGTATCGCGGTAAAGCGATACAAAAAGATTTATTCACATTTAAATGCTGAAGTGCTCTAAGACAGAGTCCTTCGCAAAAGTAGTATTGGGTTCTGAGAAACAATTGTTACTCTGGCCTCCTAGGAAATATGAAATACAAAATGTTTGTTCTACAAAGTGTTTTTTTTTTTCTTTACATTTTGAATAGGTTCCATTTCATACTTTGGACAAAAAATGAGTATCCTAGTTTAAAGTTCATTCAAAATTTATTACTTGTCTTTGGAACAGTCCTTTAACAAAAACTCACAAACTGCGGGCAGTTATATTCACGTATTGTTCTCCGTTATTTATTCTTGATAAGTTTACGACGAGCACACCGCCAGCGCCACCTACCCAGCATCAGCTCATTTTCATAAAGTCTATAAAAAATGTCATACATTTTTAAAGGTTTCATGAATGGCCGGAGCATGCAGCTGAAATACATGGCTCGCTTGTGTACAGAGTATACCTGCATCTTTCTCTTCCCTCACCTCCCCTACCCCTCTTTGACTTCTTTCCTGTGCCATAAACGACAAAAAAATATTGTGTGTGTGCATACCTTAGATATATTCAGAAAAGTAAATTGTAAAATAACTTTATTTTTTTTTTATTTATTCGTATCACTATAAAGTAACTGTTGTTTATATTCACAGAAACCAAAAAAAAAACTGAATAGTTGTTTAAGTTTAGTTATAAAAACTTTATGAAAAACAAAAATCATAAAAACAAATTTTAGTTAAGTGAAAAAAGAAACTAGATAAAATACATAAATTACTCAAATATATTTCAGAGATAAGTTTGGAAAATTATTATAATAATGAACTTAAAGTTCCTCTCACACAACAGAATTCATTTGTAAATAATTATGTATTTATTGTTAAAAGGAATCAAAAACAACAAAAATGTCTAATATTTTAAGGAAAAAAAAAAACACAAACAACAATTGTCATTTATGTAATTTTATTCATTTGCTGGAAAATAAATGGTAAATTTTATTTTAAAAATTCAAAACAGAAAAAAACGTTGTTTGATTTTTTATAAATAAAGGAGAGATATTGAGTAAGTGGCAGATTGAGTGCTGGATTTATCAACAACCGAACACAGGTTGGAATATCTAAATTTTACACGAAGACCACTGTGGGCGTGAGGGTATAAAATTAGGTTAGGTAGGTAGTAAAAGGTGCTAAATCGTGCCAATTTGGTATGGTATATCACTACCGATTAATAAATGTTTTTAAAATAAATTTTTAAATTGATATTAAAACCGCGCAACACCTAAAATATTTCCAAGAAAACACAGTAGATTATGAGTCTCTGAGTAGCAATTAATTTCATCTGAAATATTTTTACGCCATTAGACATATGGCTAGAGAGAGTATAATTCATTTGATACGGCCAAAACGTGTCTCATCGAAATAACGTTTTTAGACACTAGGTGCCTTTGGATCAAACCCGTTTCAGGACATTTGGAGTCGATCTAGCGGTGTTCGTCCTTCTGCCTGTCTGGCTGATTGGTGCGCACGATAACTTTCGAAGGGGGTATCTGATTTGGTCCAAACTTGGTGCATCGTAACGTTATTATCAAACTTAGATCTAGTTCGAAGATGGACCATTTCAGACATGACCTAGCACTGATGCAAATATTAGTATTTGCAAATCTAGAGCAAATTCGGATCATCCTTTATCTTTCTGTGCAGTAAACATTTTTTTTTTTTAAATTTTCGAACTTATGTGGGGGAGGTACCAGAAATACTCCTTCTGGTATCACCCCCATTAAAAATTCGAAATGTACAAAAAAAAATAGTTTACTGCACAGAAAAAGAAAGGATGATCCGAATTTGCTCTAAATTCCTAATATTTGCATCAGTGCTAGGCCATGTGTGAAAATTGACAATATCGATCCACTCCATCAAGTACCACCCCCACAAACGGTCAAAATTTGAAATAACTATAACTCTTATAAAATGTGATGTAAGAGTCCGATTGCCTTCAAATTACACACATCGCCATATTTTTATTAGCCCAAGGGCTGTTGTTATAATGAGATATATCGGTCCACTCCTTCTAGTACCTACCCCACAAAGGATCAACATTTAGAATATTCGTGAAGCTCATAAAACTCGAAATTAACATCCGATTCCATTCAAACTTGGCATATTTCTATCAACACAAGATCTGTTATAAAGATAGGACCATTCCTTCTGGTAACTCCCCCAAAAAGTTTTGAATAACCAAAACGATCATAACATCCGAAATAGACATCCGGTACTCTTCATATTTTACACATCCCATTATTTGTACTAACACAAGATCAGCTGTGAAGATCGGTCCACTCCTTTAGGTACCTCCCCCACAAGGTTTAATATTTTGAATATCCATGAATCTCATGAAACACGAAATTAACATCCGATTCAATTCAGACTTGGAACATCTCAATATTTCCATCAACACAAGATCTGTTATAATGATGGTAGAGATCGTTTAACATCAAATCTGATGAAACATATATATGGGAGCTATATCTGAGCCGATCTTCACCAAAATTCTACTTGCTGCTAGACTGAATTCAGTCAGATATGCAAGAATTCACGTCATTTGGATTGATATTCTACTAAATTGGTCGAGGCATTTGCGCCTTTTCAATTCGGACTTGTATTATCCATTTGGTGCACAATTAACCTGAAATCGGATAGATATTTATGAGAGCTATATCTGAATCTGAACCGATGTCGATAAAATTTGTCAAAGGTATTTATGAGCTGTATTTGATATATTTCCCCAAATATCGTTGCTACGGAGTCCATATTACGGCTATGCTGGGCAAAGTCAACAAATCGGATGAACAATGTGTATGGGAGCTATAGCTATATCTGAACCGATTTCCACCAAATTTGGCATACTGATTTCTAGACTCAATTTGGACGTAAGTACCAAATTCCATTCCATTTGGGCTAATATTTCACGTTTGGTGCACAATAAAAGGCAAATTGGACGAAGATATATATGGGAGCTATATCCAAATATTAACCAATCTCGATAAAATTTAGCAAGGGTGTTTCTGAGATATGTTTGATATATTTCCCCGAATACAGGGTGGATATTACGGCTGCGGAGGACAAAAATAACAAATCGGATGATGAAGCTGATTTTGATTAAAGTTGGCATACTTATTTTCAAAATTCCATACTATTTGGGCTGACATTACAAATTTGGTGCAAAATATAAGGCAAATTGGACGAAAATTTATATGGGAGCTATACCTAAACATTGACCGTTTATCTGCAATTTCAATAGGGTTCGTCCTTGGGTCAAACAAATTATTTGTGCATAATTTCATGTGTGTATAAAATCCATCTGGTGCAGGAATTGAAGCCACGAGACCATTGTATGCGTCGTTCTTTCGCCGATTGGGCTCTAGAGCAGTTGGCAAATGACCCGTTGTTTTAAGGCAAAATTGTGTTCAAAGTGCGCCTCATCACTTTTGGCTTAACGGGTTTGTTAATAAGCAAAATTGCCGCATATGGAGTGAGACCAATCCACAAGAGACCCTACAGACTCCATTACATCCACAACCAGTAAAAAAAGTCCTAAAGTCGGGCGGGCCGATTTTATGATACCCTACACCACTTTGCTAATTTAGTAGAGCTCCACATAACAATTAAAAGTTTTTATGGGAGAATTCAATCATAGACTCAATTCGGTCGTATGTGCCAAATTCCGTCCCAATTGGGCAAATATTAAACGTTTGGTACACAATAAAATGTAAATCGGACGAAGTTATAAATGGGAGCTATATCCAAATCTGAACCGATCTCGATAAAATTTAGCAAGGTATTTCTGAGCTGCATTTTATATATTTACCCAAATATTGTTGTTACAGAGTGCATATCACGGCTGCGGAGGACAAAAATAACAAATCAAATCGGACGAAGATATATATGGGAGCTATATCTAAATTTTTACCGATTATCTCCAATTTCAATAGGGTTCGTCCTTGGGAAATTTTCATCTCAAACGGATAATAAATGGGACCAGCATTTTGTTCACAAGAATACATGGACAGACGGACGGACGGACAGACGGGCGGACATGCATAAATCGTTTCCATTTGGACAGACGGGCGGATATGCATAAATCGACTCAGAATGTAATTCTATGCAGATCTATCTCGTTTTCATTTGCATGTTACAAACAAATACATAATACCCTGACCACCTTGTGGTGTAGGGTATAAAAATCATTGGGAATTTCTTGCACCTTATTTTGTTTATCTCTCCATGCAAACGTTCAAAATGCTCGTACACGTGTCTCATATTTTAATCTTTTCCTTCTTCCTCTACTCGATTATCATTTAAAATATTTTTTGTGTTTCTCATTGTAATAATCAATTTAGTTGCATATGCATTGGCCACCTTTATACATACACATACTTATAAATTAAGGATGTTAGAAATTTGTATTTATTATATTACGCAATTTTCTTGAGATAAGTAAATAATTAATATAAACGTAATTGATTGAACGTTAAGATGACTGTTATTGGCTGAAAATTTATTCAAAAGTATACGCTTTAATGGCATATTGATTATCTGTACACAGTAGTGGCACTTTTCTTAAATATGATTATTTAAAAAATAATTATTGCAATAAACACACAAGTAATGTTGAAATAGTTTTTAGCTGTAATGACCCAAAATGGTTGAAAATCGTTTTTCCAATTCATATTTTCCCTCCTATTTATTGAACAAAATTCAATTTGTTGTAGATTTAGTTACATCCGTTCATGTACCTGGCTGATGAGAACGTTAGCTCTAGAAGGAAACTTTGGTACATAATCCATAAATGTTATTAGTTCAAAAACAAGTTCAAAATTATCGGTCACTTGTCAATAAATGGCCATGAATTTTCCTTCACAAATAAACTAGTCCAGAAATTCCAAAAATTGAAAGATTATGATATTTGGAAAATTTATAGATTGTAAGTTTAGATCGCAGAGTAACCTAGATAGAAGGTCAGAATCCCCCCTCCTCTTTCACAGTTTTTGCTTTTTTTTTAAATGTGATTAAAAACTCCATTAAATAGGGATTGTAACAAGTCAAAAATTTATTCTACAAAGTTGTGTGCCATAAAACTTTACCATGTGTCCCAGTCTAAATTATGGGTATACAAAGTGTAAGTTAGACCTTAAATAAATACTAACGCTGAACGAATATGGTTGTGCATAGGCTGCGACATTTATTTGAAAAACATGGCAATTTTGCAGAATGTATGTGAAAAATGCCTACAGATTTTGGAAGAAAAGAAGTACCGCCAGATCCGTATGTAACAAGCAATTGAGTCAAAACGAATAAAGCTAGGAAGCTAAAATTGTGCACAGATCAGTATTTTGTCTGCAGGCAGGTAAAGTTCGAAGATGGGTTATATTGACCCACGATATCGTATAGCTCCCATATTGTTTGATTGTAGCCAAATTATACACTACAACACTATGTGATGGGGGTATTAAACGTTTGATTGGGCCAAAAATTATGTAACACCTTGAAATATTGGCAAAGACCTAAAATGGTAAAGACTACACAAAATGCATTCTGAGAAATGGTTTATGTCTATACTTTCTAGATAACAGCTCATGTTAATATAAAAAACAAGTAAGCAAAGGCTACAGTCGAGCGGGCCGACCGTTGAATACCCTACAACACTATAATAAACCATACAGTTTATATAGGCGAGATACTCGAAAGAATTCCACAAGATATTGTGACAAATAATAAAAGAAAACCATCAGGTTCCGTTCTCTAATTTTCGAATAATAGCAACTTAAACTAATTTGCTCATTTCCAATTTATTGGTAGATGTTGTACGTAAATGGTCTTCCTAGATCTGGAACCAATATTTCCCAAAGACATATAATCTCTCAGAAGTGGCAAAAGATTAACATTTATTATTGGTTTTTGACTGAAACGCATCTATATGAGATACAGACATTTGACTATATTCTTCAACGAAATCAGCGTTAACGAAATAGTTAGAAGTGCGTCTTTCCTGTATTTGTGAATTCTCCAAAAAGTGACTGGAATGGACATTTTCGTATTTTGTCTACAAAAGTTGGCAAACTATTTCACACATTGAATATTTTTGGATGGCCATCCAAAACTGCTTTGCTTTTGTAATGTCCGGTAACCCACATTCAAATGTGCGTGAGGGTCGGGCGATAATTACGGCCTGCAGACAATCAATTCAACCCCTAAATATATGGCGATCATCTCCAAAAAGAGTAGGCTTCTATTCTGACCCTCACCTTATCTCCATGAAAAATTTCGTAAGGATCGGGCCATAAGTGGGATCTGTATATGATATTCTGATATCCTAACTACTTAGTTTTGTTAGCTGTAGAAATATTACCAAATGTTTAATTCAAAATGAAAATATGCCAAAAATATGACAAAATTGAAAAAATATGAGAACATTTTACAAAATAAATATTTTCATCTTTAGAGAGATATTTTTATGCGATTTTTTTAGACGTTTTTTCTTTCCTGCCAAGAGGCCATTCTGAATTAATGAGAACTGTCGAAATCAGTTCAGCCGTTCTCGACATATAAGAGATTTTTAAAGCATATCTTCTTTGATAAACATATATATCGCACATATTTTGCTATATATCCGTTTTGTTGGATGTTAACATCAATGTAAAGATCAGAAGTAACCTTGTCATGGCTTTGTGATTTCGCCGGGATTTAAAATATTCGCGGTTTAATGAAAAATTTTGAATTTTTTCAACACAAAAGATATGGTCTATTTTACCCTCTAAATATTATCCGATGACCACGCAAATTGGTAGGCTTCTTCCCCGACCTAAACCCTAGCTACATGCGAAATTCCGCGTCGATTGGTCTATAATTGCGACCTGTATAGCTACTGCAAAATCCGACATTTTTTCAGTATTTGGTCCATTTCAACCCCTAAACATTTGGCGATCATCTCCAAAAGAAATAGGGTTCTATTCTGGTCCAAGCCCCACCTACATTCTAAATTTCGTGAAGATTGGGCCATAATTGCGACTTGTAGAGTGATTACAAATTAACATGGACAGACGGACGGACGGACATACATAGCTAGATCGACTCAGCTCGGCGAGCTAGGAAGATCCATATATACTTTCCTATGTGGGAAACCAATATTTCGAGGTGTTACATAATTTTTGGGCCAATCAAACTTATAATACCCCCAACACATAGTGTTGTAGGGTATTAAAACCATTTATAGAAAAAAAGATAAACAAAAGTTTGAAAAATCCTAAAATTAGGTTTCAAAATTCTACTCCATAGACTTTCCCAGTTAACTGTTCCCAGAATGTTCCCAGGGTTGCCATATCTTGACTCTGTCTTGTCCCATCTTTATACTTCTATGTCTTTGATATTGGTTTCCCATTATGAGTCGAGCTGAGTCAATCTAGCTATGTATGCCCGTCTGTCCATGTTAATTTAATTTGTAATCAAGCTATAAGTCGCAATTGTGGTCCGATCCTCACTAAATTGAAAATGGAGGTGGGGTTAGGGTCAGAATAGAACCCTATTGTTTTTTAAAGTGATTGCAAAATATTTAGGGGTTGCAGTGGACCAAAACACACATGATTCCTGATTTTGCAGTTGCTCTATAGGCCACAATTACCAATCGACGCGGAAATTTACATGGAGTGCATGGAGGACTAGGCAGCCTAGCCTAGTAATAATATTTTGCGAGCAAAATAGACCCTAACTTTTATGTAAGAAAATAGGAACATTTCCAATAAACCGCGAATATTTTTAATTCCAGCCAAATACATTAAAAGGACACTTCTGAACATTAAAGTGATGCTGATAGCCCAGAAATCGGATATATAGCAAAATAGGTACAATATATATATATGTAAAAGAATAGAGTTTATTTATTCTGCTCATAAGTCAAGAACTGTTGGACCGATTTTTACAATTCCCATCAATTCGGAATGGTCTCTTGTCAGAAAATTATAAAATCTTAGAAAACCGCGGAAAAATAAAAATGTGAATATATTTCCATTCCATTTTTTCCATTTCCATTTTTTTAATTATTGTCAATTATTGTCATATATTTTATCGCATGCGATTTATTAATTTGACTTACAATTTCGAACGGTTCTAAATTTTTACACCCTGCAATACTACGTTTTGAGGGTATTATATGCATGTCGCAATTATCGTACGATCCTCACGAAATTTTTAATGGGTGTAGGGTTAAGGTCAGAATTAAAGCCTAATGTTCTTAAGATGTACATTTTGGGGTTAAAATCGACTTATCTATAGGCCACAATTGAAAACTATCTACACGGAATTTCGCATCAAAAGAGAGTTAAGGATAGGTATATTATTTTTGACATTATTTCAAACATGAAATCTTCCAAAATGGATTTGGACATAAGGGGACTTCAAACATATTGTAATGTTTTAGGGAATTACGGCCCCGGCCCCGCACTACTTTAGCCTTAGCTTCCTCGTTTTTCAATGAAATTGTCTAAAAATCCACAAAAGAAGTTCCTTCTGAGTACTTGACCTCCTGGAAGAGTATTGTCTAAGCCCTTTAACCCTCTGGTAAAGAAATGTCTATATAGTTCCATGATATTGTATAGCCCACATACAACGGTACCTCTCATATTTTGACGATTATTATTATTTACCGGAGTCGTTTCAAATTTCGTCGTTTAGAGTTCGTAATGAGAACTACAATCTATGACAGAAAATTGTCTATGAAGGTACAGGTCAGGTATAGGCCCCATATATCAGTACCTCCCCATATTCAGTATTTTGGCGATTTTAGGTACAATATTTACCGAAATTGTTTGAAATTTCGTATTTGAAGTTCCTAATAGGTACTATAGCCTGTGACAGACCAGGTCTTCGTACAGCCCAGATATAACGGTACCTCCATATATTCGGATTTTTTTCTAGTTTCGTATTTGAATATTGTAATGGCTTGTGGCAAAAATTGCCTATGCAGGTCCACGTATAAAGACCTCATCATAACGGCTACATTCGGTATTTTTTAAATTTTAACGGATTTCATTTATTTAAAAATTTCCAAATTCGTTGCAAATGGTGGAGGGTATTCAAAGTTAGGCCCTGCCGAACTTACTGCTTTTTCACTTGTTTATATTAACATACCCCAGTCATGAGCTGTTATTCAAGATATTATAGTCAAAAAACCATTTTCTCAGAATGCATTTTGTCTAGTCTTTAGCATTTTAAATCTTTGATTGTAACAACATAGTTATCAATGTTAAATAATTTAAACCGCTCAGGCAATATGCAATTAATTGGAAAGGTCTATGGAATAGAATTTTGAAACCAAAATTTTGCATTATTCAAACTTTGTCATTGAGCTGAGCTGTTATTCTAGAAAGTATAGCCACAAATAATTTCCTCGGAATGCATTTTGTCTAGTCTTCACTATTTTAGGTCTTTGAATTTATATCAAAATTATTTGGCGAACCCTTATATGCCCTTTGCGCCCATTGTTAGCAATTACCAAAATGTTCACCAATTAGAATTCAAGTTGATTATCATTTTATGACAATCAAAAATAGTTTTCAATAGATAAAATGATTAATGTTCATATTTTCTTTGACCAATTTATTGCATAATTAATAGCCTTCAATGATATATTACACATAGAGCGCACTTCAAGGTTTCGAAAGACTAAAAATATTCAAGATGAGATAGGTTTGTGTGTAAGTGAAAACTAATTTTAATGGTAGCTTAATCAGTCAAGTCAGACAAAGACATAAATGTATAAAAATGGGACAAGACAGAGTCAAAATATAGCAACCCTGTAAAAAGCCTCTATTGTTATGATATCGTAACAACATAGTTACCAATATTAAGTGATTTAAGCCGCTATGGAATAGAATTTTGAAACCAAAATTCTGGATAATTCCAACTTTTATTTGACATTCTTTTTTATAATTGTGTTTTATATTAACATGCATCTATCATGAGCTGTTATTCAAGGTAGTTTAGGCACAAACCATTTTCTTAGAATGCATTTTGTCTAGTCTTTACCATTTTAGGTCTTTGAGTCAGATTAGTTTAAGGAAAAGTAGACACATTTAACATTTTATGTGAATTCATAAAATTTTGGACTGGGATTTCACTGGGAACACAAATGCAAAACATGTTCGAATGTTTTAATTTTTGCTATCTAAAAAGTTCCTAAACCCATTAAAAAACTTAAATGTCAAATTTCAAACACTTCTGCTGAAATCAAATAAAGAATAATAATAAATAAACATACAGGGTGAAATGAAAAAACTGAAACCAATTTCAGAATGCTATTTCTAAGCCACTCGTCCGACAGCTGTTAAAATTATTCCAGCGATTGTTTACATGCGCACAAAAGCAGTTTGGTGAGAATTTTCTAGAAAAAAAAGTTATTCGTGATTAGAATTCAAGCGTGATAGTGTGATTTCTTTATATTTGGCTGGAAAACCACAAGGGGCTATCGTAAGAGTACTCCAGCATTTAAATGTGAATATATCATTTGTGTCTCGTACCATCACTCGTTACCGTGATACTGGTAGCGTAGCCCGACGTCAAGGAAGTTGACTAAAGAAAACAGCAACATCAGCAGAAATGGTTCGAAAAGTACAGGGTTGCCCATATTCGACGGACCCATGTTTTTTTTTTTTTTTTTTTTTTTTTTTTTTTTGGGCCCATTCCAATCGACGAGGCTTGTCCGCAGGCAACATTCTTTGCGTCAGTTGAATTTTGTACGGGAACAAATGCAAATCAATGCGAATAATCCGTTGTAAAGTGGAACGAGCCATGCCCAACTGCTGAGAACGGCGTTTTTGGGATGTTCTTGGGGACCTCTCAACACTGGCTCGTACGGCAGCGATATTCTGACTGACTTCTTCTGTTGAATGTAAATTTCAACTATTTCAGAGCGCGTTTATTGGTTCATGGTGAAAATCTGCTTGGACTGACGCTTCAAACGCGGTATGTCATTAAGCGATGTGACATCTCTGTCAAAAGTTATGGCGTTACCAGATGGGTCCGTCGAATATAAGCAACCCTGTAAAAAAGCCCGCGCCGCAGTGGCCGAAACATGGCTCGTGAGCTGAACATATCGCAATATTCCATTCGGCAAACATTAAAAAATTAAAAAAAAAAACCATTAAAATTCCAAAAAGTGTTTGAACTTACACCGCAACAGAAAGAAAATAGACTCAAAAGAGCTAAAGAGTTGTTTCGCTTGGCCGAAAGCCAAGCCGAATTTGGTTCTCTCCGATGAGAAAACATTCGGTATCCAGCATTTTGTAAACAAACAAAATGATCGTGTTTACTTGCTAAAGAGGTCAACTGAAAATATGCACCTTCGGTTGGCCACCTGAACTCAAGCGCCAGCCATGGTGATGTGTGGGTGTGGGAGTTGGGTTGCCATAACATCCGATGGTCGCTCTACGCTCGTATTAATCGACCGTGGCATCAGAATAAATGCCGAATATTATCGCGACAATATTCTGGAGGGTGTATTAAAGCCTTAGGCACGCAAACATTTTCGCCGCAGACCTTGGACATTCCAGCAGGACTCAGCACCATCACACTCAGCACGCGCCACCCAAGAATGGTTACAAAATGAGATACCTCGCTTCATTTCCAGCGCATAATGGGCAACAAAATCTTCGGATACCAATCCGTTGGACTATTGTGTCTGGAGTATTTTGGAAATCAAGGTTGGCACTCCAAAATACCAAAGTATCGACTACCTCAAGCAAGGGCTTCGACGGGAATCGGCCAAAATACCGCGAGCAAAATTTGGGAAGCTTGTGACGGTTTCATTGGCCATAATTCGTGACAAAGATGACCAATTCGAACAAATCTAAACTTGTTCTAAAATTTGATGCTATTTCCGACCCTGTTTACACCCTGTATATTGAATTACATTTAAAAAAAAGAGAATATCCTTAACGTGAACATATGTTGCCTATCTTCAAAATTCATCTGACGACCTCACCATAAAATAAGAAAATATACTTCCTATATTACCGTGGAGAGCATAAAAATTCAAAACTATTTCCAATAAAACATGAAGTCTTTCAATAGCTAAGTGAAAACAAGTAAAAAAACATTAAGTTCGGCCGGGCCAAACTTTTAATACCCTCCACCTTAAGGTAAAGGAAACATTAGAAGAAATGTTCCAAAAACCATTAAAATGCCGAATATCGGGAGGTATCGGTGTATGGGGGCTACATGCAATGTTTCGCCAACGGAGCTAGAACCCATTATGACCTACAAATACCAATTTTCAGACAAATACGTGAAAAAATTTGGCAAAAATCATCAAATTACCGAATATCGGGAGGTACCGTTATATGGAGGCTATACTAAAACGTGGACCTATAATTATAATGACTTGCCACACGAACTGGGACCCATTATGATCTACAACTACCAATTTTCAGACAAATCCATGAAAAAATGTGTAAAAAATCATCAAAATATCGAATATTTGGAGGCTCCGTTAAATGGGGATTATATCAAAACGTGGACCTATACATACAATGTTTCGCCACACGAACTAGGACCCATTATGACCCACAAATACCAATTTTCAGAGAAATTCGTGAAAAAATGTGGCAAAAACCATCAAAATACCGAATATCGGTAGGTAACGTTATATGGGGACTATACCAAATCGTGGACCTAGACATGCAATGTTTCGCTATCGGAGCTGGAATCCATTATGACCAACAAATACCAATTTTTAGACAAATCCGTGAAAAAATGTGGCAAAAATAATCAAAATACCGAATATCGGAAGGTTCCTTCATATGGGGGCTATACCAAAACGTGGACCTATACATGCAATGTTTTGCCACACATACAGGGACCCGTTTTGACCAACAAATACCAATTTTCAGACAAATCCGTGAAAAAAATGTGGCATAAATCATCAAAATACCGAATATCGGGAGATACCGTTATATGGGGACTATACCGAGATATCTCATTTTCAATACCAACCATCCTAGATACAATACAAATTGCTCTGCTAAATTTTGGGGCTCTTCGTCAAATAATGTGAGCTGTATCGTGATTTCAACAGACAGACAGACAGACAGATAGATAGACGGACAGACAGACGGACATCGTTGAATCGACTTAGAATTTTATGCTGATTATGAATATATATACTTTGTGGGGTCTGCGACGAATATTTAAGGATGTTACAAACGGAATGATAAAGTTAATATACCCTCCTTTCCAAGGTGGAGGGTATAAAAATAGACTCCCTCCAATATAAGTATGAAGTCTGGCAACCACTTTTTTACAATTTCTCCATTTAATCATCAACCATGATTAAGAGGTGTATAACCTTGAATTTTCAATCAACCTTCTGTGCTAAATAATTTTCTATGTAGTTTCTTCTATGGAAATTCATCACCCAATAATATTTCAATATCAATTATGTCATTGGATATGGTTAATTGAGTTTATGAGCGCTTCAACTGCAGCTTTTCCTTGAAAAATCTCTTGCGTGTCATAAACACGGCACAAAAAAAACAATTTCCTGGAATGACATATTTATCCGGTTCAATAGCAACGACAATTAAATAGCTCATCGTCATCATCATCGACATAAACTCCACATTCCCATTATTGCTCAGGTGGTGCAGGCAAGGATGACTAGCATTAACCCTAGTAACAGTTCAGCATAATTAACATGCACACAGCCTGGCTAATGACATTTTAATGGTATGCCCTGGCAAAAGCTGATGCAATCCCACTCGCAATCCCCATTTTGTTAGGAATGCATTGATGGGATGCAGCTGTAATAAACAGAGATTTGTTCCCCCCTCGCCCCCGTATCGCTTGCCCAATCGAACGATGGGTTAACATGGTTGACGGCACATACGTCTTCTTGTACGTCTCTCCTTGGCCATAATTTAACAAACTTTCATGGTAATTGAAGCACAACAATTTATCAAAACATCCTGAACTGTTGTGAATTATGTTCTGCTCGGTTGCACTTGTTTGGTAACATTGCAGGCAACAGCATGGCGGGGGCGATGCTTAGTGGCGTGGCAGCCGTGTAGAGCTTCAATGGACTTATCATTAATATCATGAAATCATTTTTAGATGATTTCACTTTCCCAAGAACATGGCGCCCACGCAAAATACAGCGAAAGGGGGCGGGGGGATGCGTTGTGACAGCATTCACCAATAACGACTAATGCCAAACTCACCAAATGTTCGTAGATTAGTTGGGATTCGGTTAACAACATTCATAGATTCCCAGTCGTTTTGGATTCATTTTCAATCAACTAAATTTAATACATGACAATTTCCATGTACGTGCTTAGAGTAGGCAATTAAGAAGAGGGACCAAATGAGGTTTATGTGTGGTTGAGCGAGGTAAGACAACATTTATACACATGCAAAGTGAGAGGGGGGTCTTTTTTGTGAACGGGTTAAGGAGTCAAGAGACGAGCTAAATAAATGAGTCTAATAAGGAATCCATGAACTAGCTTAACCGAGAATCTATAGATAGACGTCTATAGACGAGCTGAATGTGTAGTCGAGCTGAAGAGGGCGTCTATAGACGAGATAAATAGGGTTGGCTGAGCTTAATGGGGAGTCTACAAACGCTTAACTGAGAATATACATGGTGAGTCAAAAAAACTGCAACAAAGTCAAACGTTTTTTACAGTTTTTTTTTTTTTTTAATTTTATTGAATGAAAGCCAAAAATGTCGGAAATAGTATCATTTTTATACCCTCCACCTTGGAAAGGAGGTTATATTAACTTTGTCATTTCGTTTGTAACATCCTTAAATATTCGTCGTAGACCCCATGAAGTATATATATTCATAATCAGCATAAAATTCTAAGTCGATTTAACGATGTCCGTCTGTCTGTCAGTCTGTCTGTCTGTTGAAATCACGATACAGCCCACAGTATTTGACGTAGAGCGCCAAAAATTAGCAGAGCTATTTGCATTGTGTCCAGGATGGTTGGTATTGAAAATGAGATATATCGGTCCACGTTCTGGTATAGTCCTCATATAACGGTACCTCCCGATATTCGGTATTTTGATGATTTATGCCACATTTTTTAACGGATTTGTCTGGAAATTGATATTTGGAGGTCATATCGGTTCTGTGATCGTTGCATGTATAGGTCCACGTTGTGGTATAGCCCCCATATAAAGGTACTTCCCGATATTCGGTATTTTAGTTTTTTTTTGCCACATTTTTTCACGGATTTGTCTAAAAATTGGTATTTGTGGGTCATAATGGTTTCCAGCTCCGGTGGCGAAACATTGCATGTATGGGTCCATGATTTGGTATAGACCCCATATAACGGTACCTCCCGATATTCGGTAATTTGATGATTTTTGCAACCTTTTTTCACGGATTTGTCTGAAAATTGGTATTTGTTGGTCATAATGGGTTCCAGCTTCGGTGGCGAAACATTGCATGCATGGGTCCATGATTTGATATAGCCCCCATATAACGGTACCTCCCGATATTCGGTATTTTGATGGTTTTTGCCACATTTTTCACTAATTTGTCTAAAAATTGGTATTTGTGGGTCATAATGGGTCCTAGTTCGTGTGGTGAAACATTGTAATTATATGTCCACGTTTTGGTGTAGCCCCCATATAACGGTACCTCCCAATATTCGGTATTTTAATGGTTTTTGCCACATTTCTTCTAATGTTTCTTTTACCCTAAGGTGGAGGGTATTAAAAGTTTGGCTCGGCCGAACTTAATGTTTTTTTACTTGTTTAGATTCAGTTCAGATTTGTTCGAATTGATTGCTTTTGGCACGAATTATAGCCTTCAAACGGCCAATGAAAGCGTCACACGCTGCCCGAATGTTGTTCTGCGGTATTTTGGCCGATTCCCAGCGAAGTGCTTACTTGAGGTAATCAATACATTTGTATTTTTTAGTGCCAACCTTGCTTTCCTAAATACTTCAGACACAATAATCCAACGGATTGGTATTCGGAGATTTTGGTGGCCATTGTGCGCTGGAAATGAAGCGATGAACCTCTTGGATCGCGCATGCTGAGTGCGATGGTGCTGAGTCCTGTTGGAATGCCCAAGGTCTTCGGCCAAAATGTTTGCGTGCCCAAGGCTTTAATACACCCTCCAGAATATTTTCTCGATAATATTCGGCATTCATTCTGATGCCACGGTCGATTAATACGAGCAGAGAGTAACCATCGGCTTTATGGCGGCATCATCACCATGGCCGGCGCTTGAGTTCTGCTGGCCAACCGAAGTTGCACATTTTCAGCTGACCTCTTTGGCAAGTAAACACAATCATTTTATTTGTTTACAAACTGCTGGACAACGAATGTTTTCTCATCGGAGAAAACCAAATTCGGCAGTTCACCACTTTCGGCCAGAGCGAAGCAACTCTTTAGCTCTTTTGAGTCTATTTTATTTCTGTTGCGGTGTAAGTTCTTGCATTTTTTGGAGTTTCAATGGCTTTACCCCGAGCTCACTTTTCAATATTTGCCGAATGGACTATTGCAATATGTTCAGCTCACGAGCAATTTTTCGGCCACTGCGACGCGGGTTTCGATCAAGTCGCTTTTTTACTTTTCAAACAATTTCTGTTGATCTTGCTGTTTTCATCCATCCACTTCATTGACGTCGGGCTACGCTACCAATATCACGGTATGGTACGAGACACAAAAGATTTATTCACATTTAAATCCTAAAGTGCTCCTAGAGTGCTCTAACGACACTTGTGGTATTCCAGCCATATATAAAGAAATCACACTATCACGCTTGAATTCCATCAGGAATAATTTTTTTTTCTGGAAAATGCTCACCAAAATGCTTTTGTACGCTTGTAATAATGAACTGTCACTGGAATAATTTTAACAGCTATCGGACAAGTGGCTTAAAAATGACAGCAGTCTGATGTTGGTTTCAGTTTTTTCATCTCACCCTGTAGACGAGCTGCATAGGCGGGCTATAGACGAGCCGAAGAGGCTGGCTATAGACGAGCTCAATGGTTAGTCTATAGACGAGCTGAATAGGAACTCTATAGCCAAGCTGAATGGGGAGTCTACAGACAAGCTGAATGGGAAGTCTATAGACAAGGTGAATGGGAAGTCTATAGACAAGTTGAAAGGAGGGTCTGTACATGAGCTGAATTGAGAGCCTATAGATAAGCTGAATTTAGAGTCTATAGACGAGCTGAATTGAGAGTCTATAGACGAGCGGGATAGGCCGGCTATAGACGAGAAAAATAGGCCGGCTATAGACTAGCGGGATAGGGAGTGGTCTAAAGTCAAGAGGAATGTAGACTCCGTCGACAACCTGATCAGGTCTTCCTTATCACCTTTATCTAGACTGCCCATGCAGCTAGCCTATAGCTCTTCACAGAAACCTAGCATTTTATTTGACTACAAAATACCGATATGGTTTTAATAGCAAGCTAGAAACTTTTCTCAATTTTCGCAAAATGTTTTTTTTTTTATTTCCCTTTTGGCAAAAAAAAAAATTATTTATTTTTTCAACAATTCCAGTATTTTTTTACAAAGTGGATGAAATAAATGGATGAAAAGCAAAAGGAAAAACATTATAACGGGTATTCAGTTACACATGTTTGGTATTTTCTTTATTCCTAGCATAACGGAACGGAAATAAAACACACACATTTATACAAACAACACATTGCTTGCCGACATGTTCACATGTGTTGGTCTTTGGTAGGATGGTGTGTGTACTTTTAATAAAAAATAACAAGTTTTAAGGCGTTATTTTTTGATAATTGGTTAGAGTTATTTATTTAAAAACACTGTTTATATTTTTGTGAGTTACTGAATTGTCAAAGTGGTGTTGTGTCTTTGTGTGGAATGACGTTTGATTAACTTTGTCATGTGGTGGACAACATGTCAATGCAGTGAAGAGTACTATTATGTTCTAATATAAAAAGTAATAAGAACAAGTAAAAAAGTATCGGTTGGTTTTGCCGACAGATGTATACCCTCAGCCAATGTCCGATTATTTAAAAATATTTTGACTTTTGTTATGATTTTTCAAACTCATGAACCTCTATGGAGTCGATTTTGAAAGAATGGGTCAATATTGTCCATTTCGTATCGGACCTAAGTAAATATGATATAAATATCATTATAAATATATAAGAAAATTGAACATTTATATCCAATTTATGGGAAATAATAAATGTCATATTCATCACAGGATTCTGGTTGAGAGACATGTAGCAAGATGTAGGGAATCGCTGAGTTGTTTCGCAATTTATGCCAGATAAAAGTATTGACAATTGTGTCTCTTTGTGGGTGAGGTACCAGAAGGGGTTTGCAGATATATAGTAGTATATACAACAGATCTTGTGTAAGCAAAAATGTCTGTATGTGTGAAATTTAGAGAGAAATGGAAGCTTATTTCGATTTCTTTGAGCGTTTTGTTCTTCAAAATCTTGATACCTATGTAGAGCAGGTAGCAAAAGAACTGGTCCGATCTCTATCACATTTATAACAGATTTTGTACTGATGGAAATATTGTGCTGGTGTACCATGTTGATGTTGATTTCGCTCTTTATGAGCTTCCTGGATATTCAAAATTTTGAGCCTTTGTGGGGGAGGTACCTGAAGGAGTAGACCAATATACTCCATCTTAACCCCAGACCTTAGGTTAATATAAATATTGGGATGTGTGAATTTTGAAGACAATCGGACTTTTACATCCGTTTTATGAGAATTTGTGGGGGAGGTACCAAATGGAGTGGGCCGATATTGTCCGTTTTCCCACCAGACCTAGCACTGATGTAAATATTAGCATTTGCAAAGTTAGGGGAAAATCAGATTATCGTTTCTCTTTCTGTGCAAAAATATGTATTATTTTTAAAATTTCGACCATTTGTGGGGGAGGTACCAGAAGGAGTGGACCGATATTTTTCATCTTAACACCCTACCTTGGGTTAATATAAATATTGGGATCTGTGCATTTTGAAGACAATCGGACTCTTACATCACATTTTATCAGAGTTGTAATTATTTAAAATTTTGACCATTTGTGGGGGAGGTACCAGAAGGAGTGGACTGATATTGTCCATTTTCACACCTGACCTAGCACTGACGCAAATATTAGGATGTGCAAAGTTGGAGCAAAATCGGATTATCCTTTCTGTGCAAAAAATATATTTTTTGAAAATTTCGACCTTTTGTGGGGGAGGTAGCGGAAGGAGTGGACCAAAATTGCCCATCTCCGAACTCGATCTAAGTTTGACAAAAATATTACGATTCGAGAGTTATCGTTATTTCGACTAGGCACGTTTTGACCGTATCAAATGATATATACCCTCTGTAGCCATATGGCTGAGGGTATATAAACGGTATTTCGATAGAAGAACAAAAAGACTGTTTATAGAAGAACGACTTTAATTATCAGAGAAGACCAATAATTATTTTCATAGAAAGTCAGTAACTCATAGAAAAACAATAGGCCGTCGAATAAAATAAAAAACAAGTCAAATAGTATCAGTCGGTTTTGCCGATAGATTTATATCCCCAGCCTTGACTTATGATTATTCAAACGGTTGACTCTTTATAGTGGCGGTTCCGAAGCAGTTCCCCGATATTGACTAATTCGTATCTGACCTAAGACTGATATTAATATTACAACGTGGCAGATTTGGACCATATCGACTACATCCTGTATGAGATATGTGCAAATTTTTGGAAAATGTGCGGATTGAAGTATTCCATTTTCATATTTCAGATAAAAAATATGGGTATGTGCAAAATTTTAAGGATATCGAAGATTTCTATCCAATTTTATGCGAAATCATAAATTCCGGTCAATTCTATATTCATATCAGATTTCCGGTTAAGAGAAATATTTAAATATAGTAAGATGTAAAGAATCGCCAACTTGTTTCGAAAGTTATGACAGATATAAACATTGGAAATGATGACCCTTTGTTGATGAGGTATCAGAAGGGGTTGGCAGATGTATACCATCTTTACAACAGATATTGTTTTAGAAAAAATATTTGTATGTGGGAAATTCGAGGAGATGGATGAATTTGGGTGCTTATTTCGCTTTCTTTGAGCATTTTGTTTTTATTAATTTAATCTTGAATCCTATTAATTTAATCTTGAATCCTGTGTGGGGAAGGTACAAGAAGAAATTGCCCGATTTCTACCATCTTTATAATAGATCTTGTGTTGATGGAAATATTGAGATGTGCCAAGTCTGAATGGAATCGGATGTTAATTTCGTGTTTTGTGAGCATCATGAATATTCAAAATTTTGACCCTTTGTGGTGTAGGTACCAGAAGGAGTGGACCGATATATCCCATCTTCACACCAAACCATAGGCTAATAAAAATATTGTGATGTGTGTAAATTGAAGAGAACCGGATGCTTATTTAAGATCTTTAACTTATCTTTCGGATCTTAGTTTTGGTTATTCAAAATGTTAACCCTTTGTTGGGGAAGTACCAGAAGGAATGGTCCGATCTCTACCATCTTTATAGCAGATCTTGTGTTGATGGAAATACAGGGATGTACCAAGTCTGAACGGTATCGGATGGTAATTTCGTGTTTTATGAGCTTCATGAATATTCAAAATGTTGACCCTTTGTGGGATGGATACCAGATGGAGTGGACATATATATTCCATTTTCACAACAGACCTTGGGTTAATAAAAATATGGCGATGTGTGTAATTTAAAGACAATCGGACTCTTACATCATTTTTTATAAGAGTTATAATTATTCCAAATTTTGACCCTTTGTGTGGAGGTACTCGAGAGGACCGATATTGTCCGTTTTCGCACCTGTCCTAGCATTGGGATTCGCAAATTTGAACAAAATCGGATTTTCCTTTCTCTTTCTGTGCAGAAAATATTTTCTTGAAAATTTCGACCTTTTTGTGGGGATGTACCAGAACGAGTGGACCGATATTACCCATCTCCGAACTCGACCTAAGTTTGATAATAATGTTACGATGTACCAAGTTTGGACCAAATTGGATACTTCCTTCGAGAGTTACCGTGCACACCAGGCAGGCAGACGGACGGTCGGACATCATTAGATCTACTGTAAATGTTCTGAAACGGATTTGGTCCAAGAAAAACATAAGGACTAAAACAGTTATATCGATGAGGCAAGTTTTGGCCTCTGTAGCCATATGGCTAGGGTATAATTAGGTCTCATAGAACACTAGTAGGTCTTCTCATAGAAGACCAAGAGGTATTCTCATTGAAGACCAAGAGGTCTTCTCATAGAAGTCCAAAAGGTCTTCTCATAAAAGACCAGAAGGTCTCCTCATAGCAGACCAAGAGGTCTTCTCAAATAAGACAAAGAGACATTTTCATTGAAGACCAAGAAGTCTTACCATTGAAGACCTAGATGTCTTCTCATAGAAGGCCAAGAGGTCTTTTCAAAGAGAACCAGTAGGTCTTCTCATAGAGGTCGTCGCATAGAGTCCAAGAGATATTCTCATAGAAGCCCAAGAGATATTCTCAAAGAAGATCCGTAGGTCTTCTTATAGAAGTCCAGAAGGTCTTTCGTAGAAGTGCGGTAGATCTTCTTACAGAAAACCAATAGGTCTTCTCATAGGCCAATAGTGGGTCCTTTCAATAAAAACGATTAGGTATTCTCAAAGAAGACCAGTATGAGTTCGCAAATAAAACCAGGAAGACCAGTCGGTTTTCTGATAGAGGACTAGAAGGTTTTCTCATAGAAGACTAGTAAGAGTTCTCATAAAGGATCATTAGGTCCTCTCATAAAAGACTACTAAGTCTTCTCATCAAGGGCCACAAGGCCTTTTCATAAAAGATCAGTCGATCTTCTAATAGAAGACCGTTGGGTCTTCACATACAAGTTCATTGGATTGTCACATAGAAGCCTTCTCATAGAAGACCATTAGATTTTCTCAAGGAAGACTTGTAGGTTATCCCACAAAAGAAAAATACGTTTTGCATGAGAACCCCGGTGTTAGTGCCATAAAAAATCTCTTTCCATTACCTTTCACATGCAAACAAATGTAACATTTTTATAAATATGGTTCTCCCACAAAACTAAATATTTTTTTTTCTTATATTGCAGGTGCATATTTATGTATGTACATGGATTGAGATACACACATATGAACACATGTGCATGAGTTGCGATGTTGTAATCGTTGTAATGCAAACATGAATTTCCGCCAAGCACACACATACATAAACACCAATGTATCAGTACCTTATAATATTGAAAAAAATATTTTGCCTGTTGATATTAAAAAATTTGTGTGTGAAGTTTTTTTTTTTTTTTTTTTTTTTTGTAAAAGGAAGAAATTGCAGGAACTGTATCACATTTCTCATTTCATTTCCACAGAACGAAGAAAATATCTTTTTCCAATCATATTTTTTCAGGTGAATTTCATTTGACATTTTCTAATTATTATTTTGAAGTAATAATTCGAATACCAACAAAAAATAAAAATCAATTAAAAATATTCTGAGATGCTGCCTGTACGGTAGAAGGCAGTTAGAAGAAGAATGCCGCCACATTGCCTTTGGCATTTACAAATGGTTTACCACAGCAGATGTTGCCTGCGTTGCTGCATCTAATGACTTGGATGCAATAGAAATACCAAACTACTTGCAGTCAGAGTTTGAAGTTTCATAGAAGAGGGAGACAAATTAAGTCATGCAATCACAGGGGATACTTTCAATTCAGTAGACACGATATCTTTTCATAATTATGTTTCTGATAGTAAATGTAGACTGCTCGAAATAAAATGCGTGCAGAAACTTGTAAAGACTTCTGTAGTTTAAGTTAACGAACCGTTGAGCGTCAACCGAAATATAGATGTAATTAAATTTCTATACATCACTAGGTTAGATGGAAGGTTGCTCGACTACCACAATATAAGCCACTGCAGAATATAACAGTATAGTAGTTAAGGATATAATGCAGGATACTGATCATAAAGGTAGAAAAGAGCGTTTTTGATGAGACAAAGTCTTGGATGCCATTTACGATGTAATGTCGACAAAATTCCATTTTTTTAGTAATTACAGGAAAATCCCAGTAGACTAGAAGAGTGGAGTTAACTAGTAAGCAAAGGCTATATTCGTGCAGGGACGACCATTTAATACCCTACAACACTGCAATTTCTGCAGATCTGAAACATTTTTCAACATTTTGAATATCCATGAAGCTCTAAATCACGAAATAGACATCCAGACTTGGCACTTCTCTTTATTTCTATCAACACAAGATCTGTTATAAAGATGATAGAGGATAGTTTGGTACTCCCCCACAAAGGGTCAACGTTTTGTATAACCAAAACAATCATAAAATCCGAAATAAGCATCCGGCTCTCTTCATATTTCACACATTTCCTTACTTCCACTAACACAAGATCTGCTGTGAAGATGACACATATCGGTCCACTCCATCAAGTACCTCCTCCTCAAAGGGTTAAAATTTTGAATATCCATGAAGCTCATAAAACGAAAAATTATCATCCGATTCCATTCAGACTTGGTACAACTCAATATTTCCATTAACATAAGATATGATATATATATGGTAGAGATCGGACAATTTCATCTGGTATCTATCTCACAATGGGTTCAAATTTTTAAAAAACAAAACGCTCCAAAAAAGCGATATAAACATCCAACTCTCTTCAAATTTCACACATACAAACATTTGTTGCTACACATGATCTGTTGTTAAGATGATGTATATCTGCAAACCCCTTCTGGTATCTCCCTCACAAATGGTCACAATTTTCAATACTTTTATCTGTCATAACTTGTGAAACAAGTCAGCGATTATTTACAATTAAAAATTTATCTCAACCAGGAATCTGAGATGAATATGGAATTTACGAATATCTACTCACGCATAGCTTAACATTTTCTAAAAATTATCATATATCTCATATAAAATCATATATATCATTTTAAGTGAAGGCAGTAACCAATTTAGTCCAAACTTGACATATCGCAATATGTATATCATATTTGCTTAGGTCCGATACGAAATGCACAATATTGGTCCATTCCTTCGGAACCTAATCCATAGCCAACATATCTTTAAATAATCGAACATTGGCTGAGACTATACATCTGTCGGCAAAACCGACATATACTTTTTAACTTGTTAAATTTTAAATTAAACACAGATATTTGAAAAAAATCTGAAGCTTTATTATATCTTAAAGTAGACAGAATGAGGGTATGTTTAAAGAAGTAAAAAAGCGGTAAGTTCGGCAGGGCCGAATTTGGAACGAATTAAAAAAAAACAAGTAAGCAAAGGCTACAGTCGAGCGGGGCCGACCGTTGAATACCCTACAACACTATAATAAATGATACAATTTATATAGGCGAGATACTCGACAAAATTCCACAAGATATTGTGACAAATAATAAAAGAAAACAATTTCGAATAATAGAAACTTAAACTAATTTGTTCATTTCCAATTTATTGGTAGATGTTGTACGTAAATGGTCTTCCTAGATCTGCAACCAATATTTCCCATAGACCTAAAATCTCTCAGAAGTGGCAAAAGATTAACATTTATTATTATACCCTACAACACTATGTGTTGAGGGTATTATAAGTTTGATTGGGCCAAAAATTATGTAACACCTCGAAATATTGGTTTCCCACATAGGAAAGTATATATGGATCTTCCTAGCTAGACGAGCTGAGTCGATCTAGCCATGTATGTCCGTCTGTCCATGTTAATTTGTAATCACTCTACAGGTCGCAATAATGGCCCGCTCCTCACGAAATTTAGTATGGAGGTGGGGTTTACGTCAGAATAGAACCCTATTTCTTTTCGAGATGATCGGATGATATTTAGGGGTTGAAATGGACCAAAAACTGAAAAATTTTCTGATTTTGCAGTTGCTCTACAGGTCGCAATTATAGACCAATCGAAGCGGAAGTTAGCATGGGGCTAGAGCTTAGGTCTGGGCAGAAGCCTTCCAATTTTGATGGTCATCGGGTAATATTTAGTGGGTGAAAAAGGCTATGACATTTGAGTTAAATAAAATCAAATTTTCCATTAATCCGCGTATATTTTTAATCCCGGCGAAATCACAAATAGACGAACAGGTCAATCCTGACTGTACGTAGATGCCGATAGTAAATATTTCGGATATATATAGCGAAATATTTACAATGTATATATACAGAGGAAGGGGATGTTAGCTAAAATGCTTATATCTCAAGAATGGCTAGACCGATTTTGAAAAATTTTGTCAATCCAGAATGCCCTCATGACATAAAAGGATAAAATCTAAAAAAAATGCATAAAAAGACGCCTATAATGATGTTAATATAGATTTTTTAATATTTTGTGACATATTTTTATTTTTTCATATTTTTTATCGCATGCGATTTTTTCAATTTGACTTATAATATTAATGTGTATATTTTGTAATATTTTTGGGAATATTGTATATATATTGCAATTATCGTCCGATCCTCACGAAAAGGGTAGCGTTAAGCTCAGAATGGCTAGGCCTATTCTTTTTCAAAGATGTCCGCAATATATTTAGGGGTTGAAATTGACCAACAAAAAATGTTCCTGATTTTGCAGCCGTTATAATACAAGTAGAAACCAAAGGATACAAAATCTCGCATGAAGTTAGAGTTAAGGACTCTGGGTAGAATGGACAACTACTTTGTGTATAAAATTCCAGCATTACCTACAGGCGATATCCGACGACAGCCAAATATCGTTGACAAGAAAGTCATATGAGTCACATGAGTCTAAATTTGGAGATTCAGAGGGGCCTCCTGCTTTTGGAGATGGTTCAAATGAACCAAAAACAGACAAAAAAATCCTAAAACACAAGTGAAGCCATTCGACATGCCTGGGAAGAGCGATAAGGTCAGGGAAGAATTCTAGCATTTTTGCACAACAACTAACAACACGACATAGTTCGTAAATATTGGGCAATGTCTCTGTTCAAAATGCTAAGCGTAATATCTGCGCAGTGCTCCTTGACATAGTTTCAAAAGCGAAATCTTCCAAAATGGATTAGGACATAAGAGGGCTTCTAACATGTTGTAGTGTTGTAGGGTATCACATGGTCGGCCCCGCACGACTATAGCCTTAGCTTACTTGTTGGTTTTTGACTAAAACGCATCTATATGAGATACAGACATTTGACTATATTCTTCAACGAAATCAGCGTTAATGAAATAGTCAGAAGTGCGTCTTTCCTGTATTTGTGAATTCTCCAAAAAGTCACTGGAATGGATATTTTCGTATTTTGTCTACAAAAGTTGGCAAACTATTTCACACATTGAATATTTTTGGATGGCCATCCAAAACTATTTGGCTTTTGCAATGTCCGGTAACCTCCATTCAAATGCGCGTGAGGATCGGGCGATAATTACGACTTGCTGACAATTTTGCAGTTTTTTTGTCCATTTCAACCCCTAAAAATATGGCGATTATCTCCAAAAAGAGTAGGCTTCTATTCTGACCCTCATCTTATCCCCATGCAACATTTCATAAGGATCGGACCATAAATGCAATCTGTATATGATATCCTGATATCCTAACTACTTAGTTTTTTAAGCTGTAGAAATATTACCAAATGTTTAATTCAAAATGAAAATATGCCAAAAATATGACAAAATTGAAAAAATATGAGAAAATATTTCAAAATCAATATTTTCATCTTTAGAGAGATATTTTTATGCGATTTTTTAGACGTTTTTTCTTTCCTGCCAAGAGGCCATTCTAAATTAATGAGAACTGTCGAAATCAGTTCAGCCGTTCTCGATATATAAACGATTTTTCAAGAACATCTTCTTTGATAAACAAATATATCGCACATATTTTGCAATATATCCGATTTGTTGGATAATAACATCAATGTAATGATCAGAAGTAACCTTGTCATGGCTTTGTGATTTCGCCGGGATTTAAAATATTCGCGGTTTAATGAAAAATTTTGAATATTTTCAACACACAAAACATGGTCTATTTTACCCGCTAAATATTATCCGATGACCACCCAAATTGGAAGGCTTCTTCCCCGCCCTAAACTCTAGCTAAATGCGAAATTCCGCGTCGATTGGTCTATAATTGCGACCTGTATAGCTACTGCAAAATCCGACATTTTTTCAGTATTTGGTCCATTTCAACCCCTAAACATTTGGCGATCATCTCCAAAAGAAATAGGGTTCTATTCTGACATTAACCCCACCTACATTCTAAATTTCGTGAAGATCGGGCCATAATTGCGAACTGTAGAGTGATTACAAATTAACATGGACAGACGGACAGACGGACGGACGGACATACATAGCTAGATCGACTCAGCTCGGCGAGCTAGGAAGATCCATATATACTTTCCTATATGGGAAACCAATATTTCGAGGTGTTACATAATTTCTGGCCCAATCAAACTTATAATACCCTTAACACATAGTGTTGTAGGGTATAATAACACATAGTGTTGTAGGGTATAATTAAAAAAAAATAAAATCCATTAAAAATTCTTTTAAAATCTTTAAAATATCTAATAAAGGAAGGTGCCGACATATGTGGGGGGATATACGATATTGTGGACCTATAAAGACAAATCTATGTCTGCGTGGAAAGTACTTACAAGGAACTCCTTGTGTGGATTTTCAGATAATTCCATTGGAAAAAGTGGCTAAAATCATCAAAATACCGAATATAGGGGAGTACCGTTATATGGGGGATATACGATATTGTGGACCTATATAGACAATTCCGTTTCGGGGGTAAAGTGCTCACAAAGGACTCCGTGTGTGGATTTTCAGACAATACGATTGGAAAATGTGGCTCAAATCATCAAAATACCGAATATCGCGGGGTACCGTTATATGCGAGCTATACGTTATCATTAACCTACATAGAGAATTCTCTGTCGGGGGGTAAAGTGCTCACAAAGAACCCCTTGTGTACAAAGAACCCATTGTGACCATTCCGTTGAAAAATATGGCTAAAAACAAAATACCGAATATCGGGGGTACCGTTATATGAGGGCTATACGATATCGTGGACCTATATCGATAATTCTCTGTCGAGGTATGAAGTACCCACAAGGAACTCCTTGTGTGGATTTTCAGACAATTCTGTTGAAAAATGTGGGTAAAATCATCAAAATGCCGAATACCGGGGGGTACCGTTATATGGAGGCTATACGATATTGTGGACCTATATAGATAATTCTCTGCCGAGGTATAAAGTACACACAAGGAACTCCTTGTGTGGATTTTCAGACAATTCCGATGAAAAATGTGGGTAAAATCATCAAAATACCGTATATCGGGGGTACCGTTATATGGGGGATATACGATATCGTGGACCTATATAGACAATTCTTTTTGAGGGGGTAAAATGCTCACAAGGGACTCCTTTTGTGGAATTTGGAAATAATCATTTTCTTGATCAGCGTAAAATTGATCAAGAAAATGATTATTTCGATGAGTTACAAACGGAATGACGAACTTAATATACCCTCCATACTTTTTTGGTGGAGGGTATAAAAAGGTATCGTGCAGATGGGCGCCGAGCTTTGCAGGCAGACACGCGAACTTTTAGTTAAATTTGTGATGACTATTTTGAATAAATGCTGCGCCCAATTCTCTCCTTTAACGCTTGAGTCGCCGTGGAATTATTCGCATAAACCATAGACTTTTAACATCCCCAAAGAAAAAATCTAAAGTTGTTAAACCGTACTATCTAGGTGGCCAATACTGGTCTACAAAATGTGAAATAACACAACCGGGAAATGACTGATGCAGCAATTGAATTGTTTCTCTGGCTGTATCATATGGAGTACCGTCTTGTTCAAGCCACATACCCTCCACATTCGTTTCTTCAACTCTAGGTAAGAAAAAAATGATTATCATTTTACAATACCGAACACCATTGATTGTTTGCGCTTGACCTGCCTGCTTTTCATAAAAAAAACCAAAAACTACATCACACAGTGACATCTTGAGGATGCATTTAATTCTAGTGGATCACTCGGGGATTTTCAAAAACATATAGCGCCGATATAACGGAACCTCCCGATATTCGGTATTTTGATAATTTTAGCGACATTATTCAACGGAATTGTTTCAAATTTGGCACTACTACAGCCTATGAGAGAAAATTGTCTGTGCCAATCCACGTATTCGTATAGCCCCCATATAACGGTGCCTCCCGATATTCGTTATTTGATGATTTTAGCTACATTAATCATTGATTTTTTTAAGACCCAAATAAACGGCTACATTCGGCATTTTTATTATATGTTAACAGAATTTTTAACGGAATTCTATTTCACCCGCTAAATATTATTCGATGACCATCTAATAGCCCTAATATCTAGCCGCATGAAAAATTCCGGGTCGATTAGTATTTAATTGTGGTCATAGAGCCACTGCAAAATCAAGAAATTTTTTGTTTTTGATTCATTTCAACCCCTAAATATTTTGCCATCATCTTCAAAAACAAAAAACTTCTGTTCTGACCTAAGAAAGATCGATCCTTAATTGCGACCTGTATCGTGACATGGACAGATACACATAGCTAGATCGACTCAGCTCGGCGAGAAATGAAAGATCAGTATACACCTTTCTACGTCTTTGACTAATATTTCGAGGTGTTTAAAACTGGTTGGCCCGAACAAATTTAGTTTTGAAGGGTATAAAAACAGAAGACACATTTACATCGTAAAGTAACCTAAATTAAGAGTAAAGGGAAGGGAAAACTTCCACATTTATTAAAATTTTTGTAGTTCTTGCATTTTAGATATAATGTCTTCGGCAATATTACGGATAACAATACAATAATTATTTTGGACGAAAATTTTAACTCTCAAGCGACCCAATAATGATGTATTTTAGATCCTTTTAAAAATAGATTTAAAATTCCTATTAAACGGAATCGTAGCAAGCCAAATGGTTCTATAAAATTCTACTGTAGGTTCTAAAATATTTAGTGGACTGTTTTAAATTCCCTAATTACTAAGGATAGCATTTTTTAACATTCAAATCAACACCAACTAGATGAGCGTATATCATCATTGAATTCCATGCAACAAAATATAATGTGTTTTTAATATCGCTTTGAAGTCAAGTAGTTGCCAAAATAAACCACAATGTTGTTTGGTAAAAACGTTTGATACTAATTAGTTAGATGTTTGCACTTTCACCTTTAATTTCGCAACATTTGATGCTATGCCATTATAGAGTAGTGTGAAACGTGTATTGCATTTTTTTAGCTCTTTATGTGAAAGAAGAAAATGAAATGTATTTGTTACTCGGAATGCTTAATACGTGTAGTTTTTTAAATTGAACCAATAGTTATTAACGTAAATTCATTTAATGCAAAGAATTTGAAGCTTTAAAATGAACACATTACATAAAAATCAACACGATTGCAAATTGTGGGAACAAAAGGCTTTCCACACGATGAGACAGTGACGAAGTTTAATTTTTAGATAATTTAAGGCTTTAAACGGCAATATTCCACATAATTAAAATATAAAATCAAAAAGGAATTTTCAAGATTTTGAGAACAAAAGGCCTCGTACTATTTGCCCATAACAGTGACAATTTTTTGTTTTTTTTTTTTTTTTTTTAATTGATATGCTCTTTTATATCCTCAATCATAGTGTGGAGAGTATATTTAATTTATCATTCCGCTGAATCTGCAAATTACAGCTGGGTTTGTTCAAAATTTACGGCGAATTTGACATCTGACCCCACATATATGTACGTTCGAAGCTATTTATTGAGATCAAAAGTTGATGTTTTTGCTGAAATTCATCTAAATGCCAATACGAAATCTATGAAAAAGTTTTTATATATTATGAACAAAATCGTATTACAGTGTCTTTGTATATAAATCATTATATACAATAAATTAAATACAGTCTTATATCCAGATAATCGTTAGACAAAAACAAAACACTTATTACAAAATATGTCTTTTTGTTATGCTTTTTTAAAATTCAATAATGAAAAAGAGCAATTTTGAATTCTCTACATTCTACTATTACAATAATAATGATAATATGTGTATGCACTGTGTTAATTTAGATATTTGGAATTTAGAATTTTAAAATAGCGTAAAATATATTCACCCAAATGTTCGCTTATGTAAAATGTCCAATCCAATGTTTGTGAGCGTTTATAATTCGATGTGCTATGCATTAAATCATTCGATTCGTTGGAGGTATGCAACAAATCGGAGAACAGAGAATCTGAAGTAATTTTAATGGATGAGGTGTGTAGGAAATTCATAATACGTTCATTGGTAAAATCGGCGTCCTGAAAAATAAAACAAAAACATTTAGCATACTATTGAGAAAATATAAATGTTCAATATAGCTTACCTCTTCCATATCTTCTCTTTCCTTTGTGAGTCGCACATAATATTTGGTTTTGTCATTATTATCTGCCGTAACCTGCACCTTGTCTAGAGGTAAGGCAAACAGCAATCTACTTGCCTCCGCCTCAATAATGGCAAAAATTCTTGAGGTTAGAAAAACATAACCTCTTTTTAGGTGATCTTCATCACTCAGGGTTACATCGTGATAGAATAAAATCTGATCACATGACATTTCAATGGGTAATATCTTCCATGTACGATAACCGGACGGTTCCAGTGACAAATTTCGTAATGTGGATGGTGACCTTTGTTTTGGCATAGCATTGAATCCCACCGTCTGCAACATGCCTTGACCAGCCAAGGCCAAAAGTTCAGCAGCACCACTAATGGGTTTGGTAAATGCTCCCACCAAACCTTTACTAAGACCAGTAAAAACTTCCACCGTGGAACGAGCCTCTAAAGTGTGATGTGCCAAACCACCAACAGCTCCCAGCATGCTAATCCCCAAACCGGTCATACCTTGTGAGAGACCTTCCGTAAAACCTTGTGGCCTAGAACGGCGAAGAGCCTCTGTTCGTTCTATGTGTTCCTCATCCAATGTCAAACGATCCAAATTTCGGGCCACCGAGGCAGCTAATTTTGTTACTGAATTGACGGTACCAGCCGTTACATTTTTCAGCAATGAAGCGGAGCCTTGTGTTATACCAACTATAAAGCCCCATGGGCCACGGAAAAGACCCCTCACCGGCAAGGAAACAAAATCTTTCAGGCCGGTGGTAACTGATCTTGCCAAACCACTGGGGCTACCAAGAATTTCCAAAGAACCCACAACCCAGCCAGCACCAAAAATAGCACCCGACAAGTAATGCATGCCCAAATTTTGGCCAAATTTCATGGGCATAGTCAGCAAATGGCTTCGTTCATATGACGAGAATGACAATGGGGAGTGATCCAAAGCGATATACAAACGTACAGAGGTGTGTACAGATAGTAAAACGCTCATTGGCTCGATACAAAAATATCTCAATTGTAAAGGCTCAGCTGTATACAAGGCAGCTCGGGCAACATCATTTGGTATACACAATTGATTGCCAATCAGTTCAATGCGTTCCATTTTCGATTTTGGACGATAGGCACAGTTGGATGGCTCACACTCAACTAGGGCATCCAAGAAATCCGTAATGTACGCATCTTCTATGTAAGCCCGCACCGGAGTAAAATGACACCTTAGGGAACATATTTTGAATTCATCTTCAAAGAGTTTAAGCTTCAAGCTTATCATGGGAGATTTCTCAGCTAGATATTTATAATAGCTTCCCAGATAATAGGGTTCAGGCAAGAGATCATTACGTTGATACAACTCTTGGGCACACAGTATGACGGGAAAATCATATTTTCCGGTTGAGAACAATTGATTGTCAATTTGTAGGTTAGGTATTACAACATTCAGGAGACGTTCATCTTCCGAGTCATCGTAGGCCATCGCAAAATCATCCGCATATAAACTGACAACTTCTTGTTTCATATATTGCCTTTGGGCGCTGTCCGTATGAAGACTGAGAACTATCTCCTTAATGAAAAGTCGAAGTTTGGTATCCGGTCGAGGTGTACATTCATTGCGAAAATGATGGCATACATCGGGTTTGGAGAATTGTGGAGTTTCTGTATATAGTTTAGTAATTGTTGTGTCTGTGGTACTTTTGTATTCTTTATTTCCAGAACAGTCTATTGACTTGGGTTCCGTAGTAGACAACCGCAAACGTAAATCTTTAACCGAAAATTCCATTTGCTAAAAATATGAAATTTAAATTGTATTGAAAAAATAACATTCAGTTTAATTTGCCACTAATTCTATCTTACCTGAGATATGTAATAAATATTTAGCCGTATTACTCGATGTTTATCACAGATTATAACCTTAACATCCCCATGTCCCGGAATATGCAGGAATTTTTTCCATGTCTTGTCCAAACGAATTGGCTTTGACCATTTAATGGTCTTCTTAGTGGAGGCATCTGTGAACCAATTTTTAATAGGTAAAAAATATAATTCTCCAAATGGAATTCATCTAACTTACCATCATACAATGCCAAAGTGATGTTACACAACGTGGAATCGACTTCAGGAAATCGAATGTACCACTCAGGTGGTGTGTAGTAACATTTGCTTTGCTTCGGTATCATGTGATACCATTCCAAGTGTTTGCCATCATATTCAGGAGTGGTTGAAGAAACTTTACTATTTTCCGAGGCATTAGTTTGGGCAACAATAAATGCACAATCGGTTTGATTGTTAACCAAAACGGCGGGTGAGGGGTCTTCCGTAATACTTAAATAATATAAGCCCTCGTGTTCGATGAGTGAAACCATCAAAGCAAATGATTCATTTCCGCGCTGTACACTCACACATTTTCTATTAAACGGCAATGCCAGTGGTATGGGTATTGAAATATCCGCATCTTCTTCCATTTTAATTACCACAAAATATACAAAAGCTGTATCCACTGAACGTGAAGCACTCTCAAAATTGATATCACAAAAAGTGGTCAGCGATAGGCCAATACTGCTATACCATTTGTAGGTTGGGTTAACCGGTATATTAGGAGCTTTTTCATTTAATCTCTGGATATTGCAACGCATTACATTCTCCTTGTGGTCCATGGCAAATGGCAAGAGATAAAGTGGTATTTTGGTATAATTTACTACACCAAATTTAGAACTTAATTTCAAAATTTTACAATTATTTTCAGTGTTTAGTTTTAAGACAAATTTGAACACCTCCTTGTCTCGAAGGATGACAATATCGGTGACATCTCCCTCTGTCAAAACATAATAACGTTTGCATTGATTAGACAGGGCATTTTCAAAAAATATTGGCAACGAATAATTCCATGAAGCATCATGGCGAATGCCAATAACAAAACCTTGAGAAATATTAAACAACATTTCCAGTTGATTGGCACCAATTGAAATTTGCTTGGTTTCCTGTTGCGTTGACGCCTCAAATTGCTTTAATTGTATCTCCACGCCTGTGCCATTTATAAACATTCCCCAAGGCGCCACCTCCAAATTGAGAGTACATGAAAATTCTCTGCTCACTTGAGTATTATATATTACATCACTTTCTGCGAAATTTTGTGAAATGCGTTTAACCTTCAACTCTTCTTCATTTTCTAAAGGCCAATTCTTGGCCAAAGGTTTTGCCAAAACATTTAATGCATTCTCTATCGTCCATTTGTGTTCATCATACCAAAAGAATTTTTGCCAATCCAACGATCTTAAACGTAGCGTATAATTATCCTGTGATGATGCACTCAATGGAAATTCATAGTTGAATTTTAGCGGATGTTCTGTTAAATGTGTAGCTGATGCATCCAAAATATATTGTCCTCCCTGTCCCAATAAACTAAATTCTTGTCCGGTAGTTACTTCCTTTGCTTGAATGGCACAATTTAACTTGGATGTTATTTCGAAGATTGGCCAAATGGTAATTAGGATTTTTTGTGGATACGTCGAATCGTTCGATAAAGTGGTTATATCTTCTCGCAAAATTCTTACCCAAAAGCTGATGAATTCATTATTAGTGACCGGAACTACAAAAAGGAAGAGTAAATTAATGAACTAATTTTAAACATGGACAATTTTAGTCTCACCTTTAACCAACCAAGGTAATTTTTTGTTCATTTTCAGTGGTATATCTCCGGTGCGGGCTCTCACTTTATTATCTGCTAATCTTAATCTGAAACATAACAATAATAAAAAAAATTGAAGTTAATGTTTTTTCTGTTAGAAATCCTTAGACGGGACTGAATGTAAGAAACATCTCTCTCCAGTAAATGGACAGACGTGCTTTGCGTCTTTATATCGATCCAAAGGAAGCATGATCTTGATTATGTTCACATATTTATAAATGTTTTTATAAAGAGCCTAAATTCTTGCATTGCGAAATTTTTTTGAATACCAATAACAATTCACCAGTGCATCTATGCGAATTTCTTTCACATTAGAGTGCTTAGGGTTGAATTATACATCGGAATCTTTTTCCATTGTCATCTGTAGTTTTAACACACTCACACACACACACTTGAAACCCAAAATGCATGGATTACAAGAACACACACAACGAGAATTAAGAACATTTTTACATTTTTACATTTAAATTTTCCAAACTATTTGAACCTTAGAAAATTTATTTCAAACCAATCACTTACCTCATGCTTATATTCGTATTGCGATTGACATTATAATAAAATGAATTTCTGCCATTCCGCTCGATAAAATATTCCAATGGTTTATTTGTCTCATCGTACACTTTTCCCTCTTGGCGAAATTCCAAACGCAGATTATGCTCAACCATTGAAATCAACTCAATTTGGCCCTGAATCAAGACACATATTTGCGAACCGGATAACTTTTTCGATTTAATTATAATGCACTTTTGTCCAATGCAGAATGTTTGTGACATTGTTTCGTTATCGAATTTAAATGGAATATGTATTGATTCGGATGTATCCACAGTGTTGGTTTCCTCATCGGATATATACAAAGTTAAATCTTGACTACTGCAATCACTGCGAAAAGAATACATACAGCATTCTTTGGGACTTAATGGTATGCGTTCGTGTGTACCGGACTGGCCGAAAGCCATGGCGGTCATTGTACGATTTACCACAATACATTTCGGTATTAGAACATGATGTACACGCCGCTCATTCTTATCCAGACATTCTTCCCAATGTTGCTTGGACGACAGCAGGGTATGCAGCACCGATGGACCCAAATTGAAACGTAAACGATCACATACGAAATTAACGTTTACGATATTTTTCTTTTGATCCATTTCCAAATATGTCTGAATAGTTGTTTCCTCCAGCAACGGCAACATATTAAAAAATCCATAGTCCAAATATTTAATGTGGGCCGTCAGCGACACATTGGCATTGTATTTCTGACGGCTATAAACAACGCCATGCATTTTAATATTTTGTAGAGAGAACACCAAAAAGGCTTGGGATATTTTTAAATTATTGGCCAAATGATAATTCCTCAACGTGACCGGCAATTCATCATTATCGTTGGGTTTATTCAACAGGTTCACATATACCGTATTGAAACTTAACAATGTTTGTATTTTCGGCACCGATTTTGATTGGAATGTTGTGTCTACCCGCATACAGGCAACTAATACTTTTGGATGTAACATAAAATCAGAATCTTTGCGACCCTTGCCCAATACTTCTTCAATGTTCATATTCGAAATCGATTGCAATTCTTCATCTTCTTCACTGGTATCGAAACATTCGCCATCGACGGAAACCAGCGATTGTAAAATTACCACCCGCCATATGGTGGCACAAATTTCACGTTCGGGTAATTTAATTTCTTTGGAATTGGTTTCCGAAAGCCAAAAATCACAAAAATGTAGAAATTGTTCATGCACCTCACTAAAATATTCCATACGACATCGTATGTGTATTGGATTAGAGACCTGTAAATAAAATGACGAGATATAAGATATCAGGGAGGCGTATGAGTACTACAATAGCATATACATATTAATAATTCGCTTTCCAGGTACCAAATGCAACTCTAGTACTATCGACTAAAAAATGTATAGAAAGAAACTATTTTCGGAAAATTCTGTTCAGCAGATGTCTATCATGTGTGAAAAGTGAAAATCATTTAGTTAATATATTAATATTTATAAACTGAAAACCATCCTTAGCCATCCTAAACCATCCTTAGCCATACAGATGAAAAAACTGCAACCAACTTAAGACTGCTTTCTTAAGCACTCGTCCGACAGCTGTTAAAATTATTCCAGTGACAGCTCATTATATTGGTTACAAGCGTACAAAAGCATTTTACTTTGATAATTTTCCAGAAAAAAAGTTATTCGTGATGGAATTCAAGCGTGATAGTGTGATTTCTTTACATTTGGCTGGAAAACCACAAGTTTCTATCGTCAGAGCACTCCAGCATTTAAATGTGAATAAATCTTTTGTGTCTCGTACCATCGCTCGTTACTGTGATACTGGTAACGTAGCCCGATGTCAAGAAAGTGGACGGAAGAAAACAAACAAATGGTTCGAAAAGTGAAGAAGCGACTTGATCGAAACAGGCGTCGCAGTGGCCGAAAAATGGCTAGTGAGCTGAATCGCAATATTCCATTCGGCAAATATTGAAAAATGAGCTCGGGATAAAGCCATTGAAATTCCAAAATTTCAAAAGATCTAAAGAGTTGCTTCCTTGGCCAAAAGTGGTGAACTGCAGAATTTGGTTTTCTCCCATGAGAAAACATTCGTTGTCCGGCAGTTTGAAAACAAACAAAATGATCGTGTTTACTTGCCAAAAAGGTAAGCTGAAAATGTGCACCTTCGGTTGACCACCAGAACACAAGCGCCAGCCATGATGATTTGGGCCGCCATAACAGCCGATGGTCGCTCTCCGGTCATATTAATCGACAATGGCATCAGAATAAATGCCGAATATTATCGCGAAAATATTCTGGAGGGTGTATTTAAGCCTTGTGTACGCAAACATTTTGTCCGCCGACCTTGGACATTCCAACAGGACTCAGCACGCGCCAACCAAGAATAGTTACAAAATGAGGTTCCTCGCTTCATTTCGAGCGCAGCTTGGCCACCAAAATCTCCGGATACCATCCATTGGACTATTGTGTCTGGAGCATTTTGGAAAGCAAGGTTGGCACTAACAACTACCAAAGTGTCGATCACCTCAAGTAACGGGAATGGGTCAAAATACCGCCGAGCAACATTCGGGCAGCGTGTGGCGGTTTCATTGACCGTTTGAAGGCCATAATTCGTGCCAAAGGAGACCAATTCTAAACTTATTCTAAAATTTGATGCTAATACCGACATTTTTTGCTTTCATTCAATAAAATTTAAAAACAAGTAAAAAAGCTTTAAGTTCGGCCTGGCGGAACTTTTAATACCCTCCACCATTCTGTACAAATTTGGCAATTTCCAAAAAAAAAAAAAAAATAGAATCCATTAAAAATTCTGTTAAAATCTTAAAAATACCGAAAGCCTATATGACAACGTGGACCTGCACAGGCAACTTTTGTCATAAGTTATTACAATATTTAAATGCGAAACTTAAAGAAAAATCTGTTTATAATGTAGCTAAAATCATAAAAATACCGAATATAGGGGGTACCATTATATGGGGGCTATACGAAGACGTGGACCTGCACAGACAAATTTCTGGCATGGGATGAAGTATTCATTACGAACTTCACATGCGAAATTTAAAACAATCCCGGTAAATAATGTCGCTAAAATCATCAAAATTCCGAATATCGGGGGGTACGGTATATGGGGGCTATACGAAGACGTGGACCTACATGGCCCATTTTCTGTTTTATGCTGCACGAACTTCAAATACCAAATTTTAAACGATTCCGTTAAATAATGTCGCTAAAATCATCAAAATACCGAATATCGGGGGGTACCATTATATGGGGGCTATATGAAGACGTGGACCTACATGGCTCATTTTTTGACTTAGGATGTAGTTTTCATTGTGAACATCAAATACCAAATTTGGAACGATTCCGTTAAATAATGTCGCTAAAATCATCAAAAAACCGAATGTCGGGGGGTACCGTTATATGGGGGCTATACAAAGACGTGAACCTGCACAGATAATTTTCTGTTGTAGGCTGTAGTATCCATTACGAACTTCAAATGCCAAATTTGAAACAATTCCGGTGAATAATGTCGCTAAAATCATCAAAATACCGAATATGGGGAGGTACCGTTCTATGGGGGCTATATGATAACTTGGACCTACATGGCCCATTTACGAACTTAACTTACCTACTGGCAAAATAAACATGTGTGCAAAATTTTAGCCTTCTATTTCAATTTGATCAAAAGATAGCGTGATTAAAACAGACAGACAGGCAGACAGACATGGCTAAATCGTCTTAGAATTTTACGCTGATCAAGAATATATATACTTTGTTGGGTCTGACATGAGTATTTCGAGGAATTACAAACGGAATGACAAAATTAATATACCCTCCATAGTATGGTGAAGAATATAAAAAGGTAAAAATTATGGCGTTTGACTTTGTTGCAGTTTTTTTATCTCACCCTGTACTATAAACTGTACAATACGCGATGACATCGACAAATTAATAAATTGAATTCTAGGATAATGAATATATATTTTCGAAGTCGGGAAGGCTGTTGCGGTCAAAAAGAAACTGATTTGGTACCCTTTGATAGAAAAGAAAAAATGAATTGCGCCTACATACACATTTTTAGTCTAGGCTAGTAACCAACTCATTTGTAAGTAGCATCGAAACTAATTCGGCACAAATGCCAATATGAAATGCTACAACAACAAATCATTTTTTCCCCTTTATCATCTTCCACAAATAGCGAACTCATGTAAACTTTCAATCAAATGTCGCTAACTTACCGCCATTGGCACTGGGTATATGTGTATTTTACACATTTTTCTTGGCTGTGGATAACGCCAGCAAATAATACCATAGTCCTTTTTGATAATTTGCACTTGATAGGGCAATGGAAGTACTGCATCAGACATTAGTTCCACAAATTGGAAAGCACCAGCTCTACAAACAAAAATACAATACAAAATTCACACAACCATAGACAATAGCACATTACATTCGAACATACCTTAAATCGTCCTGATAAAATTCTTCTCGTTTCAGACTCTTGTTGTTTTTAATAAATGAATTTATATTCGGATACTTAAGTTGACGCAAAACTTGACGATTTATTTCGCGGCCATAGTTTTCATGTAAATTTAAAGCTTGGAAGTGTTGCAATTGTTTTTGAGCATATGCAGCTATTGAGGACAAATCCGTTAAGGCTTGTTGCATTTGTTTTAGAATTGAAACTCCCAAATCGATTTGTATAACATTAAATTTACAAATAACATTGATCAAGGGTAAACGATTCCAGGGTTCGCTAACAAAATCAATGGAACCCCTCAACGACATGGGATGTAGGAAAATTTTACGATTTGTGCGTAAATATACAGCGGCCAATGAATATTTTACAGAACACTTTTCGGGTCGTGTTAAATACTTTAAATTAACTTTTAGTTCGTTGAGATTTAAATTAGTTTCGTAATCGGTGTGATTGGTTAGCTTGAGTCCAATATTATTACACTTAATATTTAAACGATCGGCGTTTAAAGTATTGGTTTTCATAAGCATAATTTTGGATAGACGATGTACGGGTCCTTGTTGGAAATTACACAAAGTTGTAGCTGTGTTCGTGTGTATACAATTGTAGATTATCATAAGATTTTTACACATTTCCTCTATGTAAGATTGACTTAAGGTTATGACCAGCGGTTTCGATAAATCAATATCGATTTCCAGCATTTTCAATTTGGTTTGACTGGCTTTGTATGTCAACAATGCCGGTGGTATTCCGGTTGAACTTAATTCCCCAGGTTTTGTATCAATTATGGCTTCACAAAACTGTTCTACGGGGGGTGATGGGCTTGCAAAATTGCCCGAAGACCAGTTGCAGTTATGAATCTGTGGCAAAAATAACTTTAAATTGAATACCGAAAAATTTACCACAGAATCATAAATATTTTGGGCAACCATAAAACTTGGTTGTGAAATTGTCATGGACATTAAAGGCTTGCCCAATGGTTCATTATTTTCCAGTGATAGCTCATGTCCTTCCTGTGTACGAGATGAGTCGTATATTTTGAATGTAAATACCCCGGCCAACAATGATATAGATTTGGGAAGATTTCTTTTGTTGCCAATAACAGTATGGGTTTTTATGGGTGGATAGATTGGTGGAAATTTATCCAATGGAATGTGGGTATTGTTTTGAGTCTTTAATACTTCTTTTGTTGTTAATGAGTGAGTCACAGATGGTTTGGAATTTAACGACTGTACACCAGAATCTGTTTTTATTTGAGGTTCACCGTCTTCATCAATCGATTCGAATTGTGATGCTGATCCCAAGCGGCTAAAACGTCGAATTTCTGATGTATTTACAACATTTTTCTGCTTCTCTGTCTTCATTATGCGCATATTTAAATGATCTATGTTTGCCGTAGATTCCATTTGTATTTTACAATGTGGCGTTAAACGTCTTGCAGAGGAATTCAATTTTCTATTGCATATATTACGTATCGACCTGAAATGTAAATATTCTATTATTTTGCTCATTTTATATTTTATGGAGCAAAATAGGAATACTTACTCGGATATTTGTTGGTATTTTCGCCAATGACTCGCAAACATTTGCAACTGATCTGTACTAATATTGGTAACCATATCCGATGAACAATTAAACTCTAAAGCCTCTCCGCATATAAGTATATTGTTGTAAACAATATTTGGGGCATAAATAACAATGAGTGTAAAATTTTTAAATATTTCAGCCAAACGCAATGATTGTTTACGTTCGGGATTGTTCCACTCCACAGCTGGATTTGTGTGAAAGTTATGATCCTTATTACGCATATGTGTTAAAATTTCATGCCAATTGCCAGAGGCTGCCGAAAACTTTCTCAGAGTCAATTCATATTGACGATCTTCCACCATTGATCCCGGTATACTTAAAATACCCATTGAGGCCGCTTTACCATAAACATCTGGCCTCTGTGGTTTACGCTGCAGGGGATTTTGCAAATTGGGCGTAACATTAATACTATCAATTTTACATATTAATACTGAGCATTGCTGTTGCATTAGATTCGCTAAGGGAAAATAACATGTTATGCCTTTGCTATCAAAGTGGACTAGGGGCAAGTCGGCAGCTTTTACAATGGTCGGGTTATTGTGCTTTTTGTCTTGCTGACAGTTTCGCTCTTCATCACTCGCATTTTCCCATATCAATGCACACAAAGGCTCCAAAAACTCTTGTAAACAATCAAAGTCCACAATGATTTCCATCGCCTGCATTATGACAACTATTTCACTTATAAAACGATCCATTTCTCCTTTACGTTTAACACCAATACGTTTGTAGAAATCTCTTAAGCACACCTTCGTAATGACAATATTTAAAAACGGAAGATCGGTGGTTTCGGCAATCATACGGACTCGAATACGCTCCTGTGCCAACCATTCATTCGGCGACTTTTGATTATAATAATTTAGATTGAAATTTCCTATTTTATTAGTATATTTTGTAAAATCTTGTCCCTGATCGACAGTGCAAAGGAAATCTTCAAGTTCCAAAACGATTTTACTACGTTGAGGCTGCTCGAAAGAATTGACCACTTCAACTATGATTTTTGTCACCGTCCATTGGCAGAAAAGGGAGAGTTTGTTCAGCAGTGATTTATCTAAAATAGAAAAGAAAAAGAAAATTGAGGTTTATCAATTAAGATCTCTTTAAAATGTATTTTACGGAAAAAATGCAGAACGCAAGACTTGGGAACAAAAGCTAGCGTCTTCTTCTTTTGTTGCTCTATGCAACACTATAGAGATTGTGTCCAATGGCCTTTTGACGTTTAAGTTTTATGACTTGCATGCAAAAAGTATTGCATACTTTTCCAAATCTACCAAGAAATAGCCCCTATAGTTCAGCTTTGACAACTACTTACACTCATTTGCTGGCTTTGAAGAAATATCCGAGTTCGAATCGAGATCCATAAACTCTTTAATATGATGATGATCTTCAGTTAGGGTAAGAATTTTAACTGGTTGCTTATTGCTCCTCGCACTTGCTGTATCCCGCTTGGCAACAAATATTACAGATGCCAAATCCAAAACATTTATAAAATGTTGAAAATGATTCTGCAAGGTATTTATATTATTGGCATACATATATACGGTGGAGGAATCCAAATGTAAATTTAAACATATTAATTCCACCACTTTATCTCCACTCGGGAAACCTTCGGCATTTCCAGCTGGCTTTGTGCCAACTTTTGGCAATGATGGTGTGGCCGATGATGAGTCTTTACAATGTTCACTGCCCGAAAATATTTCCTTTAATGAGCCGGATGAAACCGAAGAATTTTCGTGAGATTTTGAGGCATGATCCGAGATGGGATTTTTTGATTTTGGCTTGTTACTGCGTGGCGATGACTGCTGTTGCTGATTCGATTTAAAAGTCGGTGAAGTATATTGTGAAAGATTTGTGGGTATTGTTGGATTTTGTTTGCGTTTGTTCATGGCCACGGTAACCGTTGTTTGCCATGGCTGCAATACAGCAAAAAGCTGATCGTTTATACTGGTCTCTATAGACAAATCTAGAAATTGTATTGTCCAATTAAAGGTGGTCTTTGTGTTCAGCGGCGGATTCACCTTTAAACGCAAACTAGAACGTGTAATATACTCGGCGAATGAGGATTTCAAAACTATACGGGGTAAAGTAAAACGTGTATAGTCCACGACTTTATCCTTAGACAAGTGTTTGTGATTTGTTATGTCCATTTGACTTTGTGCTATTTCCATGTAAATTATAATCGTATTAAATTGTTTGAAATAATTTTTAATTTTTTCTTCATCTGTCTCTTTGTTTTCCTTAGGTATGCTGTCGGCTTTGATTTCTTCGGTTAAAAGAGGATCCGTTGTTGTGTATTCGATTCGTTCATCCTTTTCCGAGCTACAGTGTATTGTCTCTTCCGGATGGGATATTTTTCGCAGAGAATTTGAATTGCGTGATGATTTTCTACCAATACCTGTGGCATAGAAGGATTTGTTTGATATGCTGTTGAATGGGCTGAACTGGTGTGTTGACTGCTAGGAACGGGAGGATTTTGAACTGTTTGGCTCTGTAATTCAGTTTCGACAGAGAACTCTAAAAAAATAAAAAAACAATATGGGTAATTTTATTAGCAATCAGACATTTTAATCGATTTACCTCTACTGAAGCGTTCATCTTCTTTGCAAAGTAATGAAAGAAAATCCAATAACTGTTTATTGCAATTCAAATAGAACTTTTCCATCCATATGCCAATTGCCATTTTATCAGCTTCTTTCGTTTCTCTTTTTCCAGCTTTCGTTTCTCCAGAGAGTCCGGGGTATTGTATGTGGATTTCCAGCCATTTACTTTGGTTGTTGTGAATCTTAGCTGTCGTATTGAATATGTTATAACGTTGCAACTGAACAGATTTTCTTTCCAATAATACATCAGAATTGACGGCTTGTAAATGAGCATTCCATATGTCAAAGGTGTGATAGAAACGTCGTTTAACTTGTAGTTTGCTAAATAAACAACTCAATGCTGTGGAATCTGCCATTTCGTAGGGATGATTCAAAATTGTCGATATTTTGATCAATAACTCTGGACGATATCTCCACAGGCTGTCATACAAATACAGTAAAGCAAATAACTCTCTTTTCGAAAATTCCATTTTAATATGATCACATTGTAAATCTAATTTTTTAATGGAAACTTCATCGGTTTTCCAATGGTGCGGTTGCAATAATTTGCCATAGCTCATATTTAGTTTAGGTATAGTTATTAGACGTATGGATGTGTCCTTGGAAGGCGCCATTAGACTCAGTGTTAAGTCCATAACATTCAGTTCATAATTATCATAACAGGCGTTGAGTAGTTCCTGGGGTTTATCTGGTAGTTGACATGTTGTATGCACTAATTTGTCTGGATTTATAGGCGTGGTTAGATTAACTTCAATTAAATCAAAATTTACCAAAAGAAAAGGCAGGGAATTTTTAATAGCTGACGGTAAACGCCTGTGTGGTCGATTGCTTTGCAGGGGTGCTTCTGTTTTGGCAAATATTTCCACTTGCATATATTTCAAGTCTATTTTATATCTACACAAAGGCACACCCTGCATGAGGGCATCATAGTCCTCTACCAAGGGAGGATGTAGTTTTGGTGAACCATCTGTGACACTCTGACTTCGCCCACCACCACCAATATGCGTTTCTGAAGGTTCATTTCCTGCCGTAGCCAAATCTTGATGGTATGTTGCTATAGCCTTTGATTTGGCTGTTGTACTTGTATCATGTATTTCGATTTTCTCTGCATTTGATGAATATGCAATTGATGAATCATATAAATCTATGAAATGTTGTATTATATTTTTAACCTGCATAAATGTTTCATTCAAACGAAATGTAATGCCCGAGGATAAGAGACGACATTGCTTGTGTATATCAGGGATTTTCTTTCCGCTAATATTTGTGGTAATATTGGCATCTTTAGATTCACAATATCCTGTTGGCGAGCGATATGTTATAATATCTAAAGCAAATACAGGGCTACGAAAGATCAGATAGTCATCTGTGATGCGTGTAACATAGTCATCATAATTTGTGACACCCCAGCCACGATCTGCAATCATACACTGTTCATCGAACAGTGATTTGTCTATGAAGGAACGCATATTGGTATACTGAAAATTGTAACAACATAAACATTAACATTAATGATAAATATAATTTTTTTTACTTACTGGTGACGTTTCCAACAATGCCAAGGATTCCGGTGTATCTTCGGTACGGTACTGACCCAAAGGTTCAACATATATCGAAGATAACCCGGCTTTGGTGCTGCACCAATCGATTTCTTTCACAGCCACTCGTTCAAAATACAAACCACCAAAAGTAAAACGTACAATTGGTGTATAACGGATACGCTTTATGCCTCCCATTATGCATCATTAATGAATTCGGAATTTTTTAATGTAAAATTCAACTCTCAATATAAAGCCACGTCTTTTGTATGGTCCCGGGGACATCATCACTGCCACTGTCAACTTCATCGGGTTCTTCGAACGTAAAACTGGGTAATAAGTTCCATGCCATGATAATATGATGATCCTGATGCGTCCGTTGCCCTGTCGGCAACACGTTCCTTATTCGAGCAACACAAATCATCGTCCGTACTGCTGTCTCCTGACAATGACGTAAGGAATTTGATAAGGCGCATCAGCATTGGAATTTGCAATGAGGACAATTTAATCCAAGGGCCTGTGTAAAATTCCTATACGTGTTATACTGCTGGTAGCTAGGGAGCTACTGTTATATTTGCGCAGAAATCGTATCTCTAAAGTGCATCTTAATAAAGTTAAATACGCATTATTAATGTATTCCAAAACAGGTACTTCAAATACTCACCTATACAAGACCGGTTCCTGGCAAACATCAATTTGGCCAGCAGAATTACGTTTGTCCAAACATATGGTCAAGTCGGAGATATTAATTAGTTTTCGCATCAACACTTTATGTGGATTGACATCAACCATGGCTGGC